>NC_091285.1:271134647-271446279 GCF_032444005.1 Ranitomeya imitator | reverse complement strand
CTCCGAGTATTTATGACGGCTCAGAGATTTAGTTTTCATTGTGGCAGCTGAATGATTTACAGCTACTAGTCTGCTTGATTACATGTGGGGATTCCTTAGCAACCAGGCAACCCCCACATGTACTCAGGCTGGCTAGTAGCTGTAAATCATTCAGCTGCCACAATGAAAACTAAATCTCCGAGCAGTCATAAATACTCGGAGGTCACCCGAGAATGCTCGGGAAAACCCAAGCAACGAGTATATTCGCTCATCACTACTGAGCAGTAAACAATAAAAGTAAAAATCCATCCATACTAGAGAAGATTGAAGATTTTTATTTAAAAGTTGCTAAGTTGCATGCTTTTAAAAACAATTAACTGTTTTAACCATTATTATTATTATTATTATGATAATATCCCTTCAAGAATACAATTTTTTAAATTTTTAGCCAAGTTTGAACATGCAATCTTGACAAAAGCTATAAATTTGGGCGCTCACATTGTGGTTTAGCAATGTGGGTCAAAAGACCTCTAGGCCAAATAAAGAGTAACCAGATGAAGTATCATCAGTGATGAGAAACAGGTGCTATGCTATGCCAGGAGAAGAGTGCCCACTTCTGTCCTATTTTGTGTTGCTTCCTTTTGGACTAATATATAGAAGCACTAATGTTTGGTGGGCACCGTGACTACTTTTATTTTTTTTTCTCGTTACATCACAAAAGAAACCACCAGTATCATACATCTTTCTATATAATCTTCTAACGGTCACTTCCATCTGTTTGTCTGTTTGTCTGTCACGGAAATCCCGCATCGCTGATTGGTCGTGGCCAGAAGGCCACGACCAATCAGCGACGGGCACAGTCCAGCCGCGAATTCGCCACTTCCTACTCTCCGTCAGTGCCCCTTCCATACTCCCCTCCAGTCAGAGCTCACACAGGGTAATTAGCTGCGTTACACCGTGTTATGCCGCGGTGCAACGCAGTCCGTTAACGCTGCTATTAACCCTGTGTGACCAACTTTTTACTATTGATGCTGCCTATGCAGCATCAATAGTAAAAAGATCTAATGTTAAAAATAATAATACAAAAAAAAATCACTATATTCTCACCTTCCAGCGCCTTTCTCGCTCCTTGCGATGCTCCGGTCCCAAAAATGCATTGCGGTCTCGCAAGATGATGACGTAGCGGTCTCACGAAACTGCTACGTCATTATCTCGCAAGACCGCAATGCATTCTTGGGACTGGAGCGTCGCGAGGAGCATTGCTAAACACCTGGCCTGGATCCGGGGGCCGCCGGAAGGTGAGTATATAACTATTTTTTATTTTCATTCTTTTTTAAACAGGGATATGGTGCCCACATTGCTACATACTATGTGGGCTGTGTTATATACTGCATGGGCTGTGCTATATACTACGTGCCTGTGCAATATACTACGTGGGCTGTGCTATATACTACATGGCTGTGCAATATATTATGTGGCTGTGCAATATACTACGTGGCTGTGTTATATACTGCGTGAGCTGTGCTATATACTACGTGGGATGTGCTATATACTACGTGGGCTGTGCTATATACTACGTGGCTGTGTTATATACTATGTGGGCGGTGCTATATACTACGTAGCTGTGCAATATACATGGCTGGGCAATATACTACATGGCTGTGCTATATACTACGTGGCTGTGTTATATACTACGTGGGCTGTGTTATATACTACATGGCCTATGTTATATACTACGTGGGCTGTGTTATATTCTGCGTGGGCTGTGCTATATACTATGTGGGCTGTGCTATATACTATGTGGGCTGTGTTATTTACTGTGTGGGCTGTGCTATATACTATGTGGGCTGTGCTATAAATTACGTGGATGTGCAATATACTACATGGATGTGCTATATACTATGTGGCTGTGCTATATACTGCATGGCTGTATTATATATTACGTGGGCTGTGCTATATACTATGTGGCTGTGTTATATACTACATGGGCTTTGTTATATACTGCGTGGGCTGTGCCATATACTACGTGGGCTGTGCTATACACTGTGTGGGCTGTGTTATATACTACATGGCTGTGTTATATACTATGTGGCCTGTGCTATATACTACATGGGCTGTGCTATATACATAGTTAGTAACATAGTTAGTAAGGCCGAAAAAAAGACATTTGTCCATCCAGTTCAGCCTATATTCCGTCATAATAAATCCCCAGATCTACGTCCTTCTACAGAACCTAATAATTGTATGATACAATATTGTTCTGCTCCAGGAAGACATCCAGGCCTCTCTTGAACCCCTCGACTGAGTTCGCCATCACCACCTCCTCAGGCAAGCAATTCCAGATTCTCACTGCCCTAACCGTAAAGAATCCTCTTCTATGTTGGTGGAAAAACCTTCTCTCCTCCAGACGCAAAGAATGCCCCCTTGCGCCCGTCACCTTCCTTGGTATAAACAGATCCTCAGCGAGATATTTGTATTGTCCCCTTATATACTTATACATGGTTATTAGATCGCCCCTCAGTCGTCTTTTTTCTAGACTAAATAATCCTAATTTCACTAATCTATTTGGGTATTGTAGTTCTCCCATCCCCTTTATTAATTTTGTTGCCCTCCTTTGTACTCTCTCTAGTTCCATTATATCCTTCCTGAGCACCGGGCTGTGGGCTGTGCTATAAACTATGTGGATGTGCAATATACTACGTGGCTGTTCTATATACTACGTGGCTGTGCTATATACTATGTGGCTGTGCTATATACTACGTGGCTGTGCTATATACTACGTGACTGTTATATACTGTGTGAGCTGTGCTATATACTACGTGGGCTGTGCTATATACTACATGGCTGTGTTATATACTATGTGGGCTGTGCTATATACTACATAGCTGTGCAATATACATGGCTGGGCAATATACTACGTGGCTGTGTTATATACTGCGTGGGCTGTGTTATATACTACATGGCCTGTGTTATATACTACGTGGGCTGTGTTATATACTGCATGGGCTGTGCTATATACTATGTGGGCTGTGCAATATACTACGTGGGCTGTGTTATATACTGCGTGGGCTGTGCTATAAACTATGTGGATGTGCAATATACTATGTGGCTCTGCTATATACTATGTGGCTGTGCTATATACTACGTGGCTGCATTATATATTACGTGGGCTGTGCTATATACTACGTGGCTGTGCAATATACGTGGCTGGGCAATATACTATGTGGCTGTGCTGTACACTACGTGGCTGTGCTATATACTACGTGGCTGTGTTATATACTACGTGGCATGTGCTATATACTACGTGGGCTGTGCTATATACTACATGGGCTGTGCTATAAACTATATGGATGTGCAATATACTACGTGGCTGTGCTATAAACTACGTGGCTGTGCTATATACTACGTGGCTGTGCTATATAATACGTGTGCTGTGTTATATGCTATGTGGCTGTGCTATATGCTACATGGGCTGTTCTATATGCTACATGGGCTGTTATATACTACGCGACCTGTGCTATATGCTACGTGGCTGTGCTATATACTACGTGGGCTGTGTTATATACTACATGCGCTGTGTTATATGCTACGTGGCTGTGCTATATTTCTCTGCTGTATCTGTGCATCATGAATCGTGGTATGTGTTAAAGAGGGGGGCCCACTGAGACTCTTTCACCCGGGGCCCTCAAAAACCTGGAGCACGCCCTGGCTTCACTGATTGGTCATGCCCGGCTGGCCGCAAACAATCAGTGACAGGCGCAGCCGGCCGCGAATAGGCACGGAATTTGAACCACACTTTGCTAATTGGTGGCACTCGGCCGGCCAAATCCTGTGTATAAATTGCATTATTCTGAAAACTTCATAAATAAACTACATACATATTCTACAGGGCCACCATCAGGGCACTGCTACCCCAACTGTTGTATGAGGCCAGGTGAGCTGCAGTGCATAGAGGGGCCCGCAGGTCTTGTGCTTCTGCTCACTGGGCCCCATCATGCACTAAAGTGTTGTGTGCTGCAGCACACCTGTCGGCACTGGGGCCCAGGAGCTTTCATGGAGCTGTGCATGCCCATCTACACTATGTTCCAAATTATTATGCAGATTACATTTTTCTCGGATTTTACTAAATGGTCGGTGCAAATAACAGCAGTCTAATAAAAGTCATCATCCGTTAGAGTATACATCAAATTTTATTGAAGAAACCTCCTAATGATAACAGTATAATCTCCAAAATTAATAAAAACTCAAAATGCACTGTTCCAAATTATTAGGCTCAGTAGAATTCCTAAACATTTGATATGTTTTAAAGAACTGAAAATGCTCATTTGTGGAATTTGCAGCATTAGGAGGTCACATTCACTGAACAAAAAATCTATTGAACTCCAAAACATCCTAACAGGCCAAGTTACATGTTAACATAGGAACCCTTCTTTGATATCACCTTCACAATTCTTGCATTCTTGAGTTTTTGGAGAGTTTCTGCTTGTATTTCTTTGCATGAAGTCAGACTTGCTTCCCAGAGCTGCTGTTTTGATGTGAACTGCCTCCCACTCTCATAGATCTTGTGCTGGATGATACTCCAAAGGTTTTCTATAGGGTTGAGGTCAGGGGAAGATGGTGGCCACACCATGAGTTTATCTCCTTTTATGCCCATAGCAGCCAATGACTCAGAGGTATTATTTGCACATTGAGATGGGGCATTGTCATGTCATGCATGAAGATGATTTTGCTCCTGAAGGCACGTTTCTGCTTTTAGACCATGGAAGAAAGTTGTCAGTCAGAAATGCTATTTACTTTACACAGGTCATTTTCACATCTTCAGGAACCTTAATGGGCCCCACCAGCTGTTTCCCCATGATTCCAGCCCAAAGCATGATTTCTCCACCTCCTTGCTGACGTCGCAGCCTTGTTGCGACATGGTGGCCATCCATCAACCATCCACTACTCCATCCATCTGGACCATCCAGGGTTGCTTGACACTCATCAGTAAACAAGACTGTTTGAAAATTAGTCTTCATGTATGTCTGGGCCCACTGCAACCATTTATGCTCATGAATACTGTTTAGGGGTGGCCGAATAGTAGGTTTATGCACCACAGCAAGCCTTTGAAGGATCATACACCTTGAGGTTCGAGGGACTCCAGAGGCACCAGCAGCTTCAAATAACTGTTTGCTGCTTTGTAATGGTATTTTGACAGCTGCTCTCTTAATCCAATGAATTTGTCTGGCAGAAACCTTCCTCATTATGCCTTTATCTGCATGAACTCTGTCTGTGCTCTGTTTCAGTCACAAATCTCTTCACAGTATGATGATCACAAAGTTTCTGTGAAGTATCTAATTTTTTCATACCTTATCCAAGGCATTGCACTATTTAACGCTTTTCAGCAGCAGAGAGATCCTTTTTATTTCTCATATTGCTTGAAACCTGTGGCCTGCTTAATAATGTGGAACATCATTTTTAAGTAGTTTTCCTTTAATTAGAATCACCTGGAAAACTAATTATCACATGTGTTTAAGATTGATTTCAGTTATCTATTGAGCCCTGAGACACAATACCATCCACAAGTTTATTTGAAAAACAAAGCAATTAAATCTTTATGACACTTAAATCCAATTTGCATAATAATTTGAAACACTGAGGGCTACGCAGTTCCAACTCCCTCCGTCTTCTCTGTACTTCTGGTCAAGTGATGGCGCATGCACGATGACCTCATCGCGTACGAGCCAACATGTACCGGATGCTAGAAGCGGAGCTGTGCCTGCAGGGGATCGTCAATGAGGTAAGTATGAAAAACATTTTTGTTTTCTTTATAAAATGAATTAAATGGGTGAGGAGGATGGGGAATGCATATGATGAAGTGGGGGAAGGCAAACTGCACATGCTGAAGTGGGGGGTGAGGGTGATTGCACATGAAGAAGTGGAAGGGAGTGAGACTGCACGTGATGAAGGGGGAGGGAGTGAGACTGCACATGATGAAGTGTGTCTGAGAGGGGACTGCACATGATGAAGTGTGAGGGTGAGGGTGATTGCACATGAAGAAGTGGGAGGGAGTGAGACTGCACATGATGAAGTGTTTCTGAGGGGGACTGCACATGATGAAGTAGGGGGAGTGAGACTGCACATGATGAAGTGAGGGGAGGGAGGCTGCACATGATGAAGTGTGTCTGGGGGGGGACTGCACATAATGAAGGGGGGGTGGGCCTGCAAATGATGAAGTGGGGGAGGGGGACTGCACATGATGAAGTGTGGGAGTAGGGGGCTGCAAATGATGACGTAAGGAGGAGTGCAGATGAAGTGAGGGGGATGAGGGACTGCAAATGATGAATTGAGGGGGGAAAGAGGGATCCCTGAAGGTAGTGGAGACAGCAGAAAAAGGGATGCTCTATTGGGAACGAGTGCTAGTGCTGAAGTTAGGCTACGTTCACATTTGCGGCTTTGGACGCAGCGGCGTCGCCGCAAAACAACGCACGCGTCATGCTTCCCTATCTTTAATATTGGGGACGCATGTGCGTTCGTTTTCATGCGTTTCGGTGCGTTTTGCGACGCATGCGTCCTTTCGACGCACCTGGCAGTGCGTTGCAAACGCAACATGTTGCATTTTTTCTGCGTCCAAAATTTTTAAAAAACGCTTGCGTCGCACTTGTGTTGTATTTGCGTCGTCGAAGCTTCAAAACCTCCATTGAAGTATATTGGCAACGCAGAAGATGCAAGTACTTGCGTTGTTGTGCGTTGTAGGACGCATGCGTTCTTTACTTTAAAAATAGAGACAGGGTTGAACGCATGCGTCAAAAATGTATGTGTTCTACTTGCGTCTTTCGTGCGTCGTGCGTTGCGTCCACGACGCTGCGTCCAAAGCCGCAAATGTGAACGTAGCCTTATGTCCACTACCTGAGGGAAAGACTGTAACCTGTTGTGCCCTATGACACATGTTCCACTGTAATCACTGTGAACTGTTCAGTAAACGTTTTACTGTTGAAAAGCACTTGGTGTCCCCTGGATTGTGTCTGGCGGTTCCTGAAAATGGAAGCCTAGAGTAGTAGTAGTTAAACCTCGACACTCACACAGATGTGAATTTATTTACAGTGGATCAGTCTATAGATCAACAGCTAGAAGATAACGTTTCAGCCCGCATAGAACTTCATCAGATAAATGTTGACTGACGATAGTAAGAGGTAAGTCTGTGATGAGGTATAGTTAAATTCACCTTGTTTTGCAACACATCTGTGTGAGTGCTGACTTTTACTACTACAACTGGTATAGACTGGAACCCTGCTCAGGCAACCTCATCCATTTATTCTGGAGAGATGTTTATGTTTTTTCTACTTTCTATGGAAGCCTGGAGTCAGTGGAGCCCTATGATCCACAAGTGACTGTGACGCACCCCACACTTAGCAGTACATCGTGACTGTGACACGATTTTCCTGTAGGGTGCCAAAGCATTCACGACTACCTCGCTCGGGCACCTTAAATTCCGATACCTGAAAGAACCACAGTCCTCTGATTGGATCCCAGTGCCCTAGTTACTCATCAGAGGTGTATATTATAACATTTGATAAAGAGTTAACCTGTTATATGTTTTTCAAGTACGGGAAGAACATTAGGCCATGATCTCTGAAGTTTTAATGACATCCTAGAGGAATATTCACTCTTGAAGCCACAAACCCCCAAAGTAATCTAAAACCCAGATGATTACCGTATGAACACACAATCTAGGCCATATGAAAAGGTAAGGAAAACACTATAACACTAAAGGGAATTGCATATGCAGTAATTATTGCCTTGAAGTGTATCATAAATGGGACAAATTTATGAATTATTTTTGTTGAAAGGATATGTTAATTGTGAAATAATAACTTACGTACAGAAAAATGCAGGCTGTTTTTACATGTAATGCACAACCCATTTAGGTACGTTTAGGCTATGTCCACACGATGCAGATTTGCTGCGGATCCGCAGCGGATTTTTCCATGCAGAAACGCTGCAGATCCGCACTGTGATGTACAGTGTAATGTTATTCAATGGGGAAAAAAAAGCTGTGCAGATGGTGCAGAAAAATCAGTGCAGAACTGCTGCGGATTTCAAAGAAGTGCATGTCACTTCTTTTGTACGGATCTGCAGCGTTTCACCCCTCCATGTTAAAATTCCGCAGTGACAAAAAACGCAGAAAATCCGCATCAATTCCGCATAAAAACTGCACAAAATCCGCATAAAAACCACGGCAAATCCGCGGCTGCGGATTCTGCCAGGAGATGCGGATTTTGTGCAGAAAATTCTGCACCTCTTTTCTTACGTGTGCACATACCCTAGACAGTGGCGCTTATTATCACCACAATATTTAGACTGTGGCGATTATTATCACCAGAATATTTCTGGTAACAAAGATTGTATTGCATTTTATTGCAGTGATATTTTACAAACCAACATAAAAATCTTTGTAGTTTCATAAAATAAGAGAATTGTGTCTGTGTATGTTTAGCATGCCAGAAGTCTAGCAAATTGGGATATATATATATTTTTAAAATTTATGAAATGTATCATAAAGAGCTCCTGTCTAATGGGAGACCTTTCATTTCCCTGGCATGTCTGTTTTGGTAAATATTTGTATTTCCCATAAAATACCAATTCCGCAATGTATTTTCTTGGAAGCGCGTGCAATGATGTTCCTATGTGATTCCTCCTGGAAACTTATGAATAAATTGACAACTGGGTGTCTTTACCAATTTTCTAAAACCTCCATAATGGATTTTCACATAGCAAATGTCGTGTGTGCCTAAATCTGTTTCTCTATAGGATGAACAGCAGTTAATATACTTTCGGCACACAAAACCATTGAAAATCTGGAAGTTTTTCTTAAACTTGTCATTCAGTGAAAAATGACCTGTCTTACCAGTGAGAAATTACCCTATCCGAGGGACCGATTTCTGGATTATGAATGGTAGGCACACCTGTATGGGCCGCTCTGCTTGAAGCATTCTGGTATAGACAGTCACACTATATTTCCTGACAGTAGGAGCTTTTCCAGCACTGATATCTGTTAGCAGTGACTGATGCAGAACAAGAACTTCTGCATCAGTCAGGATGATACTAGTCATATTGAGCTAGTGAACAGGTAAGGTAAAGTTCTTCTGTGACTTCTGGGAGAAGAGAGGCCCTACTGTAGCTATTGGACAAGAGGGTACTGGTAGAAGGCAGAAGCCCTGCAATGACTGCTGGGGGAGAGAGGCTGAGGCACTACTTGGACTATTAAGCATCAGAGGAACTATTGTAACTAATATACTAATATAAAACTGCTTCTTTAAACCTTTTGTATGCTGCTGCAAGTAACACTACACTGCATTTTTGGCCTCTGATTAACTCCAGATGTACAGTATAGCATATGTTAAACAGAGGCTTATATAAATGACTTTAACAGTTAGTCACATATTTAAACTGGTGTCTATGATGGTAGCCTAAAATTTCACTCAGTAAAGGGCTTCTTTAGGGAACAGATTTTTTTTCCTGTCCTCTATTGGATAGAATAGCATCGTCTAACTATGCGATTCCATGCATTTTTTTTGCAATATACAGAGTTATACCAACTGAATGTAGGGTTCAATGGATAATATTTGGTCTCTGGCTAAAAAGCTAACGGACACATTTAGCTTGTACTTTAACCCGTTAGTGATGGAGCTAATTTTGATTAACCAGGCCAAAGTGTCCCTTTAGGTGGTAATAAGTTTGGAATGCTTGAGCGGATACCACTGACTTTGAAAATGTTTTTTTCATGACTTATTATACTTCATGTTAGTGGTAAATTTTGATCAATATGATTTGTTTATATTCATGAAAATATTGTTAATTATTATTACTATTATTATTATATTATACATTTTTATAGCGCCAAACAAGGCAAACAGGTACATAAGGAGGGAGGACCCTGCCCGCAAGGGCTCACAGTCTGCAGGGGATGGGTGAGGGTACACTAGGAGAGGGTAGAGCTGGTTGTATGGCGGTTCAGTAGGTTGAGGATCACTGCAAGCTGTAGGCTTGTCAGAAGAGGGGAGTCTTCAGGATCTTTTTGAAGGTTTTTATGGTAGGCGAGAGTCTGATGTGTTGGGGTAGAGAGTTCGAGAGCATGGGGGAAGCACGGGAGAAGTCTTGGATGCAGTTGTAGGAAGAAGAGATGAGAGGGGAGTAGAGAAGGTCTTGAGAGGATCGGACGTTGCTTGTAGGTACGTACCGGGAGACCATGTCACAGATGTATGGAGGAGATAGGTTGTGGATGGCTTTGTATGTCATTGTGAGGGTTTTGAACTGGAGTCTCTGGGTGATAGGAAGCCAGTGAAGGGCTTGGCATAGGGGAGAGGGTGGGGAATAGCGGGGAGACAGGTAGATGAGTCGGGCAGCAGAGTGTAGGATGGAATGGAGTGGTGCCAGAGTGCTACAGGGAAGTCCAGAGAGTAGGAGGTTGCAGTAGTCAAGGCGAGAGATGATAAGAGCATGCACTTGTGTTTTTGTGGTGTCGAGGTCAAGGAATGCGCGAATCCAGGAAATATTTTTGAGTTTGAGGCTGCAGGAGGAGGCAAAGGCTTGGATATGTGGCTTGAAAGAGAGGGCAGAGTCGAGGATTACCCCGAGGCATCGGGCGTGTGGGACTGGGGAAAGAGAGCAGCCATTGACATTGATGGATAGGTCTGGTGGAGGGGTAGAGTGAGATGGGGGAAAGATGATGCATTCTGTTTTGTCCATGTTCAGTTTTAGAAAACGAGCAGAAAAGAAGGCTGAAATAGCAGACAGACAGTGCGGGATTTTGGTAAGTAAAGAAGTTAGGTCAGGTCCAGACAGGTATATCTGCATGTCATTGGCGTAGAGATGGTACTGCATACCGTGAGATTCTATGAGCTGTCCAAAGCCGAAGGTGTAGATGGAGAAGAGTAGGGGTCCTAGAACAGAGCCTTGAGGAACACCAACTGACAAGGGGCAAAGTGAGGAGGTGGTGTGGGGGAGGGAGACACTGAATGTTCAGTCTGTCAGATATGATGAGATCCAGGATAGGGCCAAGTCTGTGATGCCGAGAGATAAGAGGATCTGTAGCAGAAGGGAGTGGTCCACAGTGTCGAAGGCAGAAGACAAGTCCAGGAGAAGGAGGACAGAGTAATGTTGCGTGCTCTTGGCAGTTAGTAGATCATTGGTCACTTTAGTTAGGGCAGTTTCAGTTGAATGATGGGGTCGGAAGCCAGATTGTAACCGATCAAAGAGGGAGCAGGAAGAGAGGTGCGAAGACAGTTCAAGATGGACGTGTTGCTCCAGTAATTTGGAGGCATAAGGGAGAAGGGATATTGGGTGATAGCTACAGTATATCCTTAAATCAGATAGTTATACCACACAAAATAATTAATAAATAACATTTCCCATATGTCTACCTTACATTTGCATCGTTTTTTAAACATATTTTTTTTGTTAAGAAGTTAGAAGGATTCAAATTTGATCAGCAATTTCTCATGTTTCTAACAACATTTACAAAACTACTATTTTAGGGACCACATCACTTTGGAAGTGACTCTGGGGGGCCCATATGACAGAAAATACCAAAAAGTGACAATAATCTAAAAACTGCACCCCTCAAAACCACATTCAAGAAGTTTATTATCCCTTCAGGTCCTTCACAGAAAATAATGAAATGTGGAAGGAAAAAATTAACATTTTAATTTTTTTCACAAGTATTTTACTTTCACAAGGTAACAGGAAAAAATATAGGGTCTAGGGCAGAGGTCCCCAACTCCAGTCCTCAAGGCCCACCAACAGGTCATGTTTTCAGGATTTCCTTAGTCTTGCCCAGGTAATAATTGCATCACCTGTGCAATGCAAAGGAAATCCTGAAAACATGACCTGTTGGTGGGCCTTGAGGACTGGAGTTGGGGACCTCTGGTCTAGGGTATCGGCAATTTCTCCTGAGTATGTCGATACCCTATATGTGGGGGAGAACTACTATTTGGGCACACACTAGGGCTCGGAATGGAAGCAGCACCATTTTACTTTTTTAACACAAAAATGGCTGGAATTGAGAGTGGACACTATGTCATATCTGGAAAGTGACCCCATTTTTTAATTTAGACCCATCAAGGAATGTATCTAGATGTGTGGTGAGCACTTTGTGAGATGAGCAACCAAAGGTGCGTCACAGATGTTTATAACTTTAAACTGTGAAAATGAAAAAATACATTTTTCCTGCGAAAATGTTGGTTTTGACCCAAATTTTTCATTTCCACAATGGTCACGGAGCAAAATTGACTATACAATTTGTCATGAAATTTCTTCTGAGATTTTGCTGAAGTGGTTTGAGGGTGCCATGTCCCATTGGCAGAGCCTATGAAGTGCCAGAACAGCAGGAACCTCTCAGAAGTGACGTAATTTTACAAACTACACACCCAAAGTTTAAAGGGGCACAGTGAGCATGTTAACGCCACATGTGCCTCACAGAAATTTATACCATTTGGCAGTGAAGAAAGAATAATTACATTTTTGCCACTAAAATGTTGTTTTAGCCCCCCCAAAATTGACCTCTGTTTGCTGTGAAATTTCTCCTGAGTACCCCAATACCCTACACGTAATCAGGAACTACTTTTGAAGCACAGTGCAAAATTCAGTAGGGAAGCAGCATCATAATTTAGTTCAGATATGGTTTGCAGGCACCATGGCCCACTGGGAGAGTGGACTTTGAGGGACCTATGTATTGTAAACTTCCCAAAAGTGATACTATTTTAAAAACCGAACTCCTCATATACTTTAAAACTGTTGTCTGGAAATTTTGTAACTCTTTAGTGGCTACACTGGAATTAATGCAAATAAAAAATATATATTTTTACCGCTAAAATCTTGCTTTAGCCCCAAATTTATCACTTTTGCAAGCGGTAACACAAAAAAGAGACCTCACAGTTTGTTACCCACTTTCTTACGAGTGCAGCGATACCCCCACATGTAACCAAAAAGTTCTGTTTGGACAAATGGCAAGGCTCAGAGCAGAAGGAGCAATATTTGAATTTTGGAACAGAAATTTGGCTGAAAGAGATGGTGGGCACCATGTCACATTCGTAGGGCCCCTATGGTGCGGTGCCTAAACAGTAGAAGCCTCCTACAAGTGACCTCATTTTGGAAACTACATCTCCTAAAAGATTTTATCCAGGGGTATAGTGAACAGTTTCATCCCACAGGTACGACATTAGGTCGTCGTATTGAAATAGTTTATTTTTTTCACTAAAATCTTGCTTGAGACACAAATTTCTGACTTTTGCAAGAGGTAACACCAAAAAGTGGACCCCCGAGTTTGTTACTCATTTTATGAGTGTGGTGATGCTCCACATGTAGTCAAAAAGTTCTGTTTGGACAAACGGCAGGGCTAGGAAAGGAAAGAGCGATGTTAGAATTTTGAAACACAAATTGGCTGAAATAGGAGCCAATAGGAAAAATACTTGCTGTTGCCTTTTGTCACTTGACAGCGTGGGAACCACATCTTTCTGACCGGCGGTAATGATTTTACCGCTGATCAGAAGCAGTGTTTGCTGCGTTGTCATGCACATGATAGGGCGACAAACACCCGGTGTTCGGGGGCTGAACCCGAACAGTAACATGGACTTCCAGGTAAAGCTTGTGTTCGGTGTCTGTGCCTGAACAGTAGGTGTTTTCACAGCTGAAGTGTACCTACGATACAAATTACAGACCTGTCCATTCTTTGTAGGTGGTGTAGTGCAGCGGTGTCCTCACTGTGCAGTAAAGAGGCAGTGACACAGGAGAGTTCAAAGTGTCACTAAACACAGGTTTAATGTCCAAAATTTTCAAACAAAACAAACTGTATCCTCTGGATTACAGCCGGGAAACAAGACAGTCCGCAAATGCGGCTGTTGCTGAGGGCAACTGCACCACCGTATAATGTTGCAGGGTGCCAGGAGTTCGCAATGCTTGGTGCTGTGTTCCATCACACAGGCTGAGCTTTTGCAGAGCCATCTGCTCTGCACCTTGCAGACTCCACACTGACACACCCAAACCCTTTACTGCAGAGTTTTTAACTGGAACCTGTGTCCATGGGCCACATGGAACACCCAGGCCGGGGGAGGAAATGGACCGCCCCACTACCTTCCTGTAGTCCGTTTCAAAATTAAAAGCCCATGGCAGGTTTTTTTTAATCTGGCTCGTACAAATAACTTGTCCAAGACCAACACTCACTTTTATACTGCATTGAAATCACAGATATGTCTGTGACTGCTATGGACTCCCACAGCCTCAATATGCTTTTTTGGGAATCCTGGAGGACACATAGTGACCCTCGCATGAGACCCCAATCACTGCCTCACACCCCCCCTCTGTTCAAACTTGTGGGGTTGAACATGGGGTTCTCTCCATTTGATATATTGTATGGCAGGCACCCAAGGGGACTGCTGGACGTAGCCAAGGAGACGTGTCATCGAGCATGTGGCAAGCTGGATTGCGGCAGTACAGCCCATAGTAAAGAGCATCTGGTGGATGCCCAGGCCGTTCAGAGTGGTGTGTGTAATAAAAGAACCACGGTCAGGACCTTTAAAGAAGGAGACCGGGTGTTGGTTCTAGTGCCCACCACAGAGAGTAAGCTCATGGCTGAGTGACAGGGGCCATATGAGATACAGGGGAAGGTGGGAGAGGTAAATTATAGAGTTTACCAGCCCAGGAAAAGAAAACCTGAACAACTGTATCACGTCAACTTGTTGAAAGCGTGGAAAGACCTGGAATGTCTGGTCACATAGGCGACCCCAGTTGTACCAATTTTTACCTCTAACGAGGCCGAGTTAGAGGTAAAAATAGTTGACACTCTCTCGAAACAGCAGCGTGGAGAGGTTCAGAAATTAGTCCAAGAGAATGTAGACTTATTCTCGGAATTACTCGGTTGTACCTCCATCATCCAGCATGGTATTGTCACCGAGCCTCATGTAATGGTATGATTGGCCTCAGCAAATATAAGTGATGAGACAAAATATAATGCACAGAGGATAGTCACTGATGGAAATACCTTACCTGGAGATTTCAGAATTATTACCCATTTGCATCTCACTGATAAAAATGATCTTCTAAATATATAACAGTTTCTGCTGCTGATAAACCATTATTGTGATAGGTATAGAAATATTATTTGCCTTGCATTATAATCTCTTCCCCATCTAAATAACCGGGTTGTTAACACTTGGATTAAAGTAAATTTAACTGTAATCTTACAAGGTTTTTTTTTTTTTATAGAAATATGTTATTGTTTTTTATTTGACTAATCTATCACTTTTCATATTCCACTTTCACTATTACAATATTACAACACAGGTGTGTCACAATTACATAGCGTTTATAGTAGGTGTGTGTGTCAACAGGTGTGTAACAATCTGAAAAATGTTTGGAGCCAAGTAAACAGAATAAAGTCCATGTGTCAGATACTTTTTGTACTTTTTTTCTCTCTTTTGTAACAGAAATCAATTAATCAAATCCCTTTTGTGCAGGTTTACCTTAAATTGTTATTGAACCATATTTTTTGGACTATAAGACGCACCGGACCATAAGATGCACCTAGGTTTTAAAGGTGGAAAATAGAAAAAAATTGAAGCAAAAAAATGTGACCAATTCTCTAAGAATATCTCCTATCCTGGTATACATGGTCCCCTCATCCCCATCCTGGTATACATGGTCTCCTCATCCCCATCCTGATGTGCATGTCCCCCTCATTCCTATCCTAGTATGAAGGGCCGCCCCATCCTCGTTCTGGTATGCATGGCCCCCTCATCCCTATGCTGGTATGCATGGTCCCCCTCATCACTATTCTGGTATACCTGACCCCCTCATACCTATCCTGGTGTATATGGCTCGCTCATCCCTATCCTGATATGCATGGTCCCCTCGTCCCCATTATGGTATGCATGGTCTCCTCATCCCCACTCTGGTATGCATGGCCCCCTCATCCCCATTTCTGGTCTGCATGGCCCCCTTCCCAACCCAGGTCTGCATGGCCCGATCTCTATCCTGGTTTACATGGCCCTCATAATAAAAACATTGAAAAAAAACACAAAACATTCTACTTACCTTTCCTGCGTGCCCTCGCTGACTAGCTGAGTCCTTCTAAGCTCTATGCATAAATAGGAGGTCACTTTTGCCTGTATGAGTCATGAGTCATTGCAAAATTCCCTGTTGTAGGGGAAGATGGAAAGGAGGGAACAGCTGGGTCAGGGTGTTGAAGAAAGGAATGATAAATGCAGAGAAAAGAAAAGAGACTTACTGTTTCTACATAAGATTACAATTGTCTGGGTAGAAAGGCAAAATGAGCAATTGTAATTACACAGTGCTATATATTATGATGATTAAAATATATTAAGAGGATTCAATATATTAAGAGGATAAAAACACTGATGGAAGTGTTTCTATAATAGGCAACAAGTGACCACTTGATTAAAGGAAAGAGAAAAGACACTGCTACAAAATTGCACACCACCCAATATATGAACAAATAACAAAAAACACTTTATTGGCAAACGATAAAAACAATTAAAAACACTATATCACCACAGACCACCTGGATACAAAATACATGTTCATATATTATAACAGTAATACAGCCTGTCACCAAACCCATAGGATATACTAGGCATATATAACAATATTGTCCTACCTAATGGCTCATGGGGAATCTAAGAGTCACCAAAGGGTAACTCACACACCCTCAGATGAATAAGGCCAAACACCCATACGAACCGATGGAGACAGAAAATCCCAAACATGGGTCAAAAGAGCATAATACCTGTAATCGAACACAAGCCAAACTATATGCTGGCAAGCCAAAGTATCCAGGGGACTGGGTGGACCATAGCCCCACGCGTATCGCCTCCCAAATGAGGCTTCATCAGGGGTCATTTGGGAGGCGATACGCGTGGGGCTATGGTCCACCCAGTCCCCTGCATATAGTTTGGCTTGTGTTCGTGATGAAATATGCTAAATATATGAACATCTCAGAAAGTTTAAAGTGCAAAGTGGCATAAGTGCAAAAATGGCATATACGGTAGGTATAAGATCATACAAATAACATTTCTCCATTACTAATCCGTGAGCTTGATGTTATCGGCCATAAAACAGCTGACATCAACACTACAAATATTTGCCACCGCCACAAGGCAATTGGTAAGAGTCGGGCAAAGCGACAGTTTTACTTTTCTGGGGTAACAATGGGCTGTTATTTTTAGTCTGGGGGGGAAATATTCATGGCCCCTTACTAGCCTGAGAATACCAACCCCAGCTGTCTGCTTCAGCTTGGCAGGTTGTCAAAAATGGGGGGGACCCCATGCCGTTTTTTAAATTGTTTATTGATTTGATAGCCAGCCATGATAAAGCTGACAGATGAGGGTTGCAGCTCCCTGCTGTCACTTTTGACTGGCTGGTTAACAAAACTACAGGGAAACCCATGCCGGGTTTTTTTACATTATTTATTTATTTGAAGTGCAGGAGCAGGCTGAAGACTCCTATCAGCCACTCCTGCTCTCGCTGTTATTAGTGGCAGCAGGCATGGGCTCATTGGAACATTAGTCTCATCAGCCCACGCCAATGACCAGAGGTAAACTTTATACCTCCGCACTGTCATTTGACAGCTATGTCTGATTTTAATTTGTTCATTTTCATAGTTCTTTCATTTATTACTTTTGTCAGATTCAAGTTATTTCTGTGACCATTGTGGGTTTTTCTGTTATTAAACGAGGGCTACCAACAATTTTGACCACGTGTGTACATAAATTTACATCTATCTATCTATATAATCGTCTAAGGGGTACTTCCGTCTGTCTGTCTGTCTGTCTGTAACGGAAATCCCGGGTCGCTGATTGGTTGCGGCCGGCAGGCCGTGACCAATCAGCGACAGGCACAGTGCCCCCTCCCTACTCTCCAGTCAATGCCCACTGCATGCGTCACTGCTGACACATGACCCGCACACGGTGCACGAGGTTATAATGGGGAGGAAGCAGCGAGCGCTCACAATGCGGGACACGGAAATACAACTGGGAGATCACAGCAGCCGCCATCATCTGATCTGTGCCTGGGGCTCTGCACACTCCCAAGAGCAGCCACGATGTCCTCCGCCAGCAGCGGCCTCCGTGCTGCACTACAGGAAGGGCGGACTATCACCCCGCACATGAACAGCTCTTCGGAGCCAGTCCATGTGCCGGCACTGTGAAGTCCCGCAGGGCGCTCCATGTGAGCCACACTCCCGGCCGGGCCCTTGGCTTCTCCGTCATCTACACACGTGTCCTGTTATTGTTATGCGCGGACCGTGTGCTGTTCCTGCACTGCCGAAGATGGCGCCTCCGCCGCTCTCACCACCGCCCGTACATCTGCTCCTCTCATGGATGGACGGCCAGGGACGGTCTCCAGAAATCTGCCGCCACCACCACCCTCCACACTCCCCTCCAGTGTTATATACATCTCTGCTGTGCTATATACTTTGTGGGCTGTGTTATCTACTACATGGGCTGTGCTATATACTACGTGGCCTGTGCTATATACTACGTGGCCTGTGCTATATACTATGCGAGCTATTATATACTACGTGGGCTGTGCTATATACTGCGTGGGCTGTGTTATATACTACGTGGCTGTGCTATATACTATGTGTGCTGTGCTATATACTACGTGGGCTGTGTTATCTATTACATGGGCTGTGTTATCTACTACGTTTCCTGTGCTATATACTGCATGGGCTGTGCTATATACTGGGTTGCCTGTGTTATATCCTTTGTGGGCTGTGTTATATACTACATGGGCTGTGTTATATACTACGTGGGCTGTGTTATATACTGCGTGGGCTGTGTTATATACTGCGTGGGCTGTGTTATATACTGTGTGGGCTGTGTTATATACTACATGGTTGGGCTATATACTACGTGGCTGTTATATACTATGTGGGCTGTACTATATACTATGTGGCTGTGTTATATGCTACGTGGGCTGTGCTATATGCTATGTGGGCTGTGTTATATGCAACGTGGGCGGTGTTATATACTGTGTGGGCTGTGCTATATACTGCATAGGCTGTGTTATATACTGCGTGGCCTGTTTTATACTGTGTGGGCTGTGTTATATACTGCGTGGGCTGTGTGATATACTACGTGGCTGTGCTATATACTACGTGGCTGTGTTATATACTACGTGGGCTGTGTTATATACTACATGGGCTGTGCTATATACTGCGTGGGCTGTGCTATATACTGCATAGGCTGTGTTATATACTGCGTGGGCTGTGTTATATACTGCGTGGGCTGTGCTATATACTGCGTGGGCTGTGTTCTATACTATGTGGCTGTGCTATATACTATGTGTGCTGTGCTATATACTACGTGGCTGTGTTACATACTGTGTGGGCTGTGTTATATACTACGTGGGCTGTGCTATATACTGAGTGGGCTGTGTTACATACTGCGTGGGCTGTGTTATATACTGCGTGGGCTGTGCTATATACTACGTGGGCCGTGCTATATACTACTATACATATTCTAGAATACCCGATGCATTAGAATGGGGCCACCATCTAGTATATACATATATACTTAAACTAGCTACTGAACCCGTTCTACGCCCGGGTGGCGAGCATTTATATTGGTATATGGTCTCCATCCTGTCATGTGCTGCTCCATCCTGCGTCCCCATCCTGTCATGTGCTGCTCCATCCTGCGTCCCCATCCTGTCATGTGCTGCTCCATCCTGCGCCCCCATTCTGTCATGTGCTGCTCCATCCTGCATCCCCATCCTGTCATGTGCTGCTCCCATCCTGCGCCCCCGTTCTGTCATGTGCTGCTCCCATCCTGCGCCCCCGTTCTGTCATGTGCTGCTCCCATCCTGGGCCCCCGTTCTGTCATGTGCTGCTCCCATCCTGCTCCTCCATTCTGTCATTTGCTGCTCCCATCCTGTCATGTGCTGCTCCCATCCTGCGCCCCCGTTCTGTCATGTGCTGCTCCCATCCTGCGCCCCCGTTCTGTCATGTGCTGCTCCCATCCTGCGCCACCGTTCTGTCATGTGCTGCTCCCATCCTGCGCCCCCGTTCTGTCATGTGCTGCTCCCATCCTGCGCCCCCGTTCTGTCATGTGCTGCTCCCATCCTGCACCTCCATTCTGTCATTTGCTGCTCCCATCCTGTCATGTGCTGCTCCCATCCTGCACCCCCGTTCTGTCATGTGCTGCTCCCATCCTGCGCCCCCGTTCTGTCATGTGCTGCTCCCATCCTGCGCCCCGGTTCTGTCATGTGCTGCTCCCATCCTGCGCCCCCATTCTGTCATGTGCTGCTCCCATCCTGCACCCCCGTTCTGTCATTTGCTGCTCCCATCCTGTCATGTGCTGCTCCCATCCTGCGCCCCCGTTCTGTCATGTGCTGCTGCCATCCTGCACCCCCATTCTTTCATGTGCTGCTCCCATCCTGCGCCCCCGTTCTGTCATGTGCTGCTCCCATCCTGCGCCCCCGTTCTGTCATGTGCTGCTCCCATCCTGCGCCCCCGTTCTGTCATGTGCTGCTCCCTTCCTGCGCCCCCGTTCTGTCATGTGCTGCTCCCATCCTGCGCCCCCGTTCTGTCATTTGCTGCTCCCATCCTGTCATGTGCTGCTCCCATCCTGTGCCCCCATTCTGTCATGTGCTGCTGCCATCCTGCACCCCGTTCTGTCATGTGCTGCTCCCATCCTGCGCCCCCGTTCTGTCATGTGCTGCTCCCATCCTGCGGCACCGTTCTTTCTTTCTTTCTTTCAATTTTCTTTTTATTGAAGAAAAAGGAATCACAATTGAACAGGAATTGAAAAATAGCCAGAGGAAGTTTCAAACAACATTAGGTATCCAATGGGACAATAACAAAAGTCCAACAAGATGTAGGGATACGATAAATTTGAAGAACTGGAAAAGGATTCTGGATCAAACTTTGACATAGATTCAGAAGAAAGGGAAACTAGCAAAGGTGATTAGAGAAACAGTGGAAACATTAGAAACATGAGTAAAGTTTTAAGATAGGAATAGAAAGATTGAGACGGTTATAGGAAAGAGGGGGGGTGAGGTAAGAAAGGGGAGGGAGAGGGAGCTGAAGGGGGGGGGGCTTGGAGGAGGGAGGGGGAGGAGGAAGAAAGGACCGATGGTGGAGATGAAATTAAAAGATGAAGTCGAGAGTGATAATGAGGGGGGGCTCGGCATATAGGATCTGATGGGTTGAGGTGGATTCAGGTATCCTCCGGTAATGTTGATAAGAAGTCAGGACTGGAGCGGAAGGTAATCCACGGTTTCCAGGTAAGTCTAAACGAGGTGAGGGATTCTTGTGTATTGGCAACTAACTCAGCAGTGTGCGGCACCGTTCTTTAATTTACTGCTCCCATCCATAAGCCCCATACGCTGCTCCATAAGATGCTCCATAGTATATGCCCCGTATCAGGTGGCGTAAGTAACAAATAGCTGTGGCATGAAGTGCCACAGCCTCATGCCACAGCAATTTGTTACTTGCGCCACCTGATTCCTTTCGCCGCCATTTTTTTGGTCCTCCTGCTGGCGGAATCGGCGCCTGCGCAGTCCGCGCTTTCCGGCGCCATTTTCTTGAAGACACACTGCAGTGTGTCTTCAAGAAAATGGCGCCGGAAAGCGCGGATTGCGCAGGCAGCGATTCCGGCAGCAGGACCAAGAAAATGGCGGCGGAAAGGAATCAGGTGGCGTAAATAACAAATTGCTGTGGCATGAAGTGCCACAGCTTCATGCCACAGCAATTTGTTACTTACGCCATTCCTTTCCGCCCATTTTCTTCGTCCTCCTGCTGCCGGAATCGGCGCCTGTGCAGTCCGCGCTTTCCGGAAGCCGGCAGTGTGTCTTCATGAAAATGTCGCCGGAAAGTGCGGACTGCGCAGGCGCCGATTCCGGCAGCAGGACCAAGAAAATGTTGGCGGAAATGAATCTGTTGGCGTAAATAACAAATTGCTGTGGCATGAAGTGCCACAGCTTCATGCCACAGCAATTTGTTACTTACGCCATTCCTTTCCACCCATTTTCTTCATCCTCCAGCTGCCGGAATCGGCGCCTGCGCAGTCCGCGCTTTTCGGCAGCAGGAATCGGCGCCTGCGCACTCCGCGCTTTCCGGCGCCATTTTCTTAAAGACACACTCCGGCTCCTCTGCCTGTGACTGGTAAGTCAGAGGGCGGCGCCGGCGCGCATTAAGCGCGTCATCGCGCCCTCTGAACTGTCACAGCAGAGGACCCGGGAGATGGAGCCGCACGCAGCGCTGGAACGGGGAAAGGTGAATATACTTACACTCCTGGCGGTCCCTGACTCTCCGGTGGAGATCGCGGTATGCGTTCAGTGCTTACGCATACCACGATCTCCTGGGAGCGTCACTCTGTGGGGGCCAGACTGCGCCGGCACTTGTGCTTGCGCAGTCTATAAAGGCTTCGGACAGAGTGACGCTCCCAGCGTTATATTATAGATATATGTATGTGTACCTATGTAGATATATAAGAAGATCCAATGAAAGCAACTTACCAGCTCAATTAATTTTCTGACATCAATCCCTATTTGCCGATACCAGGACATGTTGATAGAACACTTGTTGTACTCTCCTGCAAGCTCTCTGCTGTTTGTAACAAAATGGTGGAGTTTCTTCTTCTTCATACTCCTGGTGAAATCACATCCTTTGCCTTACATTATTCCTCAGCAAAAACGCTACAAAAAACCTCAAATACAAAGCAAGTACGCAATCATTTTGATACCTGTATTTTTTGTAGCATTTTCTACTGACTTCATTGCAGTCAATAGGTGAAAAACGCTAAAAGAATTGATATGCTGTAGATTTGAATCTGCACAAAATCTGAAAGTCACAAATAAGCAATGTGTACATGAGATTTCAAGATTCTCATTCACTTTGCTGGCATCAGGAATCCCTTTAGATTTTATGACAAATTTGGCTGCAAAAATACAATGTGTGCACATGGCCTTAAGGGTTTGAAAATTCAGTAACTTTGCGACGTCTCCACAGGCACCTACAGCTCGATTATAGCTTCATTAACACAAGGCTTCAAACTAGATGATTAACCCCTTAGCGACCGCCGATACGCCTTTTAACGGCGGCCGCTAAGGGTACTTAAACCACAGCGCCGTTAATTAACGGCGCTGTGGAAAAAGTAAATAGCGCCCCCCAGAGTCGGATTTTCTCCGGGGTCTCGGCTGCCGGGGGTAGCCGAGACCCCAGAGAACATGATTCGGGGGGTTTTTAACCCACCCCGCATTTGCGATCGCCGGTAATTAACCGTTTACCGGCGATCGCAAAAAAAAAAAAAAGCGATCTCTTTTTAATTTCTCTATCCTCCGATGTGATCGCACATCGGAGGATAGAGAAAAGGGGTCCCAGGTAGCCCCCCAATACTTACCTATCTCCCCCGATACTCCTCGTGGCTCCCGGTGGGCGCCGCCATCTTGAAAATGGTGGCCGGCCCCGCGAGAATCTTTGGGGTCTCGGCTGCCGGGGGTAGCCGAGACCCCAAAGAGCATGATCAGGGGTCGGTTTTAGCGACCCCTGTTTTGCGATCGCCGGTAATTAACTGTTTACCGGCGACCGCAAAAAAAAAAGAAAAAGCTAAGTGTAATTCTATGTCCTCTGATGTGATCGCATAGGGGGAAATAGGGGGATTCGGGGACCCTATCATACTCACCTGTGTTCCTGGATCCTCCTGCTGCTCCTCCTGGCCACCGGCATCTTCTGGGCAAAAGAAAATGGCGGGCGCATGCGCAGTGCGCCCGCCATCTGTCTCCATCTGCCGGCCGGCAGGAGAAGAGCAGTTGGGGCTAAAATTAGGGTTAGGGGTAGGGTTAGGGGTAGGGTTAGGGGTAGGGCTAAGGTTAGGGTTAGGGGTAGGGTTAGGGGTAGGGTTAGGGGTAGGGTTAGGGTTAGGGCTAGGGGTAGGGTTAGGGCTAGGGTTAGGGGTAGGGTTAGGGTTAGGGCTAGGGTTAGGGGTAGGGCTAGGGTTAGGGCTAGGGTTAGGGCTAAATTTAGGGTTAGGGTTGGGGCTATATTTAGAGTTAGGGTTGGCGCTAAATTTAGGGTTAGGCTTCTTTCACACTTACTTCGGTACGGGGCCGTCGCAATGCATCGGCCCGACATACCGACGCACGTTGTGAAAATTGTGCACAACGTGGGCAGCGGATGTAGTTTTTCAACGCATCCGCTGCCCAATCTATGTCCTGGGGAGGAGGGGGCGGAGTTACGGCCACGCATGCACGGTCAGAAATGGCGGATGCGACGTACAAAAAAAGTTACATTGAACGTTTTTTTGTGCTGACGGTCCGCCAAAACACTGATCCAGTGCACTACGGATGCGACGTGTGGCCATCCGTCACGATCCGTCGGCAATACAAGTCTATGGGCAAAAAACGCATCCTGCGGGCAAATTTGCAGGATCCGTTTCTTGTCCAAAATGACCGATTGCGACGGATGCCAAACGACGCAAGTGTGAAAGTAGCCTTAGGGCTAGGGTTAGGGTTGGGGCTAAAGTTAGGGTTAGAGTTGGGATTAGGGTTAGGGTTTGGATTAGGGTTGGTATTAGGGTTAGGGTTGGCATTAGGGTTACGCTTGGGATTAGGGTTAGGTTTGGGATTAGGGTTAAGGTTAGGGTTGTGATTAGGGGTGCATTGGGATTAGGGTTAGGTTTGAGGTTAGTGTTGAGATTAGGATTAGGGGTGTGTTGGATTTAGGGTTTTGATTAGGGTTATGGTTAGGGTTGACATTAGGGTTGTTTTGGGGTTAGGGTTGTGATTATCGTTAGGGATAGTGATTAGGATTATGGATCAGGTTGGGATTAGGGTTAGGGGTGTGTTGGGGTTAGGGTTGGAGCTAGAATTGGGGGGTTTCCACTGTTTAGGTACATCAGGGGGTCTCCAAACACGACAGCCAATTTTGCGCTCAAAAAGTCAAATGGTGCTCCCTCCCTTCTGAGCTCTGCCGTGCGCCCAAACAGTGGGTTACCCCCACATATGGGGCATCAGCATACTCAGGATAAATTGGACAACAACTTTAGTGGTCCAATTTCTCCTGTTACCCTTGTGAAAATAAAAACTTGGGGGCTACAATATCTTTTTTGTGAGAAAAAAAAATATTTTTTATTTTCACGACTCTGCATTCTAAACTTCTGTGAAGCACTTGGGCATTCAAAGTTCTCACCACACATATAGATAAGTTCCTTGGGGGGTCTAGTTTCCAAAATGGGGTCACTTGTGGGGGGTTACTACAGTTTAGGTACATCAGGGGCTCTGCAATCGCAACATAATGCCCACAGACCATTCTATCAAAGTCTGCATTCCAAAAAGGCGCTCCTTCCCTTCCGAGCTCTGCCGTGCGCCCAAACAGTGGTTTACCCCCACATATGGTGCATCAGCGTACTCGGGATAAATTGTGCAACAACTATTGCAGTCCAATTTCTCCTGTTACCCTTGTGAAAATAAAAACTTGAGGGCTACAATATCTTTTTTGTGGGAAAAAAAATATTTTATGTTTTCACGACTCTGCATTCTAAACTTCTGTGAAGCACTTGGGCATTCAAAGTTCTCACCACACATCTAGATAAGTTACTTGGGGGGTCTAGTTTCCAAAATGGGGTCACTTGTGGAGGGTTTCTACTGGTTAGGTACATCAGGGGCTCTGCAAACGCAACATAATGCCCGCAGACCATTCTATCAAAGTCTGCATTCCAAAACGGCGCTCCTTCCTTCCGAGCTCTGCCGTGCGCCCAAACAGTGGTTTACCCCCACATATGGGGTACCAGCATACTCAGGACAAATTGTACAACAACTTTTGGGGTCCAATTTCTCTTGTTACCCTTGTGAAAATAAAAACTTGGGGGCTAAAAAATCTTTTTTGTGGAAAAAAAAATATTTTTTATTTTCACGACTCTGCATTATAAACTTCTGTGAAGCACTTGGGCATTCAAAGTTCTCACCACACATCTAGATAAGTTCCATGGGGGGTCTAGTCTCCAAAATGGGGTCACTTGTGGGGGATTTCTACTGTTTAGGCACATCAGGGGCTCTCCAAACGCGACATGGCGTCCGATCTCAATTCCAGCCAATTCTACATTGAAAAAGTAAAACGGCGCTCCTTCTCTTCCAAGCTCTGCGGTGCACCCAAACAGTGGTTTACCCCCACATATTGGGTATCAGCGTACTCAGGAGAAATTGCACAACAACGTTTGTGGTCTAATTTCTCCTGTTACCCTTGTGAAAATAAAAATTTGTGGGCGAAAAGATCATTTTTGTGTAAACAAAAGCGATTTTTTATTTTCACGGCTCTACGTTATAAACTTCTGTGAAGCACTTGGGGGTTCAAAGTGCTCACCACACATCTAGATAAGTTCCTTAAGGGGTCTAGTTTCCAAAATGGTGTCACTTGTGGGGGGTTTCCACTGTTTAGGCACATCAGGGGCTCTCTAAACGTGACATGGTGTCCGATCTCAATTCCAGCCAATTCTGCATTGAAAAAGTAAAACGGCGCTCCTTCACTTCTAAGTTCTGCGGTGTGCCCAAAAAGTGGTTTACCCCCACATATGGGGTATTGGCGTATTCAGGAGAAATTGCATAACAAAATTTATGGTTACATTTCTGTTTTTACACTTGTGAAAATAAAAAAAATGGTTCTGAATTAAGATGTTTGCAAAAAAAAGTTAAATGTTCATTTTTTCCTTCCACATTGTTTCAGTTCCTGTGAAGCACGTAAAGGGTTAATAAACTTCTTGAATGTGGTTTTGAGAACCTTGAGGGGTGTAGTTTTTAGAATGGTGTCACACTTCATTATTTTCTATCATATAGACCACTCAAAATGACTTCAAATGTGATGTGGTCCCTAAAAAAAAATGGTGTTGTAAAAATGAGAAATTGCTGGTCAACTTTTAACCCTTATAACTCCCTAATAAAAAAAAAAAATTGTTTCCAAAATTGTGCTCATGTAAAGTAGACATGTGGGAAATGTTATTTTTCGTGACATATCTCTCTGATTTAAGGGCATAAAAATACAAAGTTTGAAAATTGCAAAATTTTAAAAATTTTCGCCATATTTCCGTTTTTTTCATAAATAATCGCAAGTAATATCGAAGAAATGTTACCACTAACATGAAGTACAATATGTCACGAAAAAACAATCTCAGAATCAGCGGGATCCATTGAAGCGTTCCAGAGTTATAACCTCATAAAGTGACAGTGGTCAGAATTGCAAAAATTGGCCCGGTCATTAAGTACCAAATTGGCTCTGTCACTAAGGGGTTAAACAAAAATCACAATAAAAATACTTCACCATCGTTTCTGTAAAAAGGAAAAACTATTTTGCTTTACATCTTAAATCCAGCAGTGCTATTCTGAACAAATGACTCTATAAGCAAGGTTTATAATCTCTTCACTGCTAGTTTACCATAAATGTAACTTTATTTTTTCTCTAGATTACATTAACTTTTATTTAAAATGTCAAAATGTACAAAATGCATATATGCAAACCCACAATTTTGTTAACAAAAATAATTTGCTTTAAAATCTGAGATCTCTTGTGCAGAAAGATGGAATTCCTGAATGGTTGATCGTGACACGGAGGTTTCTAACTGATAAGAGGCCTAACCGAATAAACAAGTACAAGTAGTATCATCTTTGGGATACAAGGTTGTTTTAGATAAACTTGAGATCACCTGGAGCATCAACTACATGTCCTGGAAGTTTAGTAACTTTCACTTGTAGAGTTTGCATGCCCTTCTAAAGCTTGTATTTGTGCCCATTTCTTGCCAACACACAGGCAAAAACATACTTCACATGAATGTGACCGATGCTTATAACACAGCCATTCCTATGTGGAAATGGACCACTTGGGTTGAAACCTACATGAATTAGCATCATCAGTGTGAAACTTTATAGAATACAATAGTTTTAATGACTTGCATGCTAGATTATGGAAAATAAAGCAGAATCATAATAATGATACACTAGTCAGAGAAGAAGAACAAGGGAAGAATATTGGTGAGTGGATAACATATTTTACAATGGAATATGTAAAACCTATATGATAATTATAATGACTCATGACAATGACTCATTAAAAAGCCAAGCATGCATTAAAGATTCCGTTCATTTAGGAGTAATGAAAGGCTTACCTTTCTTGTAGGCCCACAGGCTTCATCTTAAATGGGGAGGGTCCTGCAGAAACTGGAAGTTTAAGCTCAAAGGTGCCTGGGCACTGTGGGTCCACAACAACATTCACAGCTTTGGGAATAGGATCAGGATGAACCATACTGCTCGAACGATTTGCCTCTGACTGTGAAGGCTGAACCGAAAGCGGCGACAGGTGTATCTCTTGTTTTTTTTTGTCCTGACTCAATGAAAACTGGATCTTTTCTTTTAATCTGTAGAGTACCTACAGAGATAGAAACTAAAGAGTATCAACAATTTTCTCCTCCTACTGTATAAACAAAGCCTGAGCAAACACACAAAAACCAAAGCTGTGCATTCAGAAAAAGCTCCATAATTTGTCCTGTGGGAGGCTTGCTTTCTACATTATAAGGTTTATTTATTGTTTCTGTTTATACAAACTGATCATGGCCATAAAGTTGGCAATACAGAATGCCTTCATAAGAAGGAAAATACATATAACGATAAAATTAAATTGTACTGCTAACAAAATACAGAAAATATTATTATTATTCTATGTTTAGTTATTGTTTTTGCCACTTAAAATGTGCATCTCCATAACAAATAATAGACATGTCTTATACTGGATATTACAATAGCGTGCATTTACAAGTAAGTCCAACACAACAGTAATGGAGCATTTATACAGACCAAGAAGGTAAGTGTTCATAAGAACACTCGTTCCCAATTATGGGCTTTTGTGAACATGCGTTAATCATTGTTCATCCGGTGATGGAATCATTTATGCCAGCATTATTCCTGTCTACTCTACGAGCGATAATTACTGCAAGAATCATCTGTGTTCAGCTTTGTTTGCAACCAAACTAAAGGGACTAGCAAATAAATTCTGGATCTATAATCTGACAATGGGACAATCGGAGTGTCCGCATACACATTAGATGGTCAGCCGGTTCCACCGAAATCGGCACAAGTGAACAATGTACAGTTAAAACATTTGTCAACACTTTGCAAAACAAGCTGTTAAGATTTGATCTAATAATTAAACTGTAAAAAAATATAATCTAATCCTGTCCATTCTAACCTGAGTTGTCATCAATTTGACCTGTCCTTGCTCAAAATTGCAGAGGACCTCAGAATTGTTGCTGCTCATGAGCTTTGAAGCACAACTCCAGGGTTTTTTTTTTTAATTTTTACAGCTGGAGTGGTGTCACTAATCTACAGTGGGGAAAATAAGTATTTGCAAATTTTCTCACTACAAAGAATGGACATGTCTGTAATTTGTATTACATGAACACTACAGCTGTGAGAGACAGAATATAAAAAAACAACCCATAAAATCCCATTGTATGATTTCACAATAATCACATTGAATTTTATTGGATGAAATAAGTATTTGATCACCTACCAAACAGCAAGAATTCTGGCTCTCACAGACCTGTTAGTTTTTCTTTTAGGAGCCCTCCTATTCTGCACTCATTACCTGTATTAATTGCACCGCTTTGAAACTCATTACCTGAATAAAAGACACCTATCCATATATTCAATCATACTCCAACCTCTCCACCAAGTCGAAGACCAAAGAGCTAAGGACAAAATTGTAAACCTGTGCAAGGCTGGGATAAGCTACAGGACAATAGGCAATCAGCTTGGTGAGAAGGAAACAACTGTTGACACAATTATTAGAAAATGAAGGAAACACAAGATGACTGTCAATCTTCCTCGGTCTGGGGCTCCATACAAGATCTCTACTCGTGGGGTAAGGATGATTCAGAGAAAGGTCATGAAACAGCCCAGAATTACATGGGAGGACCTGGTCAATGACCTGAAGAGAAATTGGACCACAGTCTCAAACATTACAGTTAGTAACACACTACACCATCACAGATTAAAATCCCGCAGAGCATGCAAGGTTCCCCTGCTCATGCCAGCACATGTGAAGGCACATTTGACATTCACCAATGATGATCTGGATGGAGAGATGGATGGAGAGATGGATTCAGAGGAGGTCTCGGAAAAAGTCATGTGGCTAGATGAGACCAAAATAGAACTTTTTGGTATCACCACCACTTGCCGTGTTTGGACAAAGAAGAAGGATGAGTACAACCCCAAGAACACTGTTCCAAAGTGTGAAGCATACTTTGGGGGTGCTTTTCTGCAAAGTGGACTGGATGACAGCACCGTATTGAAAGGAGGATGGATGGGGTCATGTATCGCAAGATTTTGGCCAACAACCTCCTTCACTCAGTAAGAGCATTGAAGATGGGTCGTGGCTGGGCCTTCCAGCATGACAATGACCTGAAAAACACAGACAGGGCAACTAAAGAGTAGCTCCGTAAGAGGCATTTCAAGGTCCTGGAATGGCCTAGCCAGTCTCCAGACCTGAACCCAATACAAAATCAATGTTGCCCATTGACAGCCCCGAATATCTGTATGGAGGAGTGGGCCAAAATCTCTGCTGCAGTGTGTGCAAACTTGATCAAGAACTATATCAGATGCTTGACCTCTGTAATCGCAAAGGTTTTTTCACCAAATATTAAGTTGTTTTTCTATTGTAACAAACAATTATTTTATGGAATAAAATGAAAACAAATTATGTCAAAATCAGACAATGTGATTTTGTGAATCTTTTTTAAGATTCTGTCTCTCATAGTAGTATTGAAGTGTACCTACAATAAATGTTACAGACCTCTACATTCTTTGTAGGTGAGAAAACTTGCAAAATCTGCAGTGAATGAAATACTTATTTTCACCACTGTAAGTTCCCTGCCTCTAGTAGTATACATTCAAGCCACCGCCTTCTTCTGTTCTTGACGCCACTCCAGTCGTCTTCTGTAGTTTGTGATCTGTTATATCGCGTCAATGTTTGCTCAGCGGACCGGAAGTCAGTTGTCAATGTAAATCCAGAGCCAGAAAAAAGACTTTTATTGAGACCATTTGACTGCTACTTTCTGGTCAGACGTCCGAAAATGCTTTCACAATGTGGCGATTGGCGAGCGGTTCAGAAGACTGTGGCTGGTAAGCATATTATAGGGGCAGGGAACGTGGATTAGTGTTACCACTCAGGTGGTGAAATAAAAAAAAACACTGGAGTTTTGCTTTGTAGTGACTTTATCATCCATATTTTTTTACCAATTAAAAGGAAGCAGTCAATTATTTCAAATCACAGACAGTATGAACCAGAGCCTGGATGCATGATTGCTGCCAGATATAGTTTTCTATTATACCCTCCTGCATTTCAGAGAAACTATAGTTTGGTGCTGGGCTAGTCGCATCTCTGCTTACGGTATGGTCAGCTCAAATTATAATTTCTCTGAAATACCAAAGATTTTCAGAGAAAAACATACCTGATTGCAATCATGGAGCCAGAATCTGATTAATGCTTCAAGTGGCTTAGACAGCATGAATCAAGTCACAGGTTCCCTTTAAAACTCAACGACCGATGACGGACATAGCACATCATGGAAGGGTGTCAGTTTAGTGCCGACAGTTGTTAGTGACAGCTGAGTGGCACAGGAAGAGGTGCAGGGAACCATGTCACTGGTCTCCACACCCAGATCGCTGTGATCGGTCATGTTCTTTCCATTTGATGATAAAGATTTTGATGATTTTTCGAGGAATCATCAGAGATTGGGATAAAACATTTATAATCCAACTTGTACTTCTAACCAACTTTGTCCCTGATGTGTTTGGAGATCTCCTTTGTCTTCATGGTGTTGTTTGGTTATTGGTGCATCTTGCTTAGTGGTGTTGCAGTTGCTGCCTTTGTGTACTTTCAGAAAAGGTGTGTATATACTGACAAACCATGTGACACTTAGATTGCACATAGGTGGACTTCATGTCACTAAGCATGTGACCTATGAAGGTAATTGCTTGCACTAGAATTTTTTGGAGCTTCATCTCAAAAGAGGTGAATACATAAGCACATGCCAATTTTTAGTTATTTGATCCCATAAATTTAACTTATGCCTATATTTTTCTCACTTCCCCAACTTAGACTATTTAGTGCTGATGCATCACACACAAATCGGATTCCAAAAATATTTAAACCCAGGTTATAATGTAACAAAATAGGTGAATACTTTTGGAGGCAACTGTACATGTATACAGAATGATCGTTAGAATAATTGTTCTGTGCACATAAAATATCATGTTTGCATGTTCGGTGGGTGATTGCTGACCTGTCTAATCAGGAAACAAGCATTTATAGGAACACACCCTCACTAAAGAAAAACTCCCATTAAAGTTTTATCCTCTTAATATATTGCAATCATCATATTATATAACACTGTGTACTTATAATTGCCATCTTCAACTCCTGACCCAGCTGCTCCATTCCCCCCTACACCCCGCCAGGGACTTTTGCAGTGACTTATGACTCATGCAGGGAAAACTGACCTCCTGTTTCTACAAAGAGCTTAGAAAGATTCAGCTAGTCAGTTTTTAATCACATAATGCCATAGACCTAATGGAAAAGAGAAGATTTATCTGGGTAAAAAGAAAAAATGAGCAATTATAAGTATGTAAGGATGAAGACAGGGCTGCAGGTGCCTGCATCATGCTGCATCCGGAACTGCTGAGGCTGCGTCTCATGTTGCCCCTGGGTAAAGAATAAGGGACAGGACAGGCCCCATGACCAGGGAAGAGGGGGCGTGACTAATACAGGCAGTGAGGAGAAAGCGCGCGAAGAAACAGTTTTTCCAGCCAGCAGGGCGAGCAGAAGTAGGCGTGCGTCATGCTCCGCAAAGTGACAGGCCGCGCAGCAGAGATAAGAACCGCAGAGCACAGAACCAAAACGGCTGCGTGAGAGACTTAGTGCATGAGAGACTTTCTGGTAGTGGGGGACGCGCAGAGCAGTGCGCAGCCAGGTGAGCAGTGTGCTCCATTGTTTGGTCCCTGCCGCCTCCAACGGGACTGCTGAAGAGAGAAGTGCCGTGCACTCAGTAGCTGCCAGAGCCAGAAGTGCCGTGCGCCCAGTGACTGTGAGTACCGCGCACGTGCAGAGAACAGAAGGCCGAATATCGGACAGACTTTTGCGGCCTAACCTGCCACTTGCTTCCCACCCATTTACGTTTGACTCTGAGAGTGCTGCGACCTTGTTTGCTTCCACAGCACGTGCTTATGGACAAGGGGCTCAGCGGAAGGTACCGGAGACCGACCGCTGCGGGCAGAAGACGGACCATCACTTAAAGGACCCCATCTGAGGACATCACCCACCCATTGCTACCCCTATTACCCCTCCTTTAACCATTAACTTCCCTGTGAGGAGTGAATACCTTGTTTTATTAAATTGTTACATCTTGTTAATCCTTGCTCTGCCTCCTGTTTGTCACTGAATCCCGCAACCTGCTTAAAAGTAGACAGTGCTATATAATATGATGAATGCAATATATTAGGAGGTGTTGATGTGAGGAGGAGTGCTTCTTTAGTGGCCTGTTTAAATGGGCCCTAAGTCGTAGTGAGCTAATGCAAGTCTGGGAAGTTGGAGTCTATTTTGTAACTGAAAAGAGTGGTGTTACTCTGGGTGAAGTTCCAGGCATCTTGCCTTCACCCTATATGTACATTTACTAAATCTACATTTAGGGTGAAGGCAAGATGTCTGGAACTTCACCCAGAGTAACACCACTCTTTTCAGTTAAGGTACCTTCACACATAACGATATTGTTAACGATATCGTTGCTATTTGTGACGTAGCAACGATATCGTTAATGAAATCGTTATGTGTGACAGCGACCAACGATCAGGCCCCTGCTGGGAGATCGTTGGTCGCTGAATAAAGTCCAGAACTTTATTTCGTCGCTGGACTCCCTGGAGACATCGCTGGATCGGCGTGTGTGACACCGATCCAGCGATGTCTTCACTGGTAACCAGGGTAAACATCGGGTAACTAAGCGCAGGGCCGCGCTTAGTAACCCGATGTTTACCCTGGTTACCATGCTAAAAGTAAAAAAAAAACAAACAGTACATACTTACCTACAGCCGTCTGTCCTCCAGCGCTGTGCTCTGCACTCCTCCTGTACTGGCTGTGAGCCGGAAAGCAGAGCGGTTACGTCACCGCTCTGCTTTCCGGCTCCCAGACAGTACAGGAGGAGAGCAGAGAAGCAGAGCGCAGCGCTGGAGGACAGACGGCTGTAAGTAAGTATGTACTGTTTGTTTTTTTTACTTTTAGGATGGTAACCAGGGTAAACATCGGGTTACTAAGCGCGGCCCTGCGCTTAGTTACCCGATGTTTACCCTGGTTACCGGCATCGTTGGTCGCTGGAGAGCTGTCTGTGTGACAGCTCTCCAGCGACCAAACAGCGACGCTGCAGCGATTCGGATCGTTGTCGGTATCGCTGCAGCGTCGCTAAATGTGAAGGGGCCTTTACAAAATGTCTACAGGATAATACTAAACAGTTTGTTTGCTGCCTGAGACCATGGAGACAATTAGGAGTTGTAAACCTAAAACAGTAACATCTTGTTATTTTCTAAAAAAAAAAAAAAAAAAAAAGATTATTTATCCTTTGCTAGCCATGTCCCCTAAATCTCACTGCTGGCTTACTATTTTATTTTTCTAATTTTATTGTGTCGTTAGCACTAATTTTATCAGTACTAATGATTTAATATCGTAACTAAAATTGGTTATGTTCAAAATGTACACATAAAAACATAACTTTGTCCATCACAGCTACAGAAAAAGAAATCTGAAAACTATTGTTCATCTTTAAAACTATACACAACGGATTTAATTAATTTAATGAACAATACAAGTCTTCAGTGTTTTGTCCAAGGTAAACCTTTATTGTCTTTATTGCCTTTGATGATAAAGAAGGACTATGCATGCTGTGCTTTGCGCAATGTTTTCAGTTTACTTGTGTATGTAGGTGGAAGGTACGCCTTGCAAACTGGATTTATTATGTACCATTTGAAAGCAATCGCCCACTGCATGGCAATGGCTGTGTTGTTCATTCAATACACCCAAGTCATCCTCTAACTAGACATCATGCAGCTCAGCATCCTCTATTTTTAGACCTCTGTCTTTAACCTTTTCAGGTACTTTGTTTTTCTGTACAACAGATGACTGCTGAAGCAGAACTTATAAAAACTTTAGAAACTTTAGATCAGATTTTCACACTAGTCCTAAAAGAGAAACAAATCAAACAAATGAGTCAAAAATACAAGACCGTGATTTTTTTAATTGAAGTAAATGATCCAATATCACGTGTTTAAGTGGCAAAGTTATGTGAACTATCGCTTTCAGTATCTGGTTTATCCCCTTTGTGCAGCAATAAATGCATCTAAACATTTCTGTTTTTTTCCGTTTCTGATTAGTCCTTCACAGTGGTTTGAAGAAATTTTAGCCCATTACTCCCTACAAAATAGCATCAATTCTGTTTTATGAGTGGGTCAGCTCTATGAACTGCTCGCTTCAGGTCCTTCCACAACATTTCCAATACCTGCAGGCTAGTATTATTTTACATGACAGATTCCTTTTAAATTCTGCTATCAATTTCTGACAGTGGCATTTACAACATGCCGCCTAGGAGTGAGCCAGCCATTCCACTTGCCCATAGCACCCTCCTTGATATAATTGAGGTGTTGATGGCTTGCCATGCTGTACTCCGGTGAAGGCAAGCCTATAATAAGCATCATTGCTTCAGTAAAAATCCAATCTATTAAAATATAAGATTAATTAACTTGATCTCTAAACCCTATAAAGATAAGAAAAGTCAAAACATGAGAAGTGCATTTATTGGTCACTGCAACGTTGCAGAAAACTGCAATGCAAACCGATCAAAACATTTTAGCTACTCCAAAATGGTATTAATAAAAACGTGAACTGGTTATGCAAAAAAAAAGCCTTCACACATTTTTATATCAGCTGAAAATTGAAATTCCTATAGGTCTCAGAATATGGCTAAAATCACGACTTAAATAAACAAAAATGCAAGTTTCGTATCTCTGCATCAGTACAGACTTGGAGAATTATATTGCCAGGTTATTTTTACAACACAATGAAAACCCTCAAAACACCACAAAACCCAAAAAGAAACTGCAGAATTACGCTTGTTTGTGTAATTTCACCACACCTGAAATTTTTCTTGCTTTCCAGTACACTGAAAAGTGAAATAAATGGTGTCACAACTACAAGGTGTCCTGAAAAAAACACGCTTTTATATGGCTGTGTCCACATGAAAATAGAAAAAGTTATGGTTCTTGGAAGAAAGAGTTTCAAAAACAAAATACCGTATATACTCGAGTATAAGCCGACCCGAGTATAAGCCGACTCCCCTAATTTTGCCACAAAAAACTGGGAAAACTTATTGACTCGAGTATAAGCCTAGGGTGGAAATGCAGCATTTACCGGTGAATTTCAAAAATAAAAATAGATCATTATTTCCCCATAGCTGTGCCATATAGTGCTCTACACCGTTCATTATTTCCCCATAGCTGTGCCCCATATAGTGCTCTGCACCGTTCATTGTGCCCCATAGCTGTGCCATATACGGTGCTCTGCACCGTTCATTGTGCCCCATAGCTGTGCCATATACGGTGCTCTGCACCGTTCATTGTGCCCCATTGCTGTGCCATATACGGTGCTCTGCACCGTTCATTGTGCCCCATTGCTGTGCCATATACAGTGCTCTGCACCGTTCATTGTGCCCCATTGCTGTGCCATATACGGTGCTCTGCACCGTTCATTGTGCCCCATTGCTGTGCCATATACGGTGCTCTGCACCGTTCATTGTGCCCCATTGCTGTGCCATATACAGTGCTCTGCACCGTTCATTGTGCCCCATATCTGTGCCCATATACGGTGCTCTGCTCCGTTCATTGTGCCCCATTGCTGTGCCATATACGGTGCTCTGCACCGTTCATTGTGCCCCATATCTGTGCCCATATACGGTGCTCTGCACCGTTCATTGTGCCCCATTGCTGTGCCATATACGGTGCTCTGCACCGTTCATTGTGCCCCATTGCTGTGCCATATACGGTGCTCTGCACCGTTCATTGTGCCCCATAGAAATCTCTGCCGCCGCTGCTGCAATAAAAAAAAAAACCACATACTCACCTCCCTTGATTGCAGCTCCCGGCGTCTCGTTCCGGCGCCTCCATCTTCCCGGCGTCTCTGCTCTGACTGATCAGGCAGAGGGCGCCGCGCACACTGTATGCGTCATCGCGCCCTCTGCCTGAACAGTCAGAGCGCAGACGCCGGGAAGATGGAGGCGCCGGCCGGGAAGATGGAGAGGCGCCCGGCGGCTGGAACGAGGACAGGTGAATATGCTATACTTACCTAGTCCTGGCGATCCTCGCGCTGTCCCTCTGCCTGGTCTTCGGTGCCGCAGCTCTTCCGGTCAGCGGTCACCGGCACCGCTGATTAGAGGAATGAATAGGCGGCTCCGCCCCTATGGGAGGTGGAGCCGCTTATTCATATCTCTAATGAGCGGTCCCACGTGACCGCTGAAGAGGGGAAGAAGCTGCAGCACAGAAGCCCGTGGGACGGCAGGGACAGCGCGAGGATCGCTGGGACTAGGTAAGTATACCTCAGCGCCCTCACCCCCTCACCCGCCGACCCTGCCACCCACATTGACTCGAGTATAAGCCGAGAGGGGCACTTTCAGCCCAAAAATTTGGGCTGAAAATCTCGGCTTATACTCGAGTATATACGGTAATTAAAAAAAATGGAAAATCACCAGGTCGGAAAGAGGTTAATGATTCTTTTGTAGAATTACTTTTCTGCTTTTGGTTGTTGTCCTGCTGTATGTCTTACTTTCAAGATCAAGATTCAGTTCATGTACAGATGTCCTGAGATTTTGAAGGATCAATGATATAAGACGTCCTAGCCTAGATGCAAGCCCAAACCATGAGACTACTACCAAATTATTTCACAGATGGCATGATTTTTTTATGCTGTAATGCATTTTTTTTCTCCAAACTTTATGCTTCTAATTTATACCCAAAAACTTTATTTTGGATTCATTCATTTACAAAACGTTGTTCTGATAGATTTCTGGCTTGTTCACATGAATCTTTAGCAAACTGCAGATGCACAGCAAATTTCTTGTTAGAAAAAAAGTGGCTTTCTTCTTGGAATCTTGCCATGCATACCACCGCTATTCAGTATTCTGATGATGGTAGACTCACGAACATTAACATTAGCTTATGTGGGAGATGCCTTTAGTTGCTTAGACATTATCTTGGGTTCTTTTGTGTCCTCTGGACTAATATAAGCATTGCTGTTGGAGTTATCTTTCTTGGTCGAAATAAATAAATAATATAATAATTAATGGTTTTTAATAACCTCTATTTGTACATAATCTGTCTTGAGTGTGGACTGGTGGCGTTCAAACTCTTTAGAGATTGTTTTGTAAATTTTTCCAGCCTTATTAGCATTAGCAACCTTTAGGCTGCCGTCACACTAGCAGTATTTGGTCAGTATTTTACATCAGTATCTGTAAGCCAAAACCAGGAGTGGAACAATTAGAGGAAAAGTATAATAGAAACATATGCACCACTGCATTTATCACCCACTCCTGGTTTTGGCTTACAAATACTGATGTAAAATACTGACCAAATACTGGTAGTGTGACGGCAGCCTAATTCTGAGGTCCTCAGAAGTCTACATTTGTTCCTACTGTGATACACTTCCACAAACATGTTGTGAAGATCAAAATTTGATAGATCCTTGTTCTTTAAATGAAACAGGTTGCCCACTCACACCTTATCTCATTGACTGAAGACACCAACTTTATTTACACCTTTAAATTTTCTGCCAATAATAATGGTTAAAATACTTTTGCCATTCACAAACTGGTGATATTAGATCATTTTCACCAAAGAAAAAAATTACAAAGTCTAATATTTTTACTTATTTGTTTTTTTTTAGTTAATTTTATCTACTTTTAGGATTTGTGTGAAAATCTGATGCCATCTTAGGTCAAATGTATGCAGAAATAAGAAAAATTATGAAGGATTCACAAACTTTCAAGCACAATTGTAATGTATCTTTTAATGGAAAAGTTTGTAAAAAGCATTTCAAATTGAATTTTATAATTTACGAGTACACACAAGTTACTAATTAATATTGTTTATGTTAGATATTTTCTTATGCACAGACCAAATATGGTAAAACTTTGTAACAAATGTCATAAATATAATATATCTAAAACATCTATATACCCTACTCAACATTGAAATTGCAACAAGAAGGAAAAGTCATGGAATTATGGAAATCACAGGAGCGATAAGCATGTTATTGCTGAAAATGGAAACAACATTTTCAAATCTTGATTTATTTGGTATTTCCTCAATTCAAGCCTCTTTCCTTGGTATTGAGACTATATTGGCAATGCCATGAAGAGAACTTCATGAAAATGTTTCACCGCTCTTACTCCTACGATTATTGTGCAGGGTGGCATAATGTACAACAGCCTTAACACTCCAATCTTCATTTCAAGTATACTGACAGCTCTGTGCTATATTGATATGTTGGTGAAACCAGTCGTACGACTATTTCTCCAAAGTGCCATTTTCCAACATGACTACTGCTGCTACTACTGTGAACAGCTTGCATGTCCTACATGTGCTACTTTGGCCTACAGCATTTCTGGACTTGTCTGCCATCGAGCACATCTGGGGCATCATTGGTTGGCAATTGCTGTCTCCTGCAATATATTCAAATGGTACAACTTCCCAACTCTGATTGCTGTCTCATCTGCTGCAATAGACTCTAATGGTAAAAATTCCCTCTGCTTGCTGTCTCCTGCAATATATTCAAATGGTAAAAATTCCCTCTGCTTGCTGTCTGCTGTCTGTCATCTGCCATTTTACCATCTAGCAACATATTTTAATGTGCCTGCTTAATGATTGGTATAATTCATTTGTTGCATTGCATGTTTTACTCACTGTTTGATGTATATGCATGACTGTGGTCACTCCAGATATTATCTGGTTGAAGGTGTTATAGCATATAGATGTTGCCAGCCACAATGTGTTTGATCATTTAATCACCCCCTGGTGTGCTGGCCCCAGCTGCCAAGTTATCCCCAACCAGTGCCCACAATCCATCTCTTCTGACCCAGCAATCTGGACTATAAATTTAGAAACATCCTTAGGGGTGCACACATGTCGGGGTGCACGCAAGCATCCCGAAGTAAAGCATCACGAAGATAAGCATCGTGATACAGCAGTTATTCCATGGTAGTTAGTCAGTGCAGGAGTCAGGTAACCAACACTCTGCACTCCCTTCTATCCATGTGCTTTATTCCTATCCTCCTATGTTCCCTTGCAGTCCACATTCACCGCCCAATTTCCCCTCCATCACGACTCATATACATCAGCTCCTCTCTCCTTCCCTCTCCCATGTACAGCTCCCATGCACTTCTCACCTTCTTGAAAAACCTCAGCCCATCTTGCCCAAACACACTGCACACAAAAAACTTCAGACAATTCTAAAAACTACTTGCTCTTTATCTTCCTACTCCTACTGATTTCAGGGGACATCTCCCCAACCCTGGTCCACCATCCCCCTACCCCTACCCTGTTGTGAATTCTGTTGCGAACTCCCTCCTGTGGTCGTGAATGGTACTTCGGCGAGTTCTGTCCATGGACTCCCTCTGGTGGCTATGAGTGAAGCTGCTGCTTCTGAGGTTCCTTACACAGGTGACGTGGTTTATCCTTTGGTTGGCTGCTCTATTTAACTCCACTCAGATTGTTTCTCCATGCCTGCTGTCAATGTTCCTGCATTAGTTCAGTTCGCTCTTGGATCTTTCTGGTGACCTGTCTTCTCCAGCAGAAGCTAAGTTCCTGATAGTTATCATTTGTTCATTGTTTCCTTGTCCAGCTGGTTATCATGATTTTGTCTTGCTAGCTGGAAGCTTTGGGATGCAGAGTGGCATCTCCGCACCGTTAGTCGGTGCGGAGGTCTTTTTGCACACTCTGCGTGGTCTTTTGTAGTTTTTTGTGCTGACCGCAAAGATACCTTTCCTATCCTCTGTCTGTTTAGTAAGTCTGGCCTCCCTTTGCTGAAACCTGTTTCATTTCTGCGTTTGTGACTTTCATCTTTACTCACAGTCAATATATGTGGGGGGCTGCCTTTTCCTTTGGGGAATTTCTCTGAGGCAAGGTAGGCTTTATTTTCTATCTCTAGGGTTAGCTAGCTCTTAGGCTGTGAAGAGGCGTCTAGGGAGTGTCAGGAAAGCTCCACGACTATTTCTAGTTGTTGTGATAGGATTAGGGCCTGCGGTCAGCAGAGCTCCCACATCCCAGAGCTTGTCCTGTGTGATTTTAACTATCAGGTCGTGCTGGGTGCTCCTAACCACCAGGTCCATAACACTACCCTACCTCACATCAAAACCTTAACAATCTTACTAATATTAATTTCACTCCTTCATCTCCTTTTAATTGTGCCCTTTGGAATCCACGGTCTGTATGTAACAAGCTTCCTTTCATAAACAATTACTTTCTGAAAAACTCTCTTAATCTGTTGGCCCTCACGGAAACCTGGATTCAAGATTCTGACACTGTCTCTCCTGCTGCCATTTCCCCATGGTGGCTTACAATTCACACATTCCCCGAGACCCACAAACAGACATGGTGGTGGAGTCTGCATACTCTTGTCCCCACAATGCACTTTCCAGGTCATCCTCCCAGCTCCATCACACTCATTCCCTTTTGAGGTCCACACCATCAGGCTCTTTTGTCCCCTCTTCCTCATAGCATCGGTCATATACTGGCCCCCAGGCTCACCCACCCACTTCCTGGACCATTTCTCTGCCTGGCTGCCGCACTTTATATCCTCAGAACTCCCAACCCTTATCCTGGGAGACTTCAACATCCCCATTAACAGCCTCACTTCCACATCTGCATCGCAGCTTCCTTCACTAAACACTTCTCTAGGCCTCTCACAGCTCTCAACCTCTGAAACACACAAAGACGGTAACACCCTTGACCTGGTCTTCGTCCGGCTCTGTTCAATCTCCTACCTAGATAATTCACCGCTTCCCCTCTCTGACCACAAAATTCTCTCCTTCACACTCACAATTCCTTACCCACCCCAGCACCTCCTTACCTACCACACAGATATCTACACACTATCAACCCTCACACACTTTCAGGCAACCTACACTCATCATTGTCCCCGATCTCCTCTTTCTCCTGTCCTGATCTGGCTGTACATTACTACAATGACACTCTTAGAAGCACCCTGGACCAAGTTGCGCCCCTCACCCTCAGAACCTCCAAGCACAGAGTAAAACAGCCCTGGCTCACATTGGAAACCCGATTTCTCCAGCGATGCTCTAGGAGTGCTGAACGCTTATGGAGGAAAACTCGCACACCAGACGACTTCATACACTTCAAATTTATGTTAAAAACCTATAACTCTGCCCTTCACCTCGCCAAACAGACCTACTTCATCACACTGATCTCCTCACGATCCAACAACCCCAAGAAACTTTTTGACACCTTTCACTCCCTCCTCAGGCTAAAAGCACAAGACCCTATCACAGACATTTGTGCTGATGATCTGGCCTCCCACTTTAAAGAGAAAATAGATAACACCCGTCAGGAAATCCGCTCACAGACACCAAGCGCAGCAACTCCCATTACTCCCTGCATTTCCCCTGGCTCACTCTCCACATTCGATCCCATCACAGAAGAAGTATCCAGGCTCCTCTTTTCTTCTCGTCCGACTACATGCACTACCGACCCCATTCCCTCACGTCTCCTCCAGTCTCTCTCCAGTTGTCACAACTCATCTAACTACAATCTTTAATCTCTCCCTCTTCTCTGGCATTTTCCCCTCCTTCAAACACTCTATCATTACTCCATTACTAAAGAAACCCGCCCTCGACCCATCCTGCACAAACAAATACAGACCAGTTTCCAATCTCCCCTTCATCTCTAAACTCTTGGAGCACCTGGTCTACTCCCGTCTTACCCATTACCTCACCACTTATTCCCTTCTAGACCTTTCACAGTCCGGTTTCTGCCCCCTACATTCGACAGAAACGGCACTCATCAAGGTGACCAATGACCTTCTGACAGCAAAATGTAACGGTGACCACTCTCTACTCATTCTTCTTGACCTTTCTGCAGCTTTCGACACTGCTGACCACCCTCTCATACTCTCTAGGCTCCAGTCACTAGGCATTAAGGACACTACTCTCTCCTGGTTCTCCTCCTATCTTTCTGACCGCTCCTTCAGTGTTCTGTTCTCTGGCTCCACTTCATCTCCTCTTCCTTTCTCTGTCGGGGTACCTCAGGGCTCAGTCCTTGGCCCCCTTCTCTTCTCCCTCTACACGGCCCTAATTGGACAGACCATCAGCAGATTTGGCCTTCAGTAACATCTTTATGCTGATGACACAACTATACAAGTCATCCCCTGACCTTACTCCCGCTGAACTACAGAACGCCAGTGACTGTCTGTCCACAGTCTCCAACATCATGTCCGCTCTCTATCTGAAACTCAACCTCTCCAAAACTGAACTTCTTCTGCTCCCGCCATCTACTAACCTCCCTAAATCTGTCATTTCCCTCTCCATAGGTGGCATCATAATAACACCCCGGCAGCAGGCAGCAGACGCGCTGTCTGAGTGTTATGTTTGACTCCAATCTGACATCCCATATACAATCTCTTGCCCGGTCATGCCGCTTACACCTAAAGAACACCTCTAGAATCCGTCCTTTTCTCACCATGGAAACAACAAAAACCCTCACTGTCGCCTTGATCCAGTCCCGCTTGGACTACTGCAATGCTCTACTAATTGGCCTCCCCCTCACTCGCCAGTCTATCCTTAATGCAGCAGCCAGGGTTGTCCATCTAGCTAATCGTTACGCATCCGCTCTTTGCCAGTCGTTACACTGGCTGCCTATTCATTACAGGATACAATTCAAAGTACTTGTTCTCACTCACAAAGCTCTCCACAGTGCGGCACCCCCTTACATCTCCTCCCTCATTTCGGTCTATTGGCCTAACCGACCGCTGCGCTCTGCAAACAACTTTCGACTAACCTCTGCACTAATCCGTACCTCCTACTCCCGACTTCAAGACTTCTCCCATGCTGCGCCAATCCTCTGGAATGTTCTACCCCAAGATATTAGGACCATGCACAATTTACATAGTTTTAGGCGCTCCCTCAAAACACATTTGTTCAGAGCGGCCTATCATGTTCACTAATCAGTCATTTTATATTTGTGTGTGTGTGTAGCCCATTCACTATCCCCATCTATCCCCACCCCCTGAAGATGGCTGGACCATCATTGTAAATACATCATTGTAAATACACACCTGTACTTTGAATCTCCCCCACCTCATTGTAGATTGTAAGCTCTCACGAGCAGGGTCATCTTATTTTGCTTTAATTATTGTATTGCTAATGTTATTACTTATGACTGTTGTGTTTGAAACTGTTAAGCTGTAAAGCGCTGCGGAATATGTTGGCGCTATATAAGTAAAGATTATTATTATTATTATTATTAATTGCTAAGGGAGCTGATAGCAGTGGATTTTGATGATTTGCGTGCTCAAGAGCATTCAGCGTAGTAAAAAATTCCTCAAAAAGTTAAGATATTTGGAAAATTTTATATACAGTATATCAAAAATTTTGCTTCCACTTTTCTCATTATTTGCAAATACTTTTGTCTATAGAGTCCATAATTTCCATAATTTCATGACTTTTCCTTAATGATGTTGCCATTTTCAATGTTGAGTAGTGTATATTCAAATTTTAATGTCTTTGTTCTAAACTGTATTAAAAGCAGAACATTATACAAAATTATAAAATAATATATACCAGTAATAACACTTTTCTAATAAATCCTTTGTTGCTCCAGTACCATTTTACTGTTGCTCTTTTACATATCAGTGTGAGGGCTGAGAGCAGTGACTGGCTGCAGTGGTCCTATAAATGATGGGCATGACATAATTGATGCAGAACTGGTGGGGACCACTGGAGTGATGATATGCTGAAGGGCCAAAGAATAAATAGGTAAGTAATAGTGATGAGTGAACATGCTTGGATACGGTGTTATCTGAGTATGCTAGTGTGTTAACCAAATGTCTTCAGCGTGCTCAAATAATATGTTGGCGTTCCCTTGGCTGCATGTCTTGCACTGTTAAACAGCCACAAAACACGTAGGGATTGCCCGTTTGCTAGGCGATCTCTGCATGTGTTGAGGCTGTCGAACAGCTGCAAGATATCCAAGCACAGGGACTCGTACATTGTATTTGAGCACGTCGAAGACACTTGGGTAGCACTCGAGCATGCTTGACTAACACCTTGTCTGAGCAAGTTCGCGCATCACTATTAACCCCTTAATCCCATATGACGTACTATCCCATCAAGGTGACCTGGGACTTAATTCCCAGTAACGGGATAGTACGTCATATGCAAACGGCCGCGCTCACGGGGGGAGCGCGGCCGATCGTGGCCGGGTGTCAGCTGACTATCGCAGCTGACATCCGGCACTATGTGCCAGGAGCGGTCACGGACCGCTAACAGCACATTAACCCCTGGCACACCGCCCCTGATCGCACTGTGTCAGGGGCATAATGATGCATCATGCAGGGAGGGGGCTCCCTGCGGTCTTCCCTGAGACGATCAGCACAAGGCCATGTGCTCACCTTGTAACGTGTATCTACTCCCTGCAGGCCCCGGATCCAAAATGGCCACGGGGCTACTTTCGGGTCCTGTAGGGAGTACATCCAGGTCCAGAGCAGGCGCTGGTAACCAAGGAGCAGGGCATGCCAGATCGCTGATCTGACACAGTGCTCTGCAAAGTGTCAGATCAGCGATCTGTCAATATACAGTGATGTCCCCCCTGGGACAAAGTTAAAAAAAAAATTTTTAGATGTGTAAAAAAAAAAAATCCTAAATAAAGGAAAAAATAAATATTGTTCCCATAAATACATTTCTTTATCTAAATATAAAAAAAACAATAAAAGTACACATATTTAGTATCGCCGCGTCCGTAACGACCCGACCTATAAAATTGTCCCACTAGTTAACCCCTTCAGTTAACACCGTAAAAAAAAAAAAAAAACGAGGCAAAAAACAATGCTTTATTATCATACCACCGAACAAAAAGTGGAATTACACGCGACCAAAAAGACGGATATAAATAACCATAGTGCCACTGAAAATATCATCTTGTCCTGCAAAAAACGAGCAGCCAAACAGCATCATTAGCGAAAAAATAAAAAAGTTACAGTCCTCAGAATAAAGCGATGCAAAAATAAGAATTTTTTCTATAAAATAGTTTTTATCGTATAAAAGCGCCAAAACATAAAAAAATAATATAAATGAGGTATCGCTGTAATCGTACTGACCCGAAGAATAAAACTGCTTTATCCATTTTACCAAACGCGGAACAGTATAAACAACCCCCCCCCCCCCCCAAAAGAAATTCATGAGTAGTTGGTTTTTGGTCATTCTGCCTCACAAAAATCAGAAAAAAAAACGATCAAAAAATGTCACATGCCCGAAAATGTTACCAATAAAAACGTCAACTCGTCCCGCAAAAAAACAAGACCTCACATGACTCTGTGGATCAAACTATGGAAAAATTATAGGTCTCAAAATGTGGTAACGCAAAAAAATATTTTTTGCAATAAAAAGCGTCTTTTAGTGTGTGACGGCTGCCAATCATAAAAATCCGCTAGAAAACCCGCTATAAAAATAAATCAAACCCCCCTTCATCACCTTCTTAGTTAGGGAAACATAAAAAATTAAAAAAATGTATTTATTTCCATTTTCCTATTAGGGTTAGGGTTGGGACTAGGGTTGGGGCTAGGGTTAGGGCTAGGGTTGGGGCTAGGGTTAGGGCTAAGGTTGGGGCTAGGGTTAGGGCTACAGTTAGGTTTGGGGCTAAAGTTAGGGTTAGGGTTGGGGCTAAAGTTAGGGTTGGGGCTAAAGTTAGAGTTAGGGTTGGGGCTAAAGTTAGGGTTGGGGCTAAAGTTAGAGTTTGGGCTAAAGTTAGGGTTAGGGTTGGGGCTAAAGTTAGGGTTGAGGCTAAAGTTAGGGTTAGGGTTGGGGCTAAAGTTAGGGTTGGGGCTAAAGTTAGGGTTAGGGTTTCGATTACATTTACGGTTGGGATTAGGGTTAGGGGTGTGTCAGGGTTAGGGGTGTGCTTAGGGCTATGGTTGGGATTAGGGTTAGGGGTGTGTTTGGGATAGGGTTTCAGTTAGAATTGGGGGTTTCCACTGTTTAGGCACATCAGGGCTCTCCAAACGCGACATGGCGTCCGATCTCAATTCCAGCAAATTCTGCATTGAAAAAGTAAAACAGTGGTCCTTCCCTTCCGAGCTCTCCCGTGCGCCCCAAACAGGGGTTTACCCCAACATATGGGGTATCAGCATACTCAGGACAAATTGGACAACAACTATTGGGGTCCAATTTCTCTTGTTACCCTTGGGAAAATTAAAATTTGGAAGGGCTAAAAAACATTTTTTTGGGAAAAAAATTAATTTTTATTTTCACGACTCTGGGTTATAAACTGTAGTGAAACACTTGTGGGTTCAAAGCTGTCAAAACACAACTAGATAAGTTCCCTGGGGGGTCTAGTCTCCAAAATGGTGTCACTTGTGGGGGGTTTCTACTGTTTAGGTGCATCAGGGGCTCTGCAAATGCAACGTGACTCCTGCAGACCAATCCATCTAAGTCTGCATTCCAAATGGCGCTCCTTCCCTTCCGAGCTCTGCCATGCGCCCAAACGGTGGTTCCCCCCCACGTATGGGGTATCAGCGTACTCAGGACAAATTGGACAACACCTTTTGGCGTCCAGTTTCTCTTGTTACCCTTGGGAAAATAAAAATTTGGGGGGCTAAAAAAACATTTTTGTGGGAAAAAAATTAATTTTTATTTTCACGACTCTGCGTTATAAACTGTAGTGAAACACTTGGGGGTTCAAAGCTGTCAAAACACAGCTAGATAAGTTCCTTAGCGGGTCTACTTCCCAAAATGGTGTCACTTGTGGGGGTTTCAATGTTTAGGCCCATCAGGGGCTCTCCAAACGTGACATGGTGTCCCATCTCAATTCCAATCAATTTTGCATTGAAAAGTCAAACAGCGCTCCTTCCCTTCCGAGCTCTGCCATGCGCCCAAACAGTGGTTTACCCCCACATGTGGGGTATCGGCGTACTCAGAACAAATGGCACAACAACTTTTGGGGTCCAATTTCTTCTCTTACCTTTGGGAAAATAAAAAATTGGGGGCGAAGAGATCATATTTGTGAAAAAATATGATTTTTTATTTTTATGGCTCTGCATTATAAACTTCTGTGAAGCACTTGGTGGGTTAAAGTGCTCACCACACATCTAGATAAGTTCCTTAGGGGGTCTACTTTCCAAAATGGTGTCACTTGTGGGGGGTTTCAATGTTTAGGCACATTATGGGCTCTCCAAACGCAACATGGCATCCCATCTCAATTCCAGTCAATTTTGCATTGAAAAGTCAAACGGAGCTCCTTCCCTTCCGAGCTCTGCCGTGCACCCAAACAGTGGTTTACCCCAACATGTGGGGTATCGGCATACTCAGTACAAATGGCACAACAACTTTTGGGGTCCAATTTCTTCTCTTACCCTTGGGAATATAAAAAATTGGGGGTGAAAAGATCATATTTGTGAAAAATATGATTTTTTATTTTTACGGCTCTGCATTATAAAGTTCTGTGAAGCACTTGGTGGGTTTAAGTGCTCACCACACATCTACATTAGTTCCTTACGGGGTCTACTTTTCAAAATGGTGTCACTTGTGGGGGGTTTCAATGTTTAGGCCCATCAGGGGCTCTCCAAACGTGACATGGTGTCCCATCTCAATTCCAGTCAATTTTGCATTGAAAAGTCAAACAGCGCTCCTTCCCTTCCGAGCTCTGCCATACGCCCAAACAGTGGTTTACCCCCACATGTGGGGTATCAGCGTATTCAGAACAAATGGCACAACAACTTTTGGAGTCCAATTTCTTCTCTTACCTTTGGGAAAATAAAAAATTGGGGGCGAAAATATAATATTTGTGAAAAAATATGATTTTTTATTTTTACGGCTCTGCATTATAAACTTCTGTGGAGCACTTGGTGGGTTGAAGTGCTCACCACACAGCTAGATAAGTTCCTTAGGGGGTCTACTTTCCAAAATGGTGTCACTTGTGGGGGGTTTCAATGTTTAGGCCCATCAGGGGCTCTCCAAACGCAACATGGCGTCCCATCTCAATTCCAGTCAATTCTGCATTGAAAAGTCAAACGGCGCTCCTTCCTTTCCGAGCTCTGCCATGCACCAAAACAGTGGTTTATCCCCAAATATGGGGTATCGGCGTACTCAGAACAAATGGCATAACAACATTTGGGGTCCAATATCTTCTCTTACCCTTGGGAAAATAAAACAAATTGGAGCTGAAGTAAATTTTTTGTGAAAAAAAGTTAAATGTTAATGTTTTTTTAAACATTGCAAATATTCCTATTAATAAACTTCTTGAATGTGGTTTTGAGCACCTTGAGAGGTGCAGTTTTTAGAATGGTGTCACACTTGGTTATTTTCTATCATATAGACCCCTCAAAATGACTTCAAATGTGATGTGGTCACTAAAAAATATTAGTGTTGTAAAAATGAGAAATTGCTGGTCAACTTTTAACCCTTATAACTCCCTAACAAAAAAAATTTTTGGTTCCAAAACTGTGCTGATGTAAAGTAGACATGTGGGAAATGTTACTTATTAATTATCTTATATGACATATCTCTGTGATTTAAGAGCATAAAAATTCAAAGTTGGAAAACTGCAAAATGTTCCCAAATTTTCGCCAAATTTCCATTTTTTTACAAATAAACGCAAGTTACATCGAAGAAATGTTACCACTATCATGAAGTACAATATATCACGAGAAAACATTGTCAGAATCGCCAAGATCCGTTGAAGCGTTCCAGAGTTATAACCTCATAAAGGGACAGTGGTCAGAATTGTAAAAATTCGCCCGGTCATTAACGTGCAAACCACCCTTGGGGCTTAAGGGGTTAAGTAAGGTTTATTTTATCACATTATTTCCTGTCCCAATTCCATTTATGGTAAAAAACCAGAAAACAGTCAAAACACCTTTAAAAGGGACTACAGGTTGATTCAATTTTTGAATCTACATATTTGAATCATAGAATGTTGAGTTGGAAGAAACTCAATGGTCATCGTGTCCAAGCCCCTGCACAATGCAGCGTAGGATTCACTAAGCCATTTTAGACAGATGTCTGTTTTTGGAAGACTTCCATTGAAGGATAACTCCTCACCTCTCATGGCAGCCATTTCCAACTCATTGATCAACCTCACTGTCAAAAAGTTTTTTCTAATATCTAATCTGTATCTTCTCCCTTTGTTTCAGCCCATTGCTTCTCGTGTTTCTATGAGCAAATGAGAATAAGGGTGACCCTCTACAGTGTAAAGTCACTTCAGATATTTGTAGACAGCTATTAAGTCTACTCGTAGCCTTCTTTTTTGCAAGCTAAATATTCCCAGATCCTTTAACATTTTCTCATAGGACATACTTTGCTGTCTGCTCTCCATCCTGGTAGCTCTTCTCTGTACTTGCTCCAGTTTATCAGTATCTTTTCTTTAAATGTGGTGCCCAGAACTGGACACAATATTCCAGATGAGGCCTGTGTTTGCCTTTTTTGCTGCTGCATCACACTATAGACTCATGTGCAGTGTGTAATCTACTAGTATACCTTAGTCTTTTTCACACGTACCGTTGCTTAGTTCTATTCCTCCCATCTGTAGATGTAATCTTCATTTTTTTTTTCCCAGATGTAGAATATTGCATTTATCTGTGTTAAATGCCATTCTATTAGTCACTGCCCATTGTTCAAGCTTACCTAAATCCATCTGAATTATTTATCTGTCTTCTCTAGTGTTATCTTTCCCTCCAGGGTTATATCACCTGCATATTTGATTAGTTACCTTCAGTTCCTTTATCTAGATAATTTATAAAAATGGTGAATAACACTGGGGCCAGGACAGAGCATTGTGGTACCACACTTGAAACATTCTTCTTACTGAATGTGCAACCATTTATTACCACTCTTTGAGTACGATCACTGAGCCACTTATGAATCGACCTAACCCTAGTCTTGTCAGTTCCATCCTTGGTCATTTTTTTAGTAAGGATAGTATGATAGTGTTAGGACTGGCGGAACGCACCAAGTATAAGGTGAAATAATATTGGTGCGATCGCAGTCCGGGGTCCACCGTGCAGGTGAAAACCTGCTGCTAGTAAATGGCAGCGCTATATATGGTGGTGGAAGCGTACCCTGTAAAGCCACTGGTCCGCAATACCGCACTAATGAGTGCAAGCAAGGAGTCAGCGAACTCAATCCCAAGACTCAGGGTTGAAGTCCGTTCAGACTACTTGCACACAACACCGCAACTGGGTGTGTAAGGTAACTGATAGAAATAGTTAGAGCACCGAAGTGCGAACTGTGTCGTGCTGGCAGACACCACTAAGCACCCGAACGTGGGTTAGGAAGCGCACTATTGGCGCGTGGCGCCGCACTGGCGGTCAAGGCAACAGACGCTGATTCGTGTGTAACACGTTGAGAGGATAGTCGGGCGCTAGATAGCAGACATACACCTTACGCCTTGCACTCATCAACAAACACACGTATACAATTGTACATTAGCGCATGGCCGTGCGATCATGCAAAGCTTATATAGCTGCAGCACGTTCAGGACCTTCCAATAAAGGACCAATGGGAAGCTGCCACAGAAGTTAGCACCTTCAGGACCTTTCAGGAGGACCAATGGGAACCGCTGCAGCATCTGAGCATGTGACCCTCGATCTCCAACAGGAGATCTCACCCTGGGCATGCTCAGAAGGGAAAAAGCAGGACTTAGTCCCAAAAGCGTCCGCTCGCTGCTGCCCAGCACTGGCTTTAATGGCAAAAGCTGGAAAAGCAACAGCAAGCCTAAGCACAGAGTGAGACTGAGCCAGACGAAAGGACCGGCGTCTCCGCTGAGCAGGTTCCACTGCGGCAGGAGAAGAATGGGAGACCGCAGCAGAAACGGCCTGAGATTCCCCCTGTGCAGAAGCAGGAACTCGACCCCTAACATATAGTTTATCAAATGCCTTGTTGAAGTCAAGATATACTATATCTACTGCATTTCCCTGATCCACCCAGTCAGTGATTGCATCATAGAATGAAATTAAGGAAATTAGATTAGTCTGACATGACTTGCTTGCTACAAACCCATGCTGGCTCTATGGATACCTATTTTTAGTTACTCAGTATAAATCTAATGTTTCTCTTGCAGGCTCATCTGTTATCTGGCATGAAAAATAAAATCAGACACCATATGCAGACACACATGTCCTTTTATCACCTTTTTCTGGTTATTTCATTTTTGAAATTACTTCTTATTACTACAACTAGGAAACTGCAGTGTAAATTCTTTCCTAATAACATTTTCCAGTCAGCTATGTTGACAACCCTAACTCAAAAATATAAGTAGCAGGTTTACTGAGACATGTCATCTGTGTTTTTCCCTCTGCACAGATTGCAAGGGGCTTTCTGAAATTTTATTTAAAGGGAAGGTGTCACCAGGTTTTTGCCATATGAAGTAGGGCCAGCACCTGTATGCCCTAATATACAGCATTCTAGAGTGCTGTATATATGTCCTCAATAAGTTTTGCATAGCACAAAAAAGACCTTTTATTATATTCACCTATGTGGCAGTCTTGATCTGGTGCCTCCTCTTTTTCTTTTTTTGTGTGGATGACGAGTCCTATGTCAGCCACACAGTGTCCTCCATTGTGCTCTTGTGCAGGTGTACTGCTCTCTGCGCATTACAGTACTTTGCTCTGCCCTTGGCAGGGAATAGAGAAGTGCGAGAGTAGACGTTCCAGCTCCTAAAACGATTTCTTTATTCTTCCAAAAATATAAAACATAGTGAACGGCAGAGTCCTCTATACATGTGGATCAGCACACCAGGCACTGGCGGCCGAGCAACGCGTTTCGATCCTAATGTGGATCTTTGTCACAGCTTGATTAGGAGCCAGAACTCTTAATGGTTGGTAGGGGATCAAATACTTATTTCTCACTGCAATATGCAAATACATTTTTATAATTTATACAATGTGATTTTCTGGATTTTATTTTTGATATTCTATCTCTCAATGTTAAAATTAACCTACCCTTAAAATTATAGACTGTTCATGTCTTTGTTAGTGGGCAAACTTACAAAATCAGCAAGGGATCAAATACTTATTTCCTCCACTGTATGCCAAGGCTATTGGTGACATATATATGTATAGTATTTGAGAATGCTGTATATGAAGGCTTACGGGTGCTGGCCCTGCTACGCATGGGAAAAATCTGGTGACAGGTTACATTTAAGGCATTTCTTTAGGTATGTTAGTTGGTGGGCTAACCTCTAAGATGTTTGTCCATACATACAAGTGTGGCTGTGCCTGGTATCACAAATCAGTCTTAGTTACAAGAACAGGGTTGAGAGAAGCCAAACTGGGGTATCAGACACAGCCCCACAGAACTACTATATGTTAATAGTAGGTGTCCCAGTGCTCTCACCCACCCTGATCATACACTAGTGACCTACCCTAAGGATAGGCTAACTATATAAATTCGCAGAAAACCCCTAGTAATCTGTGGACAAGGCATAGACTGTCAGAAATCACTTCTTTTTACAACGTCTGTTACACCAAGATAATTCATACATAATTGAATACAATATTAGAAGATCCATGACAGCTGACAGATACGTGGACAGCTCATAGATTTATATATTTCCAGTAACTATTTCATTTTAGGGAAAATACTGGTAAAAGAGCACTTTACAGCAAAAAAATAACAATTCAAAAGCTTCATTAACAAATTATGATTTAGATCAGGGGTGGGGAACCTCAGGCCCCAGGGCCATTTACGGCCCTCGATGACCATTTATCAGGCCCCCGAGCAGATTCTCAGGGACCACATTCTTGGGCAGGGAGGTGTATTTTGATTACAACCAGCTCATTAATTTCTTCTTGCTCTATTAGCACACACACACACACACACACACACGCAGTGTTCACTACTGAACACTGAAGGGCATGCAAGGGCGGAGTTTGTACGGCCCCCGAAGGATGGTATCCAAATGGCCCTTGGCATTAAATAGATTCCCCACCCCTAATTTAGATAAACTGCTTTCACACTCTATTTTGTTTTATCAACTATTTTGGGGGAAATATTTTTTATTTGTAACTAGATGATGAAAACATGGGTCCAAGGCTCATTTTGACACATAATCGGACGACAAACACCTTATTGAGACATTGTTAAATATCTAGCCTGATTTTGAGAAACACATTAATAGGTTTACAGTACACGTCACCACAGATCTGCTATAAGGAGAGGTAGAGGAGAAGCATTTCAAGCTGTTCTCCTTCAGACACCTGGGTAAATATTGTGGTGAAAGCTTCCGCCTGTGCGTCTGTCTCAACATATATTCTAGTGTGTAGACCGGCCTCCTGCTTTATATTCTGCTATCTGTATTTACATGGTTTACTGCTCACTATAGCAAAATCTTTAAATACAAGTAGTCACTAAATGAAACGTGTGCTCTGATGATATAACATGCACTTCCATCAGCTCATCTCGCTATTCTCTAGAAATGACCATGTTTTCACAGACCGAAGACTGTTTGCAATAGACTGTGGCTTCCAATCATAAAAGAGCCATGGAACCTATGCAGGATACTTTTCAGATTAGATCCCTCGTGCCCACTGGTACTATATAATTATATCATTAAAGGTAATATGTCACCATGTTTTTGCCGCCTAACCTGGGAGAAGCATGGTGTGGAAACAAATGTCCTGATTCCAGCAATGTGTCAATTACTGGGCTTCTTGCTGTAAAAATCAAATCACTGTTTTATTAGCAGGAGAGAAAGCAAACTTGCTGCCATGTAGTCCTCCATATTCAGCACTGTATAACACCACCCTTTTTGCCTATGCACAGTATAAACTGAAAACTGCCAATCAGTGATGTGGGCGGGGCTATCCATAGCTCAGTATTCAGAAAATTGGTAGGTCTACAAATTAAACAGTGATTTCATTAAAACTGCAGCAATCAACACAGCAATTGATACATTATTGGAATCAAGGTCGCTGCCTCGCATCATGTTATTCTTACAGCAATACCCTGATGGTAGATTCCCTATAATTAAATTCTAAAGTGAATTCATCACCAGCACTAGGAATCTGAGTTTTAACCATTTCAACTTGTGCTCTAAATGTGCCCACGTGATTCCACTTTGAGAAAAGAGAATCATAGGGCTGCCCGAAATGTGTAGAAATGTATTTCTTGTGGTATGTCACATATAAAAGGTTTCCTCCTTTGGCAAACTGCCCTTAAATGGGTTGTTCAGGTTTGGCATGTGGTTGCAGACTTGTGAATCCTTACAGTGTGCACATAGCTTGCTGTCAGGATTCTCCTTTGCTAGTGGTGAGTGGTCATGTGACAATGAGTATGCGATATGCATACTTTTGGTCACATTCCAACTAGACGTACGTGGCCTTGGACAATTCACTTGTACTGAGAGAGGCAGCACATGTCTATTCACAATGTGACCGTGCTAATAATGCATAATATGAAATGTCAATGTGAACAAAACATTATTGAACCATGTAAAGTTAAAAAAAGGCAAAAGGGGTAATGTGGAATCTCCAATAAAACATTAGTAGCCAAGCCAGGCGTATGAGTTCCAAGAATTCAACGTTATAATTTACAGTGGGTTTGACACAGTACTCGGCTCCAGGCACAATTTTTTTTTTATTTTGTTGACACAGATTCTAAGCTTGACATGTTCTGCATGTTCTGACATATGATTTGTTGGCATCAGACCAAATTAACTCAAGCGACTACGTCAGGTTCACATGTATATAACTAATAATACAGAAATATAATATATCACGAGAAATAGAAAATATATGACAATATATGAAGAAATAGTCCATCCAATAGGAACAGAGCTATTGTGCAGAAAAACAAAAAAGGAATTTTTCCAATCAGTTTTGCGTAATGCTGACGAGAGTCTGGAATGGCCTTCATTATCCTATAGCAACTTGATTTCTGCATTTACATATGAGGATTGATAAATCCAAAGTAAAGGATATCAGTTGTGTGCAATAAATCAGTATATTGTCGGTTATACAGCTTTTTATCACTTTGACTTTTATAAGTTTGTAATCAGTAACAACTGGAATTAGATAACCCTACATCAATAACCCTACATCAATAACACATATCTTATAATAACCCTACATCAATAAAGCTATATCAATAACTCTACATCAATAACACATATCTTATAATAACCCTACATCAATAAATCAATAACACATATCTTATAATAACCCTACATCAATAACCCAACATCAATAACACATATCTTATAATAACCCTACATCAATAACCCTACATCAATAACACATATCTTATAATAACCCTACATCAATAACCCTACATCAATAACACATATCTTATAATAACCATACATCAATAACGCTATATCAATAACTCTACATCAATAACACATATCTTATAATAACCCTACATCAATAAATCAATAACACATATCTTATAATAACCCTACATCAATAAATCAATAACACATATCTTATAATAACCCTACATCAATAACCCAACATCAATAACACATATCTTATAATAACCCTACATCAATAACCCTACATCAATAACACATATCTTATAATAACCCTACATCAATAACCCTACATCAATAACACATATCTTATAATAACCCTACATCAATAAAGCTATATCAATAACTCTACATCAATAACACATATCTTATAATAACCCTACATCAATAAATCAATAACACATATCTTATAATAACCCTACATCAATAACCCAACATCAATAACACATATCTTATAATAACCCTACATCAATAACGCTATATCAATAACTCTACATCAATAACACATATTTTATAATAACCCTACATCAATAACACATATCTTATAACAACCCAACATCAATAACCCAACATCAATAACACATATCTTATAATAACCCTACATCAATAACCCAGCATCAATAACACATATCTTATAATAACCCTACATCAATAACCCTACATCAATAACACATATCTTATAATAACCCTACATCAATAACCCTACATCAATAACACATATCTTATAATAACCCTACATCAATAACGCTATATCAATAACTCTACATCAATAACACATATTTTATAATAACCCTACATCAATAACACATATCTTATAACAACCCAACATCAATAACCCAACATCAATAACACATATCTTATAATAACCCTACATCAATAACCCAGCATCAATAACACATATCTTATAATAACCCTACATCAATAACCCTACATCAATAACACATATCTTATAATAACCATACATCAATAACGCTATATCAATAACTCTACATCAATAACACATATCTTATAATAACCCTACATCAATAAATCAATAACACATATCTTATAATAACCCTACATCAATAACCCAACATCAATAACACATATCTTATAATAACCCTACATCAATAACCCTACATCAATAACACATATCTTATAATAACCCTACATCAATAACCCTACATCAATAACACATATCTTATAATAACCCTACATCAATAAAGCTATATCAATAACTCTACATCAATAACACATATCTTATAATAACCCTACATCAATAAATCAATAACACATATCTTATAATAACCCTACATCAATAACCCAACATCAATAACACATATCTTATAATAACCCTACATCAATAACGCTATATCAATAACTCTACATCAATAACACATATTTTATAATAACCCTACATCAATAACACATATCTTATAACAACCCAACATCAATAACCCAACATCAATAACACATATCTTATAATAACCCTACATCAATAACCCAGCATCAATAACACATATCTTATAATAACCCTACATCAATAACCCTACATCAATAACACATATCTTATAATAACCCTACATCAATAACCCTACATCAATAACACATATCTTATAATAACCCTACATCAATAACACATATCTTATAATAACCCTACATCAATAACACATATCTTATAATAACCCTACATCAATAACACATATCTTATAATAACCCTACATCAATAACGCTATATCAATAACTCTACATCAATAACTCATATCTTAAAATAACCCTATATCAATAACACATATCTTATAATAACCCTACATCAATAACACATCTTATAATAACCCTACATCAATAACACATATCTTATAATAACCCTACATCAATAACACATCTTATAATAACCCTACATCAATAACACATATCTTATAAAACTTATTTGTCCATATTTGCGTGTGTTTTGTAAGAATCCATACTAGCGAGACGAAAATTTACAGGAAAAAAAATCCAAAACGAATGTGCAGTAAAATTTGTATTTGTTATGGATTTTACTCTGAAGCATAAATTGACAGTTTGTGGATTTGAAACCTCATGGGTTTTTTAATGCATCATGTTTGACAATATCTCATCCCCTTTTCTAGTGCTCGGTGGCTCAGTGGTTAGCACTGTAACTTTTCAGCACTGGGGTTCTGGATTCAAATCCAACCAAGGACGACATCTGCAAGAAGTGTGCATGTTCTCCCCTTATTTGCGGGGGTCTCCTCCGGATTCTTCAGTGTCCTCCCACACTCCAAAGTTGCTGTGGCATATGATGGCGCTATACAAGTAAGTATAATACATAAATACTGTACTATTCTGCTTGCAAATCTGCAGTATATCGCTAAACATTTACTTAATTTTGCCTGTGCTGTAAATTAAAAAAAGGTCTTTGAATATTATACAAATACTATATTACACAAATGTCTCCAGCTTATCACATGGCCCATTGCTAACAGGCATCTGCCATTTATAGTAATCCTAAAATGATCCAATAAACCAACTCATATAAGACTTTGCAATACATCACAGCAGTTTTTCAGAGTTTTTAGAGGGTAAGTAAACGTGTACACTCACCATTAGGCATGTGACGATTATGATAAATGTGCTGAGGAAGATAACAATAGTGTACAATCCTTCTTTGGTCCATATTTTATCAGCCTCGTGTTGTCCCTGCAGAACATTTTTCTTCGAATTAAAAGAAAGGAAACATTTATTGGAGAACCTGAGACATGTTTCTGGCACTCACTGAAATACATAGGACAGAATGCAGAGCGCAGGAGCAGGGGCTGAGGTCTACTAGGTAGACGAAAGGGTCAAATTCTCTTTAAGCTAAAATATTCTTCCCACACATGTATTCGGTCTAACTAAAGCAAACACTGGAAGCGCTTTTCTTAGAAATCACCTGTCCCGTAATAGGAGGAGGGTGGCGTATTTACCTGTGTGCAGAGGAAAGTGATAAATATAATCTTTCATTCGGCTTCTCTGCCCCTCCCCGGTACTCCCACACACTTCATGTGACCCTTCCCATCTCCCTGCAGGTGGAAACACTTTCTCAGAATGAATTATTAAGCACAAAGGTTACGCTGAAGGTGTTACACATGGTGTTACCTGTGGCTCATCAGCACCCCGACTGCTGTTCATTCTGCAGTGCTAGGGAAATATGAATGGGAGAAGTGCCCGCCATGTAACATGGCGCACAGTGTATGGACAGACCACCAAGTATATGTTATAATCCACCACTTATGGCAAAGTTCCAAGACTTCAAAGATCTATCAGTATAATAAACCTATATACAGCACTAACTGTGCAAATACAATGTTACACACTTGGCTCACTTGTTACCAGTAGCATAGCTACTGGGGGGCAGTTGCCCTGAGCCCCACGCTCTGAGGGGGTGCGCCCACAACTAGTTTACAGTAACTGTTTCGGTGTGCGCATCTCCCTGCTCTGCCACTCAGCTGCTATTGGGTTCCTGAGCAAGCAGAGGGACCCGGTGCTAGCAGTAGGCCTGCCGTGCCAGCAGTGGACCCCCGCCTGTCATTACAGTGGATGCCAATACAGCTGACTGCATTGATGAGAGAAGGAGCATTACACTTCCTCTCCCATCATCCTCCTGTCTGATGTCCCTGACGCAGACACTGACAGGGGTCGGGATGACATCACTACTCAGCCCTCGCTGTCCGGAGATGTGCGGAGCTCGGAGAAGCGCAGGAGGAAGAGAGATGAGTATTGTATTTATTTATTGTTTTATGGAGCTGCATTATACTATAGAGGCCTAAGGGGGTACATTATATTAGAGTCTGCCTTTGGAGGTGCATTATACTATATAAAGTCTGCCTATGGGGGGCTGCATTATACTATATAGAGCTTGCCTATGGGGATTGCATTATAATATGGAGTCTGCCTATGGGGAGTGCATTATAATATGGAGTCTGCCTATGGGGATTGCATTATAATATGGAGTCTGCCTATGGGGAGTGCATTATACTATACAGAGTCTACCTATGGGGAGTGCATTATACTATATGGAGGCCTATGGGGAGTGAAATATACTATATCGAGAACTATCTGGTGCATTATACTATATGGAGGCTATCTAGGGGGTCATCATACAGTGTGGAGATTACATTGACGGGGCAATCATACAGTGTTGAAGCCATTAAATAGTTTGGGGGATATTAAAGGGTCAGTATATATACAGTGAGGGGGCACTATACTGTGTATAAAAGATATTGTGTACAGGGGAGCTGTACATGGGGGAGACTTGGGACATTATTAAATGTAAAGTGGGCACTTATTGTTATAGGGGAACTCAGGTTACTGTGACTATCAAAGTGGCACACAGGGCATTATTACTTTCTAAGGGACAAAATGTGGGCCCTGTTTTCTAGGGCATTACTATATTATAGAGGGGTGCTTTAGAATTTAGAGGGCATGAGAACCATACAGTAGATGCAGTAATAGGGACATATACAGCAGCGGCTCAGCATTGGGGTATCAGCAGTATGAGGAGTTTGTGCAGGTTGAGAATAGATGGTGATGGGGCTGAAAATATGAGATGTGAAACGTGTCTTTGTTGTAATCTCTGCAGCCGAGTCTTGGCTAGAAGAAGTTGTCATGTCGGTCTGGGCCAGATGGAAAAGATGGGAACAAAATGAATGATTCCATGAGAAAGAATGTCAGCTCTAAGTCACCATCTGTAACTGTGTTGTGATCTCTAATATGTTCCGTAGGACCGGTATCTATACCTGACCATATGGCGGTAATATCGGTGCTTGCCTTTATATAGAGATTATTTTCAGCAACAGTGCTCTTAGGGGCCAACTCAGAAGTTTCACCCCCCGAACCAAAACCCTAGCTATGCCTCGGCTTGTTACATACTGTTCTATTACTATTACTGATATACAGCATCAATAACAGGGGTGCACAACTTGCAGCCTGGTGGTCACATTGGTCCTCAATGCCATTCTGTGCAGGTCTCAACAATATGGACAGTAAAATGCCTGATTGACAGGATAAACTTATGTGAGCAGCCGCAAACAGAAGAGCAGTGGCAGCAGCTGAGGAGCAAGAACGGGCTAGTACTAATGGCGTGTGAAGACCTCTCTGGATGCCTCATAATCAGGAGAATGGGGTCTCTTAACTCATTTGGAACTCTAGAAAGGAGTATGTGAATATGACTTGTGGTCTTCCATGTCTGCTACTCTCTCTCTGCAGGTTATAGGAGTTCTGAAACATTACGAAGTAAGCAAAAACTCATGACCTATTGTAGAGAGGAATGTGCGTGCATCACCTCTTCCTATATACGGCCTATTTATACAAGTTTATAAGATGATTTTACTGCAAATCCACATAAAAAATGCTTCCTACAATTGACACTTGGAAACTGAATCCAGAGTAACAAACGAACAATGGAAGAGATGGCCTTGATTACTCAGGTGATGTTCATAAAGCAAACGTGTTACAATGTCACCATTATTACCAAAGACAATTTTTTTTTTTTTTTTTTCTGTATTAAGAATATTTTGTGAATCATCTCTGATTGTGTAAAATTAGATTATTTCACAGTTTAACCAACATTTACAAACTACCTGTCATGCATTATGTTATTTTTGTCAACAATAGAGAAAATGTTGCAATGAATCAGGGTATCAGTTTGTTTGCTTGACTGTGGTTATTATGGCCAAATCACTCAAAATAGAATTATTTGCATTATAAATTGTCAGTGATCTATATGGTGAAAGAAGAGGTTGCTAGAATGAAAGCATGACTGGTTCGCATTCACTCACTGATTTCCCTGGGGCCTCTCATGCTGGTCGGCCTCTAAAATTATCACTTGAAAAATAAAGTAGCAGAAAATTGGTAGAAACTCTAAAGAATTACACTTACTGAGTGTACTTGAGAGATTAGAGACCGTTTCATGAACAGCTTTCAGGAGGACTTTAAATAATTCCATTAGTCTGAGCTGAGCACTGAATTTCAGTCTCATTAAATGGATTTTATAGGATTTTATAAGTTTTCTGAATATTCTAAAACAGTAAGTAATATAAACATTTTGTGATACTTATTCACTAGCAGTGTTATCGTATCAAAGTTGATATAAACTTTACATTTTATTCTCAGAATATGCTATTCTGAAATAAATACATAAACTGGTCTAATTTGGCTGTGTATCTGTGACCTTCTCCACTTTTGCCATCATACAGTATATGATGGGAAGAATACTGAAATTGTGCAATACTATTCTGTTTGGTTAAACAAAGCACAGACATGATGGAACCAGACAGAGCATATCAGACTGTGCACCCACAATTAGTTTTTTGGTGGGTTTTTGAAGATGCGTATTTCTGTTGCATCGAAATTCAGCATATTAAGGTTCCAGCAAAGTGGAAGGGATTTATAGAAATGACAAAATTGGTGTTTGTCAGTTTTTTACCTGCACACTTTCTGCTTTTAATAGACAGTTAGGTCCTGGAATATTTGGACGGTGACACAAGATGTAGCATTTTAGCTGTTTACCAAAACATATTCAAAGTAGATACTCTCAGCTTTAGGCTGGCATCCCACTAGCGTATGGCATCCAATGCGAGAGCATCAGATGTGATATGCTAATGACCTTCGGTTCCTGCTCTGTTGCGATCGGGAGCCAAGTGTTATGCTACTGTGCTCCGATCCTCTTGCACAGCTGCAGAGGAGGCAGAGAAATGAATTTCTACATCACCTCCACTACCAGTGTTGGCGTATACGGCACCACACTCGGATGATATCTGAGTGCTGTGCGTTGTGTCACTCACACCCATAGACTTATATGGGTGCGAGTGAGCTGAGACTCGGCCGAGCCTTGATGCCAATCCCAGCATGCTGCGATTATTCTCTATTTTATCACATAGCACTTAGCCGTACTGAACGGTAGAGTGACTCCAGCCTTAGTTTGATAGTATTCACATCCTAATAGGAGTAAGGATTTAGGAACTACATCTCTTTAATATGTAGCTGCCTATTTTTAAAATGACCAAAAGTAATTGGACAGTTATCTCAAAATCTCTTTGCATTGGCTATTTTCTCATTAATCCACCATCAATCAAGCTAGTAGAAGGTCTGAATCGGATTCCAGATGTGACATTTGCATTGGGAAGTTGTTACTGGGAATCCACAACATGTAGTCAAAGGAGGTCTCAATGGAAGAGAAACAGACCATCATTAGACTGAAAAAACAGAATAAATTCATCAGAGAGATAACAGAAATGTTAGGAGTGGTCAAATATGGTTTGGTACATTCCAAAAAAAAAAAGAAGAGCAAACTGAAGAGCTTTGGAACTCAAAAAGACCTGGATGTCTGAGAAAGACAACAATGGTGGATGATCGCTGAATCTTTTCCATGCTGAAGAAAAACCCCTTCACAACATCCACCCAAGTAAAGACCACTCTCAGAAGAGAAGACGTCATGAGTGCAAATACAGAGGGTTCACCACAAAAAGCAAACTTAGCCTTAAAAAAGAAAGCCCTGATTAAACTTTGGCATACAATATCTAAAGAAGTCAGCCTAGTTCTGGAAAAGCATTCTTCAGACAGATGAAACTAATATCAACCTGTACTAGAATGATGGGAAGAAGAAAGTGTGGAGAAGGCTTGGAATGGCTCATAATCCAAAGCACACCATATCCTCTGTAAAACATGGTGGAGGCACTGTGATGGTATGGGCTTGCATGGCTTCCAATTACACTGGGTCACTAGTGTTTATTGATGATGTGACTGAAGACAGAAGCTATACAGAGCTATACTGTCTACTCAAATTCAACCAATGCGGTAAGGTTGATTGGACGGCACTTCACAGTACAGATGGACAATGACTCAAAACACACTGCAAAAGCAACTCAAGAATTTTTTAAGGCAAAGAAGTGGAATATTCTTCAATGGCCGAGTCAATCACCAGATCTCAACCTCATGGAGTATGCATTTCACATGCTTTAGACAAAACCTAAGGAAGAAAGACTCACAAACAATCAACAACTGATATCAGCTTAAGAAAAGACCTGGCAAGCATCACAGAGAAGGAAACCCAGGATTTGGTGACATCCATGGCTTTCAGGCATTATTAAGTCTTTGGGAAAATCTGCACATCAAACTAAGGGAGCGGTTACAGCTGCTGCTCTCTATACACTGAGCAGTGAATTAACCCGCACCGACGCTACACTCATGACCGAATGCTGAACGCTGCCAGGAGGAATAAAGTTCATTTCCTCCTGGCAGAGGGGCTCTGAGTGATACTCCCACAGATTAACCACATATCTGAATGTTAATAGTGTTTTTTTCCATATGGAAGGTTCCTGTTAAATGCATCAGAAAAGTAACAGAATATAAATTAGGTAAACAGAACAAAAACAAACAAAAAATGTAAACAAGAGACAAAGGAGCATAGCTAACAACATATAGTTACCCCTAATTTATTTTGGGCTAGCATACATGCAATGAGGTGACATAACTGTGCCAAGCTATGCTTGAGTTGCTGCAATATGATGAGTTGGGTGCAGTCTTATGGGCCTTATGTACCCTGTAATTATTTTATTAAAACCAATATCAATAATGGACACCCCATCTTAAAGGGGCTGTCCAGATTTACAAAAGAATCTCAGACATTTTTCTTTCAAGAAACAGTACCACTCTTGTCATTATATTATGTACTGAAACTCGGGTCCATTCATTAAAAGGGACAGTAGAGAATGACAGTTCAAACCAAGTGCAGGCACTCGGTTCATCCTTGGCATAGCCAAACATGTAAGTGCCCCTTCTCACCTGCTTGTTTTCCCTCTATCTCCATCCTTCTCTGGCTCTTTAAAGCCAGAGCTGTCAATCAAGGAAGAAGAGGACAGGTGGAGATAGAGGGAAAGCAATGGATGATCAGAGAAAGGAGTACATACCGTAAGACTCTATGGCGTTGTCTGTGGGAAAGACATTTTTTTTTTCTAATTTTGGACATCACCTTTAACAATAGTGGTTCTCAGCATTAAAAAATGAGAAAAATCAGAAAAGAAAGTGTCGGTGTTTTGATTTTGAACGAATGTCTTCTGACTATGATAACCACAGTGTGATGAGCACAGTACTGTAAAGGCTCAGCATTATCTCTCAGTATTTGCCCCAGTCACTAAGTCACGGTGACAGAAAGGTCAATGTAACCTGTTCATCAATTTCAACCTGATATAATAAATACTGCAAAATAATAGCAAAAAAACATTTTTTTCTTGCCATTTGCAATGTTACTCTAATGTACTGTTACTGTTACAACCTGTCGCTATCATTGCCATAGGGATAAGCCATTATATAACTGCTTTATGCATTCCACAATGTATAAGGCTACCAAGTAAACTGCATCTTGGATTGTAAGTATATTTAAAGGGAACCTGTTACATTGGCTAATGCTTTTAATCTGCAGTTATAGGAATAAATGAACTTTATTCCCCTTGGGAACTACCAGCTTTCAGTCATAAATATATGCCGGAGTGGCTACATTCACTGCTCACTATACTAGTGACCGGCAGCTATAAGCACACCCCACCACCTTGACTGACAGCCAACTCTGCACTAATACCTTGCAAAGCTGTCAGTCAAAGGGTGTACTTACAGCTACCATTCACAGCTGTGAGCGGTTGTTGTAGCTGCTCCAACACATCTGTATGACTGATGAGGAGGAATAATCTTCATTTTCTCCAGGGTATCGCATTTTCAGTAAAGCAGACAGGCATCTTCTTACCACTATTAACTTGCAGGTTAATTCCATATCTGTAGGTTAATTGCATTATCCAACCAAACAGGTTCCCTTTAAGCAACCAATGTACTAAGTTTTGTAAATCCATGTTAGTATTGGATCATTTCCAATATATTATTTTTTGATTGTAAGCTCTTATGGGCAAGGATGCTTTTGGACTATTTGCTTAATCACTTGTTATGATTACTTGTCATTGTAAGCCGGAGTCACTCATCAATCTTTTCTAATGTGTGGATCCCGTTTAGATCCATGTGTCGGTTTTTACAGTCGTTATTGCACCTATTTTTCTTGTATGAAGAAAAAAATTCTTTGCTTCTTCTACCCGTTAAACAGTAAAATACAAAAAGCACATGGCAAGTTTGATCAGCCACACAGATCAAAGTTGGACAGGTCTCCTCTACTGTATCTACGAAAGTAATGGATGACAACCGTACCCCCAAAAAATAGTTTGAAAGGGCCCTTATTGTGTTTTTTATGCAATTGTAAATTGCTGCAGAATGTAACCGCTATATAAATAATAAGCTGAACCAGCGTGTGTGTATGGGAGTAATAGCTACTGCCCAATTATGTGCTAAGTGTAAATGGGTGAAGGTGACAATTTATGCCCCAAAATTAAGGAATAAATATATGATAATGCAAGTTTATTAATAATTAATCAAAAATGTGTTTTTATGGAATATAAAAAGTGGTTTAGAAGTTGTATATAGATTATTTGTACACTTGTGCAGTGCAAACAAAATCAATCATTTTTAACCCTTTCACCTATTTTTTCATTTAACCTCATGTATAAAGTAACAGTTATCCATGCAGTAAGCACACAGACAATACTACAGTATACGAGACTTACCTCTGGAGAAACCTCAGTTATTCCAAAATGGGACAATCTTTGGTGCAGTGTGTGCAGGTTCAGTGAACGTAGGACCTCTGCGGAGGGCAAAGTGTCTGGAACACCTATTTTTCTGTTTAGTGGAGAAATAAACAGCTCAACACAGTTCTTCTTTCCCTATGTAAGAGAAATATGACTTAGCTTCCTTTTTGTCTTAAGCAACTGTTCTTAAGACACAGCAATTACAACATATATAAGTGATAAATCATACATAATATCATAGTCCTTTAGAATCTCAGATGCGGTTGGTTTGCAGTCAGGAAGTATTTATTAATTAGTAAATGTCAATTAATCATAATTATAAAAAAAAACATTTTAGTACTATTAAAGAAGTATGTCCTTCCAGATTGACAACTACAAGGAACTAAGTACAACGCCAAGACCGCAGCATGTCACTTTCCAATAGAAAGAGGAAGTTAAGGGAATTATCACACGGTCTTTGTATGAATTTACTGCAATGAGGAAACAGTAGAAAACAAAATTCTCTTCTCGCTCTGTATATTTACTCTACATACAATATATGGCAGATATTCAAAATGATTTGCTCAATATTATATTATTAATGTCCTTCTCCACTGGAGGACTTAGTACCGTAACAACTACTATATCACGTGAGGTTTGATCACATAAATAGAAATAAAGTGACCTAGACCATGGTACTGGTAAAAACTAACAATTTATTGAGAAAATAACTCTTAAAAACACAATATATACATGGAAAAAAGGGGTACTGGACCATAAAAATGAGGGACAAAAAATGCCATAGGCTACATCCCATCAGTGGACTGACACAGCATACCGGCATGAAAACACACCGGTACAATATATGTATAGGCACTATGTTTTATGCAGACAAAGGTGGATTACCTGAAGGTCAGTCACACGGGTGAAGTCCTCGGCACGTCCCTCTGCCCCGACGCGTGTTTCGCACTGCTTCTTCGGGAGACGCCTCCGAGGACACGTGCCGAGGACTTCACCCGTGTGACTGACCTTCAGGTAATTCACCTTTGTCTGCATAAAACATAGTGCCTATTGTTTAGAACCATGTGCCACATCAGAGGATGAGTATAGCCCACCTCAAAACAGTATGGATACATGAGCACGTTTTATCAGCTGATTTTTACATCACTTGTACCACACATATTGGTTGCTTTGTGCATGTAACATATATTGTACCGGTGTGTTTTCATGCCGGTATGCTGTGTCAGTCCACTGATGGGATGTAGCCTATGGCATTTTTTGTCCCTCATTTTTATGGTCCAGTACCCCTTTTTTCCATGTATATATTGTGTTTTTAAGAGTTATTTTCTCAATAAATTGTTAGTTTTTACCAGTACCATGGTCTAGGTCACTTTATTTCTATTTATGTGATCAAACCTCACGTGATATAATATATGGCAGATGCAACAAATCTCTTCCCAGTAATAAATAATGTATACTGCTCTTACATTTAGGCGATTGATGTGAACTTGTTGTGGCATGAGGCCTAAAGCTGCAGCAACTCCTTGCCGAAACTTCCGGAGCAATGTTGTATTTAGCTTGTTAACGTCCATTTTTAACATCTGAAAAAGAAACAGATAGACTTACTTAAAATCATATGTATTAATACACATTCATATATTATAATGCTTTTCAGACGTTTCACTAGGCATCACACATTCAGTGTCATCATCATGAATAGATTGCCAGGAATTATGTAGAAAAGCAAATATTTAGGGCATAAGTATTCCAAAAGGTCCAATGGAATTGGTAAGAAAAGGTAAGGTAACACAAACACTACTACATTTTGGCCCTGATTGTACAAACCATTTATTGTAATATCTTGGATTTCTGTGAATACTATATGTAAAAAGAAAACCAAAGAGTAAAGCTGTATTTATTCACATCTTTTGGGGTAAATTAACGTGTGAATTTTGACAGCGATTTTATATGCATTGCAAAGGGTGAAATCTGGAAGAAACGTTCACAGAAAGAAAAGACATGCTGTGAAATTTAAAATCCGCACAGCAAGTATATTTTTTGCACAAAATTTTCACGATGTGTAGATACAATTTTTAAAACTATATCTACTTTGTTTTAATTGTATTATGCTGCAGAAATTAGAGTGGAAAATGCCCACCAAATGACCCTCATATGCACTGACCCTTAAACAAATTAGTAAAGAATTACATCTGTGCAACAACTAGGTTTCTATTGAATAATTACGTGCCTAAATTCATAAGCTCTAACATATACAGTCAGAGCCGCCATTAGGGAATTACTGCTCTTACTGGCGTATGGGGCCCGGTGAGCAGAGCGGTCCCGGACCTCTTCTGCTCACCGGACCCCAGTGACAGGATTCTACTGGTTCAGTAACTGAACGTACGTCCTCAGACACATGTTCAGTTAAAATCTACGTCGCTGTGTGGGAAGCCTTCCAATCACAAGCCGGCAGCTGACATCAGTACGCACATCGCCAGTAAATCCACACCTCAGAAGAATCAGGAAGAGGATGCCTCTGGACCATGACCAGGTAAGGAGAAACTTTTTCTTCTACTTTTTTTTGTAAAGTCGCACTATGAGGGCACTATGGCGTGACATGGGGGCAGAGTGGAGAGACATGGGGGCAGTATGAAGGGACATGGGGCAAAGAATGGGAAAACATATGAGGTCAGGAATGGGAGAACATATGGGGCCAGGAATGGGAGAATATATGGGGCCAAGAATGGAAAAACATATGGGGCCAGGAATGGGAGAACATTTGGGGTCAGCCAGGAATGGGAAAAGATATGGGGCCAGCCAGGAATGGGAGAACATATGGGGCCAGCCAGAAATAAGAAAACATATGGGGCCAGCCAGGAATGGGGAAACATATGGGGCCAGGAATGGGAAAACATATGGGGTCAGGAATGGGAGAACACATGGGGCCAGCAAGGAATGATACATGTGCGGTCCAGAATGGAGGACCAGGATGTGGGACATTACTGTAGGGGCTAATTAAGGGATATAATTACTGCTGTGATGTGTTTTATGTTTGAGGATAGTGTTTTCAGTAAGAGGGGGGTCCTCTTACTGTGCAGGACGGCACTGACTTTTTTCTTCATCTGGCATAGTGAAGAAGTTGAAGAAAAATTAGGGAATATGCTCTAGATAACTGTATTTTTCTTAAAAAATGAGTCCTGTCTGGAAGAAGTAACGGTGATCTGTGCTGGATGATGAAAAGCGATTATGAAGGACTTTAACTGGAGACGTCACCAATGAGTCAGTGTGTTACCTGTACACTGACAGTATACATTTTATACTACAGTAGCGACCAATTGCCATGTTTTAAGCTAAAAACACACAAACAAGAAATAAAATATCGACTTCCCATGACTTCCCAAAAATTCGACTACCCATGACAAAATATGCAAAACAGACTATCGGGAGGCGGAGCCAAGTAATGGCTGTATTTTAACAGAGTTCCTTGGCTGTGGAGGAAAATCCATCTCCATCCCCTTAACTGGGGCATCAAAATGCCGGGAAAAGGACCAGACAAGGGCCTCCATTAAAAGACCCAGCTCTCTGGAGACCCCGGAGTCTATAGGCGCAGGCAGCGTCATGTAAAGCAGCAGAACTCTAGAAGAGGGAGCGAGAATGCTGAGGGCTATGCTATTCACCGGGTCTTGAGAAGAGCACAGGGACTGCAGACCATATCGGTGTCCATCTGTGGGTGCCTGGCGGCGGCATGAAAGATGGGAGGAAATCAGAGGCCGGGATGACCAGGTGAACGGTGGTGTGTGCTGGAGGCGAGTCGGCATTGTGAAGGCACCATTCCCCCTCCTAAAAAGTGAGGGAGCAGTACTGGAATTGATAAAGGCTGGATGATTCAGGATGAATGATCCCTGAGTCTCCTCTAATTAAAGATAGTTCGGGACACTTGTGAGACAGGCTGGTCCCGTGAGCTGGCACATGAGTATGTGAGAGTGCGCTTGAGACTGGGAGAGACTCTGTGACCCTGGAACACCACTACCCCCGAGGTGGGGAATGCAATATAACACCATCTATAACTCAGAGGTGATAGTAAGACAACACTTAATACCTCTGACACCCCCTTATCAAGTGCCTTCTCCAGTGAGACATACCAAGGGACAGGATATATGAACATTGAATCATCTGCATAACTTCTCTGCCAGGCACTGCAGAGTGGCTGTGAAATGTTTAATACATCCAGTTCATTGAAGTCTCTATTTCTTTAAGCCTACCATTACTGCAGCAGGAGCCAAAGTGGAATACATACATACACACTTTGTCCTAGTGCTGCTCCAACCAGTCATTCTGCGGAATCAGCAAATACTACTCTATGTAGCTCACAACTACCAGCATTTAGCTGAACTGCCTTACAAAGCTATATGTGATTACTAAGTCATCAGTGACATCACTGCCTTCTATACAGGAATACAATAGTGACTCTATACAACATGGATAAATTTATGGGCAAAAATAGCAAGGGAGAAAGACCCCCGACACACACGGAAACCGCAAATTCCCCCACAAAGCTGGCAAGTGATAACACCAGAGACAACTCACAGCCCATAGCCCAAGCTATAATGGACCGTCTAATGCCAGAGATTGATAACCAGCTGGCGGCTTTCCAGGCCTCACTGGAGGTGATAGTGTCCCAAGTCAATACACAGGGGTCACGTCTCGAGGAGGCGGAGCAAAGAGTTTTTGAACTGGAGGACGCTGTAAAGGACAATACAGGAAGACTAGAGGCCACAGAAAAAGAAACTTCTTTTCTATTGGACAAGGTCAATGACCTAGAAAATAGATCTCGCCGCAATAATTTAAGGCTGGTGGGCCTCCCGAGTTGGTCCCATCATCTGATCTCATTAACATCGCATCAGAATGGCTTCCGAAAGCGTTGCATTTAAACCCAGCTTCAGGGGAAATCAGGATTGACAGAGCCCACCGTGTGGGTCCACCAAGGAATGGCGAGAAAGACAGATCGCAACCGGTTATCTTTAGGGTCCTGGACTTTCATGACAAGCTTAATACTATCAGCCTTCAGGAAGAAATGGAAGTTATCCAATAACAACAACGAGCTCCTTCTTTTTCAGGACTACTCTGAGGCCCTAGCGGCGAAACGTAAAGCCTTCCGCCCAGCATGCAAAATCCTGGTGGATAACAACATTCGGTTCCAACTATAATACCCAGTTGTCCTACGTTTTACCATATCCGGAAAGAACTGGGCTTTTGATGATCCAACAAAGGCCCTAAACTATCTATCTTCCGAGATCCAGTCATCACCTTGAGATCTGGGTGACACTTGAACACGCGGGGTCACCATTCTTACTCATTTCTGTGACATCACTGAATTTTAATGTCAGTGGTTATTTTCACAAATGTTTTACATTACTGTTATGCTATGGTTGTTTTTCTTTTTCTCAAGTTATGATAGTTTGTGGGAAGAATTATTGTTGACAAGGGAGGGGGAGGGTCTCTTCATGCTCCTATACAGCTTACAGGTTTCAGCAGCTCCAACATTTACTTGCTGTGATGAGAGGGGAGCTGGAATACAAATATTGATAATTTCATGGCTGTTTCCACGCTCAGGAATAGGTTAATGGCGGATACAGCTAACTCAGAGGTATCCATAACACAATCTGTTTATTGGTGTTCTTGGAACGTAAATGGTCTTAACTCCCCTGTAAAGAGGAAGAAAGTCCTGAATTATTTAAAATGTGCAAACTTCCATATTATTTTCTTGCAGGAAATGCATTGGGTAAAGAATAACCGTCCTTCTTTCCTTAGCAAAAAAAATACCGTATGAGCGGAGGTCTCTTATGTCAAAACACAAAGGGGAGTAGCTATACTCGTTAACAAAGGTATTAATCATGAGATTCTAGATGTTGTGGCAGATCCTCAAGGAAGATTTCTGCTGGTTAAAGCTAACAAAGACGAGGTAACTTACTGTTTTGTCAATGTGTATGCACCTAATGTTTTTGATCCTCAATTTCAGGCACAATTAATGGAAAGCATAACCGGCTGGGAAACGTCCAATTTAATAGTAGAGGGAGACTTCAATGAGGCCCATGATGTGCTATTGGATAGATCCAACCCCCACACCTTACACCAGTCATCACAGAGCTGTTATATACAGTCACTATTGGATCATCTGGGATTGATTGACATATGGAGACTGTATCACCCCATAGAGAGGGATTATTCATATTACTCTCACGTATACGACTCCGATGCTAGGTTGGACTGCTGGTTGCTGGGCACATCTATGCTGCCATTGGTGTTCCAATCAGATATTTTGAATATCCATATATCAGATCATGCCCCTGGGACTTTTAGATCCCGCTTAGTGAGCCCAATGAAGAGAGATAAAATTTGGAGATTTCCCACATATTTATATAAATCAGATGACTTCAGAGCATTCCTGCAAACCTCTTGGGACACTTATAAGAATGACAATCGGGAGCAGAGCCAAAATACTCCCTTATTTTGGTCAGCCTTCAAGGCTATGATAAGGTGACAAATTATCTCTTATATAAGTAATAAAAGGAAGAAATTAATGGAAAACACCATAGAAACACAAATGTTGCTGGCACAAGTATATAAGAACTTTAAATCCAACAATACTCCTATTAACAAACAAAAATTATTGGGGGCAAAAGAAGTAGCGGACACATTGGCACAAGAAAGGGCAATGCATAATTTAGACTACCAAAAGCATAAGTATTTTAAATGGGCTAACAAACCAGGACAGATGCTAGCATCCCTTACTAAACCCTTCAGAACATAAACTAGAATAAATAGGATTCACAAAAAAAGTGGCCTGACAACATTTAAAAATGAGGAGATAGTGGATGAGTTCCGGACTTTTTTTTAGCTCCTTATATGAGGAGGGTGTAGGGGGACTCGACGGTGGCTCGTGCTTTTTCGGAGCGACGTTACCCCTACACTCACAGAAGAAAAAAGACTAGCTCTTAACACACTCATCTCTCCAATGGAGGTTGTGCAAAACCATTAATACTCTAAGTATCTAAAGCTCCTTGACCAGATGGGTTTGGTAATGAGCATTACAAAATATTAGGAGCTGCAGTAAGCCCACACCTATGCAAGGTGTTCAATGGAATAGTGAGAGATGGTCAATTACCCGAACGGTTTAATGAGGCTAATATTATTATGTTGCCCAAAATGGGTAAAGACCTCCTACAGGTCGATGAGACCAATCTCGTTACTCAACTCCGATTTTAAAATCTTTACAAAAATGTTGGCAAATAGAGTCTAACAGATGATTCATGATCTAATATCACTGCATCAAACAGGATTGATCCACTAAAAATCTAACTATCACGTATAATATCAGGACAGGGATAGGGGCGATATCCTCTAGCAGAAAGCATGGACACAAGAAAAGCATTGTGGTCAGCCTTGATGCAAACAAGGCCTTTGACCGAGTATCTTGGCTCTACTTGCATAAATTGCTAGAAACTCGCAATTTTGGTCCATGGTTCTGCGAGGCTGTCAGGATAACATACAGTATAAAAACCCAACATCCCGACTCTACATAAACAATACATTGTCCAAACCCTTTCAAATACAACGGGGTACGAGAAAGGGCTGCCCACTATCCTTATTATTATTCAACCTAGCATTGTTAAATTACTAGCCTTTGCTGATGACATATTGTTGTTTATTGCCAACCCGGCTCAAGCCATTCCAGCCATAATGAGGACCCTGGACTCATTTGGAGGAAATTGTGGCTTCAAGGTGAACTACAGTAAGTCGGATGCTCTAGTGTTGTTCCAATTGGGCAGGATAAAAGATGCAGCATTCCCATTCCACTGAAATGAGGAATCCATTAAGTATGTGGCCATTTGACTCCTGGCAGACCCTTCAAAGTTATATAAAACTAATTTTAGACCACATATAGCATTGATAATTGGTCTTTTAATCTCATGGAGACATTTTGCACTTTCCTTTTCAGGTGGATGCTATTTGATTAAAATGGACATCTTTCCAAAGTTGCTATACTTATTCCAAGCTCTTCCACTGCTATTGTCAAAACCAGATATTAAACAATTAAATGCAGCATTTAGGAGGTTTATATGCTGTGAGAAGGGAAGAATGTGTATAGGATTCCTCAAGCTACAATTGCCCAGAATTGAGGGAGGAATTAATTTTCTGGATACTCGAAGATACAATCTGTCAGCTAACTTTAGGTACATTGTGGATTGGATTTGCCAACGTACAACTGGAGCAGCAGTTGAGCCCTTGGGTATCACTAACTGCTCTGATCCATCTGGGTAACGATGAGCTCCCTGATGATATTAGAGTGCACTTGGTTTTGTGGTAAACTATTTTGACATGGAGGAGAGGGAGAAAAATTTGTGGAGGGACAGGTGATCTGTCTCCCTTTCAGTCATTTCTAGGCAACCCTAAATTTATGAATAATTTACCACCTGTACATTATGTAACCTTGATAAAACAGAGATGCACCATGATGGCTCACATGCTGGATCAGAATATCTCCATACTATCTTTTGAAACAATAACACAACGCTTTCCTTTTTTTTAGACACAGGCCATTCCTCTTCCTTCAGGCACGTAGCATAGCCCAAAAATATATTAGTGTTAGGAAAGGTACAGCTCAGATGAATAACATGGAGGTTTTTCTTAAAACCTCAAGGTTGCAGAATGCTTCAATGATCAAAATACACTCCATACTACATCAGCGTAGGTCTTGGGAGGGGAGAGACACCAGGCCTTCTAGATGGGTGACAGATATCCCAGAGTTGGGGACTTTTTGGACGATACGTTGTCACGGAAGAAATTTATTCCCTATAGTAGTTACATGGACATGGCTTTATTGATTCTCCATAGGGTGTACATCACTCCGTCAATGCAGACCAAAATGACACCTACAACATTGTATACATGCTCAAAATGTGAAACACACAACACAGACATCCTCAATCACCAGTGGAGTTGTCCAAGAATACAAGATCTGTGGGATAGGATACATGTAGAACTACAAACTACATTTCATATTACATTCCCACTTACACCGCAATGGGCAATCTTCAATATGCTGGGGGAATCTCAGCAATCTCTGACCAAGCATATAAAAGCAATTTTGGTAATATTGGCTTCGGCAGTTAGGAAGAGCATATTTCACCATTGGTTGAACCCTAATATACCATCCCAATCACTAATACAGACAAAAATAATGTTCCTATTCAAAATGGATTATGTCATATTGAACAGAATGGAAAAGACAACTTGACATGGATTCTATGACATGTTACTGGTTTGATATGTATTGTTTTAAACTAATAAAAAGAGTTTGAAAAAAAAAAGCAAAACATTTGGCTAAGCAAATGTTGAAAACTAACACATAAAGGGATAAAGCAATATCAAACACAATTTTCACCCTTATAGTTGTTGACAATCATTTGCTTCTGGTTTACTAAAATCGCCAGAAAAATGTCATCACAACAACCAGACAGAAGTAATCACACTTAAAAAGCAAAACTTTTGGCTGCTATTATTTATACAGAGCTCCTATGTATAATGTCACCTGTGATCACTGTATTACCTGTACACTATACACTATATACCTAGCTCCTCTGTATAATGTCACCGGTGATCACTGTATGGCCTGTACACTATACACTACATACAGAGCTCCTGTGTATAATGTCACTGGTGATCAATGCATTACCTGTACACTGACATTATATACAGAGCTACTGTGTATAATGTCACTGGTGATCACTGTATTGCCTGTACACTGACACCTGACACTATATACAGATCTCCTGTGCATAATGTCACCAGTGATCACTGTATTACCTGTACACTGACACTATATACAGAGTTCCTGTGTATAATGTCACTGATCAATGCATTACCTATACACTGACACTATATACAGACCTCCTGTATGTCACTGGTGATCACAGCATTACCTTTACACTGGCACTATATAAAGAGCTAGTGTGTATAATGTCACCAGTGATCACTGTATTACCTGTACACTATACACTACATACAGAGCTCCTGTGTATAATGTAACTGGTGATCACTGTATTACCTGTACACTGACACTATATACAGAGCTCCTATGTATAATGTCACAGGTGATCCTTGTATTGCCTGTACACTGGCACTATATACAGAACTCAGAACTGTGTATAATGTCACCGATGATCACTGTATTACCTGTACACTGACACTATACCCTGTATACTATGTACAGAGTTCCTGTGTATACTGGCACTTATGCTAATATTAGTATTGGGTTTTTTATTAATGATCACAGTATTGTAGCATTCGATCATTATGTGGTAGTAATATATGGTCTGGTCATGGTGTGGCAGTATTTGTCCCTTGTATGTGGTATTATTCTGTCACTATGTGGTGGTAATATGTGGTCTGGTCATGGTGTAGTGCTATTTGTCCCTTGTATATGGTATTATTCATTCAATATGTGGTGGTGAAATGTGGTTGTCTGTTGGTGTGGCGATATTTGCTCCTTGTGTGTGGTATTATTCATTCACTATCTTTCGCTCAGGTCGGGACAGCCATGGCTAGTCCGTACATTGAATTCCAATCTCAGACCGACTTGCACTGACATCTAAATGAGCCTTTAGACAGAAGGAAGGAGAGCTCAGACAAATTTAGAAGCAGTCACTACCATCAAATGTATACTGCAAAAGAAAACTGATCAGCACCTCCCGACAGATAAGAGATGCTGGTCTGTTTTTTTCTTGTATTCTTGGTCTAGGAGAGATAAGTTTAAGTTTGATAGAGTAGTTTCCTATCTAAGGCCTTGTTGTAGCTGATGGGCACATGCAATTTGGCCAATTTCTGTGCTTGTTAGTACAATTTTTTAAGTTTTGTCTATATAGAAGTAACACAGCTTAATATTAATATATCCAATGTTCTCATGTGTTGCTGCACGTTTGACACAGAATCTAACACCTGTTTACATTTGAATCATTGGTCAGATTTAGATTTTTGTAGTACATATAGACAGATATACAGGTAGCAGCTATTTCCATTATTTCCGTTCATTAAATTAAATGTCAAACATTTGACATTGGAAAACACCACTTGCATTTACTACTTTTACCAATGGATATCAGTGTCCGGGTAATGAGACTATGAAATAAAAATTCTTTATAAATACGTGTGGTAAATATGCTAAAATCTTTTACAACTGAAATTTTCAGAAATCAACGTACGATGGGTAGAAGGAGTTATTACTCATTACTGTGAAATGTACCAGATATAATTAGGATGTCTGACAAGTATAAGGGCGATGCTAACTTTTAGAATCAACAATAAATAGAAAAAATAGGAAACAACACAACCACGGGAAGAAATAATAATTCCTACTCAGAGAACATAGACATTAGACAGACATGACTGCCATGTTCTCATGCCAGACACATCCTGCTAATTGCTTACTGCCAACAGTTTTTTAAGATTCACCAAAAATATAAACATTTCTGACAATTACTGTAGGAAAAGCAAGATGTTCTTACCTTTAAACTCGAATCTTCATTTATTCTCATTATACTGTTATATAATCAAGGTGAAACGCTAAGCCTTCCTGTGCGATCTGCTTTTACTCCTGGTGCTTCTACAATACTCTGAACACCTGGCTTTAGAAGATGATGACACTTTCTATAAATTCTCCCTCTAATTAGCCGTACAATTTCCAAGAGGTTCTTTCTGCCTCTTTGGTAGTGGCTGAATGTTACAGCACCAGCTAGCTATATTGTGATCCTTATAGGATATATAAAATGATAATTGCATAATAAGATGGTTATAGAATATACCAGATAGATCTCATGATGGCGCAAATTCATTATGAGCAAATTGTATAAGGCACCTGGTAATTAAACTGATGCCACTCATTTGTCTCATTTGTGGGATTGGCTATGTATTTGTGCATGTTTTATATTATTTTGTTGTCATTGATACGACGTAGCGGGAAATACTACACAGCATTAGTTGACAGATGAGATGCTGCCTGCTTTTGTTTCCAGAGAGATGGCAGCTTCCATATTTGCACTGACTTGTTCCCTTGGGTAGCCTATCTATTGTTTGATTATAGCTGTGCTTCATACAAGTGTAAATTTCTTTCTTTCCGCCCAACCATTGTTTTTGAACCTGTGCTTGCGGTAAATAAATGAGTGGTTTGGATGAGTTGAAATTTCTTATTGCTTAGCTATTATTTTTTCTAAATAGGGCATCTTTTCATTGTTTCTTGGTATCCAACATGCCTTTTTTTAGTGCACTTACTCTAAAACAATGTCTAAAAAAGTGTAAAAAATGGCTATGGATCACTGCCTGGACAGGATTTAAACATATTTTTGAGGCAAAATCAAAAGAATGCATGAGAGGAATCTGTGAAATCAGTCTTGATGCTTGATAAAGTTAGTGCATTTTCAGGCTTCATTTAGATGTTAATGATTCATTTGGGTAAGAAAAAAGGTTTGACATTTATCAGTACTTTTTAACTGATTTTCATCAGTGTTTTTATTTTTTTTATTTTCTCGAATGAAAAAAGTAAGCTGCAAAGCTTAATTACAACATTAAAGGTTTTTTCCAGCATTAACCCCTTTGAGACGAAGCTTGTTTTCACCTAAATGACAGGGCCAATTTTTGCAATTCTGACCACTGCCACTTTATGAGGTTAAGACTCTGGAACGCTTTAACGGATCCCAGTGATTCTGACAATATTTTCTGTACTTTATGATAGTGGTAAAATTTATTCGATGTGACTTGCGTTTATTTGTGAAAAAAATGGAAATTTTGCCAAAATTTCAAAAATTTTGCAATTTTCAAACTTTGAGTTTTTATTGCCTTAAATTAGAGAGGCAAATTACACAAAATAGTTAATAAATAACATTTCCCATAAATTTTGGAAACATAATTTTTTTTGTTAGGAAGTTATAGGGCATGTGCACACGCTGCAGATTTTGCTGCGGATGCTTAGCAGATTGGCCGCTGCGGATTCGCAGCAGTTTTCCATGCATTTACAGTACCATATAAACCTATGGAAAACAAAATCCGCAGTGCACATGCTGTTCATTCCGCCGCATGTCAATTCTTTGTTCGGATTCCGCAGCGGTTTACACTTGCTCCATAATAGGAATCCGCAGGTGTAAAACCACATGTGAAATCCGCACAAAATCCACAGAAAAAATGCGGTAAATCAACGGTAATTCTGCAGGTAATCCGCAGTGCGGTTTATCTGCGGATTTACCAAAATCAGGAAACAGGAACACATGGGCTACCTGCACAGTGAACAAGTCTGTAGGAACATGCTCACACACTACCATGAAACTTGAGGACACAAAAGAGCATGGTAAAACCAAAAACACTCAGTTTTAAAAATCACAGTAATCTGTGTGTTAGGAGTCGAGTTTCCTCTGCTGCACAGGGGGAATCTCGATTCCTGTCTGCTGCGGTCTCCCATTCTGTACCGGCCGCAGTGGGGCCTGCTCAGCGGAGGCGTCGCTCCCAGCGTCTTGCTGGGACTGATTCTGTGCAAAGGGTTACTGTTGCCTTTTCTGGCTCTCCTGTTGTACCCTGCACTGATCTGCGGCGAGCGGGCTTCTCTGGGACTAAGTCCTTATTTGCACACACTGAGCATGCCCAGGGCAAGATCTCCCGTTGGAGATCGAGGGTCACATGCTCAGGTACTGCAGCACATTCCATTGGTCCTCCAGGAAGGTCCTGAAAGGGCAAAACTTCAGTAGCAGCTTCCTGTGCTGCAACTATATAAACTGCGCATGACCGCACGGCCATGCGCTAGTATTGTCTTGATAATATGTGTGTGTGTTGTGTGTGAAAGTCGCTCTTTAAAATACCCTCCCTATTGGATGATTGTTCGCGGAAGGTGTATGTTTGCTATCTAGCGCCCGACTTATCCAACAGCACGTTACACACATAACAGCATCTAGTTGCTATGACCGCCTGTACGGCGCCGTGCGCTTCCTCTGCGCTTTCCTTACCCAAGCCTGGGTGGTTAGTGGCGTTCGTCAGTGCGACACTGCATGCACTCTCGTGCCTTTATATACTATTTTAATAGTTTCCTTACACACCCAGTTGCGGTGTTGTGCCAGCAAGTGGTCTAATCGGACTTCAATCCTGTGTTGGGGTTGTGTTCGCTGACTTCTTGTTCACGCTCTATGTGCGGTACCGCGGTCCTGTGACTCAACAGGATCGCTTCCTTCACGCAGGGTGAAGTTAACCCGTGCGTGTATACTTTTAGTACCGCCATATAGTCCGTCTTACTAGCGGCAGGTTCTTCCTGCACGGTGGACCCCGGGCAGCGAACGCACCATTTATAATAAATATCTATTTCTACTCGGTGCGTTCCGCTAGCCCTAACACTGTGTTCTCTTGTGTCTACAAGACTAGGGAGTTACCCACCACTCCTCTTGGGTTATCTGCACAAAAGCTGTTCCACTCAGCATGTCCACATGGACTTTTCCTCTCTGAACCCTGTTCACACAGGTAATATACAAATGATCAGGTTTTTAAATACATCAGATAGGGATTGCATACATCAGTTAGGACTGATCTGATATGGGTATACCTTGACGTTTGGTGGAGCAGCTTAGTATACATTTTTTGCAAAAAAAGTATCAACCAAATACCCTGTTTTTTACATCTTTTTACTAGCACTTGCGGATTACTGTGATTTTTTAAACTGAGTGTTTTTGGTTTTACCATGCTCTTTTGTGTCCTCAAGTTTCTTGGTGGTGTGTGAGCATGTTCCTACAGACTTGTTCACTGTGCAGGTAGCCCATGTGTTCCTGTTTCCATAATTGTTCTCTTGTGTCTACAAGACTAGGGAGTTACCCACCACTCCTCTTGGGTTATCTGCACAAAAGCTGTTCCACTCAGCATGTCCACATGGACTTTTCTTCTCTGAACCCTGTTCACACAGGTAATATACAAATGATCAGATTTTTAAATACATCAGATAGGGATTGCATACATCAGTTAGGACTGCTCTGATATGGGTATACCTTGACGTTTGGTGGAGCAGCTTAGTATACATTTTTTGCAAAAAACGTATCAACCAAATACCCTGTTTTTTACATCTTTTACTAGCACTTGCGGATGTTAGGAGTCGAGTTTCCTCTGCTGCACAGGGGGAATCTCGATCCGTCTCCGCTGCGGTCTCCCATTCTCCTCCAGCCGCAGTGGAGCCTGCTCAGCAGGGACGTTGATCCCAGCGTCTCGCTCAGTCTGACTCTGTGAGAAGAGTTACTGCTGCTTCTCCAGCTTCTGCCTGTAAAGCCTATACATCAGATAGGGATTGCATACATCAGTTAGGACTGCTCTGATATGGGTATACCTTGACGTTTGGTGGAGCAGCTTAGTATACATTTTTTTGCAAAAAACGTATCAACCAAATACCCTGTTTTTTACATCTTTTACTAGCACTTGCGGATGTTAGGAGTCGAGTTTCCTCTGCTGCACAGGGGGAATCTCGATCCGTCTCCGCTGCGGTCTCCCATTCTCCTCCAGCCGCAGTGGAGCCTGCTCAGCAGGGACGTCGATCCCAGCGTCTCGCTCAGTCTGACTCTGTGAGAAGAGTTACTGCTGCTTCTCCAGCTTCTGCCTGTAAAGCCTATACTGGTCAGCAGCGAGTGGACTTCTCTGGGACTAAGTCCTTGTCTGCGCACACTGAGCATGCCCAGGGCAAGATCTCCCGTTGGAGATCGAGGGTCATGTGCTCAGACTCTGCAGCGCATTCTATTGGTCCTCTTGGCAGGTCTTGGAAGGGCAAAGTTTCTGTGGCCGCTTCCTGTCCTGCAACTATATAAACTGCGCATGACCGCACGGCCATGCGCTAGTGTACAATTTAATACGTGTGTTTGTTGTGAGTGCAAGTCGTTCTTTAAATACCCCTACCCTATTGTATGATTGTTCGCATATGGAGTATGGCTGCTATCTAGCGCCCGACTTATCACTCAACGTGTCACACACGTGTCAGCGTCTACTGCTGTGACTGCCAGTGCGGTGCCACGCGCCAGTGTGCGCTTCCTGACCCACGTCTGGGTGCTTAGTGGTGCCTGCCAGCACGGCACAGTTCGCACTTCGGTGCCTTAATTATATAATTCCTTACACACCCAGTAGCGGTGTAGTGCCAGCAAGGGTCTAATCGGACTACAATCCCTGTTGGGGTTTAGTTCGCTGACCACTTGCTCGCGCTCTATGTGCGGTACCGCGGTCCTGTGACGCAACAGGATCGCTTTCTTCACGCTGGGTGGGGTTTAACCCACGCGTGTATACTTTTGAATACCGCCATATTGTCTGTCAGTTCCTAGCAGCAGGTTTCACCTGCACGGTGGACCCCGGACTGCGAAGGCATCTATATCATCTCTCTTGGTGCGTTCCGCCAGTCCTAACATTACACTAGCGCGAGGGTCTGGCTAGTGATGACAGACAAACAGCAATCTCTGCGGCATATCCAGCAGCTGGAGGGTAGGTTGGCGGCTCTCGAGAGCGCGACCTCAGCTGTGGATGTTACTGCAGTAGCTGTACAGGCTGCCAGCGTGGCTGCGGCTACTATGTCCATTGCCACCCCTGTTCCGACATTATCTCGCCTCCCGCTGCCAGAAAAATTTTCTGGTGATAGCAAGTTTTGTCGGGGATTTGTAAGTCAGTGCTCTATTCACCTCAAGCTCCTGGCTACACGTTTTCCCACAGAGCGGGCTAAGGTGGGATTTATTCTGTCTCTATTGTCGGACAGGGCGTTGGAATGGGCTACGCCGCTGTGGGAGCGTGGCGATCATGTGGTGCAGAGTGCTCCGCTGTTTCTGAGCGCTCTGAAACAGGTCTTTTTAGGACCTCAAGTCACCCATGATACTGCGCTCCAATTGCTGGCATTAACTCAGGGTGAGTCCTTGGTCAGTCATTTTGCCGTCCAATTCCGCACCTTAGCATCTGAGCTGGATTGGTCGGATAAAGCTCTTATCCCCATATTTTGGAGGGGCTTGGCTGACCACGTAAAGGACGCTCTGGCCACTAGGGAGATTCCTGCCACACTGGAGGAGTTAATAACTGTCTCCACTCGAATTGACCTCCGTTTTAACGAGCGGAGGTTAGAGCGAGCCCAGTGTAGGCAGAGGTTTCGGCTGGCTCCTACTTTCGCCAAACCTCTGGAATTTCCGGTCCTGGTTCCTGAGTCACATGAGGCCAGGGAAGTGTCACAAGCAGGATCTAAGTCCCGGACCGCTTGTGCACTCAGGGTCTGTCATGTTTGCCAGCAGTCAGGACATCTAGCCACCAGATGCCCTCAGCGGTCGAGGAAACGTCAGCGTCTAGTGGTAGTATGTGGAGGTACACTAGACACGGCGACGTTTGCCTCTAAGTTGTCCTTTAAGGGGACAATTACTATTGGCTCATTCTCCCACTCGGTAGAGCTCTGCGTGGATTCTGGGGCGGAGGGCAATTTTATGTCTTCTGCCTTTGCCCAACGTCACGCAATACCCCTGGTTATGCTTGCTCAAGCAGTAACGGTGCGAGTGGTGAATGGGTCAACATTGCCCTCACAGATAACACACCAGACCATCCCTTTTACTCTGTCCATGTCGCCATCTCATCAGGAGATAATTTCTCTGCTCGTCATTCCGGAAGGAATTGATGAGGTCCTGTTGGGAGTACCTTGGCTACGGTACCACTCTCCTCATATCGAGTGGTCCTCAGGCAGAATTCTGGGTTGGGGTGAATCTTGTGGGGGTAGGTGTCAGAGGGAGTGCGTTCAGGTTGCTACTACTGAGGTACCCGCAGATCTATCCTCTCTCCCCAAGCAGTATTGGTCTTATGCAGACGTGTTCTCCAAAAAGGCGGCGGAGGTCCTTCCGCCTCATCGCCCCTATGACTGTCCTATTGATCTCTTGCCTGGTGCTGAGCCTCCCCGGGGTCGAGTTTATCCGCTATCTCTCCCGGAGACGGAGGCAATGTCACAGTACATCCAGGAAAATCTGGCAAGAGGATTCATTAGGAAGTCAGTGTCACCTGCTGGGGCAGGGTTCTTCTTCGTGCAGAAGAAGAATGGGGAATTGCGCCCATGCATAGACTACAGGGGTCTTAACGCCATCACCGTTAAGAATAAGTATCCTTTGCCCTTGATATCTGAGTTATTCGATAGACTTCGGGGAGCAAGGGTATTTACTAAATTAGATTTGCGGGGTGCTTACAACCTGATTCGCATCCGTGAGGGGGACGAATGGAAGATGGCCTTTAACACCAGGGATGGGCACTATGAATATCTGGTGATGCCCTTCGGTCTCTGTAATGCCCCAGCCGTTTTCCAAGACTTTGTGAACGATATCTTCCGGGATATGCTTTCCACCTCGGTCGTAGTCTATCTGGATGATATTCTTATCTACTCTCCAGATATTGACTCCCACCGGAGAGATGTTTGCAAAGTCTTCGACCTCCTACGGGCAAACTTCCTCTATGCCAAATTGGAGAAGTGTATGTTTGAGCAGGAGTCTTTACCTTTCCTGGGCTACATCATCTCGGCCCAGGGATTGGCTATGGATCCTGCCAAACTACAGGCAGTGATGGACTGGCAGGAACCCCATTCTCTGAAAGCGGTGCAGCGCTTTATGGGGTTCATAAATTACTATCGTCAGTTCATCCCCCACTTCTCAACCCTGGTAGCTCCCTTGGTATCCCTCACCAAGAAGGGAGCAAATCCTAAATCGTGGTCCGAAGAGGTCTCCAAGGCCTTCACTTCTATTAAGTCCCACTTTGCTAGCGCTCCCATCTTACATCGTCCCGATGTGGATAAGCCATTCCTAATGGAGGTGGATGCCTCTTCCGTTGGTGCAGGAGCAGTCCTCTATCAAAAGGATGCTCAAGGTCGGAAGCATCCATGCTTCTTCTTCTCAAAAACCTTCTCACCAGCGGAGAGAAATTACTCCATTGGGGATAGGGAGTTGCTGGCAATGAAGTTGGCCTTTTCGGAATGGAGACATCTCTTGGAGGGTGCTCGGTTCCCATTCCAAGTCTTCACGGACCACAAGAATTTGGTCTATTTACAGACAGCCCAGCGGCTGAATTCTCGTCAGGCCAGATGGTCCTTGTTTTTCTCCCGGTTCCACTTCACTCTACATTATCTCGCCGGGGAGAAGAACATTCGTGCTGACGCTCTCTCTCGCTCCCTGGTGTCAACTGTGGAGGAGGAGGACGAGCCTCGGCTCATTGTCCCTTCAGAGAGTCTGAGAACCGTAGCTCCGGTTTCGCTTGAGTCTGTGCCTCCGGGCAAGACTTTTGTCCCCATCAATTTGCGTCCGGAGGTTCTCTCGTGGGCTCATTCGTCCAGAGTGGGTGGACACTTTGGGGCAAAGAGGACATCTGAGTTGTTGGCGAGAATGTATTGGTGGCCACATATGGTTTGTGACGTTGGAGACTACGTTCGGGCATGTGTCTCTTGTGCCAAAAATAAGTCTCTCCGTCAACGGCCAGCTAGGTTGTTATACCCTCTGCCAGTGGCAGACAGGCCCTGGGAGATGGTCGGGATGGACTTTGTGGTGGGTTTGCCCAAGTCACGTGGCTGTACTGTCATTTGGGTTATCACCGACCATTTTTCTAAAATGGTGCATTTGGTGCCGCTTCCCCGGCTACCTTCTGCACGGGCCTTGGCAGCATTGTTTGTTAAACACATCTTCCGTCTTCACGGTATGCCAGACAAAATTGTCAGTGACCGGGGTCCCCAGTTTGCGTCTCGGTTCTGGAGAGAGCTTTGTCGCCTTCTCAGTATCGAGTTGAATCTCTCTTCGGCATATCATCCCGAGACGAATGGGTTGGTGGAGAGAGCCAACCAGACCTTGGTCACATATCTGCAACATTTTGTCTCTGCTAAACAAGATGACTGGGCATCTTTGCTACCGTGGGCGGAGTTTGCTCTTAACAATGCTGTAGCTGACTCCACTGGACAGACCCCATTCCTCCTTAACTATGGTCAGCATCCGCGGGTACCTGTGCCCATGCCCGTGTCTTCCGCCGATTCCAGAGTGGCAGACTGGGCTGTGGAGGCACGGGACATTTGGGATCGCACTCAGGATGCCATTCGGGCTTCCAAGGAGAGAATGAGGTCCTCCGCCGATGTTCATCGGCGCCCCGCTCCGAACTTTGCTCCTGGCGACTTGGTGTGGCTCTCCGCCCGTAACATCAGGCTGCGAGTTGAGTCCACTAAGTTTGCGCCTCGCTACTTGGGTCCCTTCAAGGTTCTCGAACAGGTTAATCCTGTGGTCTACTGCCTGGCTCTTCCTCCAAGCTTGGGTATCACCGACACCTTTCATGTGTCCCTCTTGAAACCCGTATACATGTCCCGGTTTTCCGAGTCATCTGCCGGGACATCGGGTTCGTCTACGGACGATTACGAGGTGAACGCTATTTTGGGGTGTAAGGTGGTACGCGGCAAAATGTTCTATCTGGTGGATTGGAAGGGTTATGGTCCATAGAACAGGTCATGGGAGCCTGCTGAAAACATTCGGGCCCCACAGCTCATTGCTGCCTTCGAACGTAGCGAGGCCCAAGGTGGGGGGGCCCTAGGAGGGGGGGTAATGTTAGGAGTCGAGTTTCCTCTGCTGCACAGGGGGAATCTCGATCCGTCTCCGCTGCGGTCTCCCATTCTCCTCCAGCCGCAGTGGAGCCTGCTCAGCAGGGACGTCGATCCCAGCGTCTCGCTCAGTCTGACTCTGTGAGAAGAGTTACTGCTGCTTCTCCAGCTTCTGCCTGTAAAGCCTATACTGGTCAGCAGCGAGTGGACTTCTCTGGGACTAAGTCCTTGTCTGCGCACACTGAGCATGCCCAGGGCAAGATCTCCCATTGGAGATCGAGGGTCATGTGCTCAGACTCTGCAGGGCATTCTATTGGTCCTCTTGGCAGGTCTTGGAAGGGCAAAGTTTCTGTGGCCGCTTCCTGTCCTGCAACTATATAAACTGCGCATGACCGCACGGCCATGCGCCAGTGTACAATTTAATACGTGTGTTTGTTGTGAGTGCAAGTCGTTCTTTAAATACCCCTACCCTATTGTATGATTGTTCGCGTATGGAGTATGGCTGCTATCTAGCGCCCGACTTATCACTCAATGTGTCACACACGTGTCAGCGTCTACTGCTGTGACCGCCAGTGCGGTGCCACGCGCCAGTGTGCGCTTCCTGACCCAGGTCTGGGTGCTTAGTGGTGCCTGCCAGCACGGCACAGTTCGCACTTCGGTGCCTTAATTATATAATTCCTTACACACCCAGTAGCGGTGTAGTGCCAGCAAGGGTCTAATCGGACTACAATCCCTGTTGGGGTTTAGTTCGCTGACCACTTGCTCGCGCTCTATGTGCGGTACCGCGGTCCTGTGACGCAACAGGATCGCTTTCTTCACGCTGCGTGAGGTTTAACCCACGCGTGTATACTTTTGAATACCGCCATATTGTCTGTCAGTTCCTAGCAGCAGGTTTCACCTGCACGGTGGACCCCGGACTGCGAACGCATCTATATCATCTCTCTTGGTGCGTTCCGCCAGTCCTAACAGCGGATTACTGTGATTTTTTAAACTGAGTGTTTTTGGTTTTACCATGCTCTTTTGTGTCCTCAAGTTTCTTGGTGGTGTGTGAACATGTTCCTACAGACTTGTTCACTGTGCAGGTAGCCCATGTGTTCCTGTTTTCATAATTGTTCTCTTGTGTCTACAAGACTAGGGAGTAACCCACCACTCCTCTTGGGTTATCTGCACAAAAGCTGTTCCACTCAGCATGTCCACATGGACTTTTCCTCTCTGAACCCTGTTCACACAGGTAATATACAAATGATCAGGTTTTTAAATACATCAGATAGGGATTGCATACATCAGTTAGGACTGCTCTGATATGGGTATACCTTGACGTTTGGTGGAGCAGCTTAGTATACATTTTTTGCAAAAAAAGTATCAACCAAATACCCTGTTTTTTACATCTTTTACTAGCACTTGCGGATTACTGTGATTTTTTAACCCCTTCATGACCCAGCCTATTTTGACCTTAAAGACCTTGCCGTTTTTTGCAATTCTGACCAGTGTCCCTTTATGAGGTAATAACTCAGGAACGCTTCAACGGATCCTAGCGGTTCTGAGATTGTTTTTTCGTGACATATTGGGCTTCATGTTAGTGGTAAATTTAGGTCAATAAATTCTGCATTTATTTGTGATAAAAACGGAAATTTGGCGAAAATTTTGAAAATTTCGCAATTTTCACATTTTGAATTTTTATTCTGTTAAACCAGAGAGTTATGTGTCACAAAATAGTTAATAAATAACATTTCCCACATGTATACTTTACATCAGCACAATTTTGGAAACTAATTTTTTTTTTGCTAGGAAGTTATAAGGGTTAAAATTTGACGAGCGATTTCTCATTTTTACAACGAAATTTACAAAACCATTTTTTTTAGGGACCACCTCACATTTGAAGTCAGTTTGAGGGGTCCACATGGCTGAAAATACCCAAAAGTGACACCATTCTAAAAACTGCACCCCTCAAGGTACTCAAAACCACATTCAAGAAGTTTATTAACCCTTCAGGTGCTTCACAGCAGCAGAAGCAACATAGAAGGAAAAAATGAACATTTAACTTTTTAGTCACAAAAATTATCTTTTAGCAACAATTTTTTTATTTTCCCAATGGTAGAAGGAGAAACTGAACCACGAAAGTTGTTGTCCAATTTGTCCTGAGTACGCTGATACCTCATATGTGGGGGTAAACCACTGTTTGGGCGCACGGCAGGGCTTGGAAGGGAAGGAGCGCCATTTGACTTTTTGAATCAAAAATTGGCTCCACTCTTTAGCGGACACCATGTCACGTTTGGAGAGCCCCCGTGTGCCTAAAAATTGGAGCTCCCCCACAAGTGACCTTATTTTGGAAACTAGACGCCCCAAGGAACTTATCTAGATGCATAGTGAGCACTTTGAACCCCCAGGTGCTTCACAACTTGATCCGTAAAAATGAAAAAGTACTTTTTTTTCACAAAAAAATTCTTTTAGCCTCAATTTTTTTCATTTTCACATGGGCAACAGGATAAAATGGATCCTAAAATTTGTTGGGCAATTTCTCCCGAGTACGCCGATACCTCATATGTGGGGGTAAACCACTGTTTGGGCACTCGGCAGGGCTCGGAAGGGAAGGCGCGCCATTTGACTTTTTAAATGGAAAATTAGCTCCAATTGTTAGCGGACACCATGTCGCGTTTGGAGAGCCCCTGTGTGCCTAAACATTGGATCTTCCCCACAAGTGACCCCATTTTGGAAACTAGACCCCCCAAGGAACTTATCTAGATGCATATTGAGCACTTTAAACCCCCAGATGCTTCACAGAAGTTTATAACGCAGAGCCATGAAAATAAAAAATAATTTTTCTTTCCTCAAAAATGATTTTTTAGCCTGGAATTTCCTATTTTGCCAAGGGTAATAAGAGAAATTGGACCCCAAATGTTGTTGTCCAGTTTGTCCTGAGTACGCTGATACCCCATATGTGGGGGTAAACCACTGTTTGGGCGCACGGCAGGGCTCGGAAGGGAAGGCACACCATTTGGCTTTTTAAATGGAAAATTAGCTCCAATCATTAGCGGACACCATGTCACGTTTGGAGAGCCCCTGTGTGCCTAAACATTGGAGATCCCCCAGAAATGACCCCATTTTGGAAACTAGACCCCCAAAGGAACTAATCTAGATGTGTGGTGAGGACTTTGAACCCCCAAGTGCTTCACAGAAGTTTATAACGCAGAGCCATGAAAAAAAAAATTATTTTCTCAAAAATGACCTTTTAGCCTGCAATTTTTTATTTTCCCAAGGGTAACAGGAGAAATTTGACCCCAAAAGTTGTTGTCCAGTTTCTCCTGAGTACGCTGATACCCCATATGTAGGGGTAAACCACTGTTTGGGCACATGCCGGGGCTCGGAAGTGAAGTAGTGACGTTTTGAAATGCAGACTTTGATGGAATGCTCTGCGGGCGTCACGTTGCGTTTGCAGAGCCCCTGATGTGGCTAAACAGTAGAAACCCCCCACAAGTGACCCCATTTTGGAAACTAGACCCCGAAAGGAACTTATCTAGATGTGTGGTGAGCACTTTGAACCCCCAAGTGCTTCACAGAAGTTTATAATGCAGAGCCGTGAAAATAATAAATATGTTTTCTTTCCTCAAAAATAATTATTTAGCCCAGAATTTTTTAATTTTCCCAAGGGTTACAGGAGAAATTTGACCCCAATATTTGTTGTCCAGTGTCTCCTGAGTACAGTGATACCCCATATGTGGGGGTAAACTACTGTTTGGGCACATGCCGGGGCTCGGAATTGAAGTAGTGACGTTTTGAAATGCAGACTTTGATGGAATGCTCTGCGGCCGTCATGTTGCGTTTTCAGAGCCCCTGATGTGGCTAAACAGTAGAAACCCCCCACAAGTGACCCCATTTTGGAAACTAGACCCCGAAAGGAACTTTTTTTATACATATTAGTCCAAAAAAGGTGAATCCGGAACACATTCACAACATCAATATCTCAAAGAACCCAGTAGATATATAAACCAGGCTCCAGAATGTTTATGTTCAAAACTAGAAACTTTTATTGACAAAAATACAATAAAATACACACATTGTAATAAAAACAGGATGCCTCCAAACCAACCACCGGCACAGTGGGTGTTAACAGGTATGTAGCCAATAATAATTTCACTTTGAAACAGAATATGCAAGAAACTATTCCATTGTAGTCATATGACTAATATTTTGTGGCTACAAAAGATATATATATATGTCTATGGTCGAGTAGGGTGCTGGAAAGAGATAATTCTATAGAGGTAATGGGGCTGTGATGAAATCACTAAGAAAAGCCTATTACATCTGCATATACAGTTAGGGCCAGAAATATTTGGACAGTGACACAATTTTCGCGAGTTGGGCTCTGCATGCCACCACATTGGATTTGAAATGAAACCTCTACAACAGAATTCAAGTGCAGATTGTAACGTTTAATTTGAAGGGTTGAACAAAAATATCTGATAGAAAATGTAGGAATTGTACACATTTCTTTACAAACACTCCACATTTTAGGAGGTCAAAAGTAATTGGACAAATAAACATAACCAAAACAAAATATTTTTCTTTTCAATATTTTGTTGCAAATCCTTTGGAGGCAATCAATGCCTTAAGTCTGGAACCCATGGACATCACCAAACGCTGGGTTTCCTCCTTCTTAATGCTTTGCCAGGCCTTTACAGCCGCAGCCTTCAGGTCTTGCTTGTTTGTGGGTCTTTCCGTCTTAAGTCTGGATTTGAGCAAGTGAAATGCATGCTCAATTGGGTTTAGATCTGGAGATTGACTTGGCCATTGCAGAATGTTCCACTTTTTGGCACTCATGAACTCCTGGGTAGCTTTGGCTGTATGCTTGGGGTCATTGTCCATCTGTACTATGAAGCGCCGTCCAATCAACTTTGCAGCATTTGGCTGAATCTGGGCTGAAAGTATATCCCGGTACACTTCAGAATTCATCCGGCTACTCTTGTCTGCTCTTATGTCATCAATAAACACAAGTGACCCAGTGCCATTGAAAGCCATGCATGCCCATGCCATCACGTTGCCTCCACCATGTTTTACAGAGGATGTGGTGTGCCTTGGATCATGTGCCGTTCCCTTTCTTCTCCAAACTTTTTTCTTCCCATCATTCTGGTACAGGTTGATCTTTGTCTCATCTGTCCATAGAATACTTTTCCAGAACTGAGCTGGCTTCTTGAGGTGTTTTTCTGCAAATTTAACTCTGGCCTGTCTATTTTTGGTATTGATGAATGGTTTGCATCTAGATGTGAACCCTTTGTATTTACTGTCATGGAGTCTTCTCTTTACTGTTAACTTAGAGACAGATACACCTACTTCACTGAGAGTGTTCTGGACTTCAGTTGATGTTGTGAACGGGTTCTTCTTCACCAAATTAAGTATGCGGCGATCATCCACCACTGTTGTCATCCGTGGACGCCCAGGCCTTTTTGAGTTCCCAAGCTCACCAGTCAATTCCTTTTTTCTCAGAATGTACCCAACTGTTGATTTTGCTACTCCAAGCATGTCTGCTATCTCTCTGATGGATTTTTTCTTTTTTTTCAGCCTCAGGATGTTCTGCTTCACCTCAATTGAGAGTTCCTTTGACCGCATGTTGTCTGCTCACAGCAACAGCTTCCAAATGCAAAACCACACACCTGGAATCCACCCCTGACCTTTTAACTACTTCATTGATTACAGGTTAACGAGGGAGACGCCTTCAGAGTTGATTGCAGCCCTTAGAGTCCATTGTCCAATTACTTTTGGTCCCTTGAAAAAGAGGACGCTATGCATTACAGAGCTATGATTCCTAAACCCTTTCTCCGATTTGGATGTGGAAACTATCATATTGCAGCTGGGAGTGTGCACTTTCAGCCCATATTATATATATAATTGTATTTCTGAACATGTTTTTGTAAACAGCTAAAATAACAAAACTTGTGTCACTGTCCAAATATTTCTGGCCCTAACTGTATTGTTAACTTATAGTTCTAACTAATATGCCTTGTATTGCACATATTCCCAGAGCGTATACACCACACCACCAGGGTATAACCGTATGCAGGTAACGCTAGCGCTAGCTACTAAACCTTATATAACACATATACCACAGAGTATACACCTCACTACCAGGGTATGACTGTGTGCAGGTAACAGTAGCGCTAACTACTAAGCCTTGTATAACACATATTCCCAGAGAGTATATACCTCACCACCAGGGTATAGCCATGTGTAGGTAAAGATAGTGCAACATCATGCAGATAAATAGTCATGGAAACCTATGACCGCTATAATTAAAGTAATTTAACCCCAGTAAATGAAACTAAACCTCAGCAGCATCCTAATCAAAATACATAGTTACCTGCCAGACACTCACTGGACCGGGAAATACCACTTTGAACCCCCAAGTGCTTCACAGACGTTTACAACGCAGAGCCGTGAAAATAAAAAATCATTTTTCTTTCCTCAAAAATGATGTTTTAGCAAGCATTTTTTTATTTTCACAAGGGTAACAGGAGAAATTGGACCCCAGTAATTGTTGCGCAGTTTATCCTGAGTATGCTGGTACCCCATATGTGGGGGTAAAGCACTGTTTGGGCACACGTCGGGGCTCGGAATTGAGGGAGCACCATTTGACTTTTTGAATACAAGATTGGCTGGAATCAATGGTGGCGCCATGTTGCGTTTGGAGACCCCTGATGTGCCTAAACAGTGGTAACCCCTCAATTCTAACTCCAACACTAACCCCAACACACCCCTAACTCTAACCCCAACTGTAGCCATAACCCTAATCACAACCCTAACCACAACCCTAATTCCAACCCTAACCCTAAGGCTATGTGCCCACGTTGCGGATTCGTGTGAGATTTTTCAGCACCATTTTTGAAAAATCCGCGGGTAAAAGGCACTACGTTTTACCTGCGGATTTTCCGCGGATTTCCAGTGTTTTTTGTGCGGATTTCACCTGCGGATTCCTATTGAGGAACAGGTGTAAAACGCTGCGGAATCCGCACAAAGAATTGACATGCTGTGGAAAATACAACGCAGCGTTACCGCACCATGGGCACAGCGGATTTGGCTTTCCATGGTACTGTAAACCTGATGGAACACTGGTGCGAATCCGCAGCGGCCAATCCGCTGCGGATCCGCAGCCAAATCCGCACCGTGTGCATATAGCCTAATTCTAAAGGTATGTGCACACGCTGCGGAAAACGCTGCGGATCCGCAGCAGTTTCCCATGAGTTTACAGTTCAATGTAAACCTATGGGAAACAAAAATCGCTGTACACATGCTGCGGAAAAACTGCACGGAAACGCAGCGGTTTACATTCCGCAGCATGTCACTTCTTTGTGCGGATTCTGCAGCGGTTTTACAACTGCTCAAATAGAAAATCGCAGTTGTAAAACCGCAGTGAAATGCGCAGAAAAAACGCGGTAAATCCGCCATAAATCCGCAGCGGTTTAGCACTGCGGATTTATCAAATCCGCAGCGGAAAAATCCGCAGAGGACCAGAATACGTGTGCACATAACGAAACCCTAACCCTAGCCCTACCCCTAGCCCTACCCCTAACCCTACCCCTAACCCTACCCCTACCCTAATTATATATCAGTGGTCAAAATGTACTTTGGAACGAATCTGCCGGCCGGCAGATTCGGCGAGCACATTGCGCATGCGCCCGCCATTTTGGAAGATGGCGGCGCCCAGGGAGAAGACGGACGGACCCAGGCAGGATCGGTAAGTATGATGGGGTGGGGGGGAGCATGGGGGGGGATCGGAGCATGGGGGGGTGGATCGGAGCGCGGGAGGGGTGGAACAGAGCACGGGGGGTGGAACGGTGCACGGGTGGGGTGGAACGGAGCACGGGGGGGTGGAACGGAGCACGGGGGAGTGGATCGGAGTGCAGGGGGGTGATTGGAGCACGGGGAGGGTGATTGGAGCACGGGGGGAGCGGACAAGAGCTCGGTGGGGAGCGGAGCACAGGACGGAGGGGAGCCGGAGCAGTGTACCGGACAGATCGGAGGGCTGGGGGGCGATCGGTGGGGTGGGGGCACATTAGTGCTTCCAGCCATGGCCGATGATATTGCAGCATCGGCCATGGCTGGATTGTAATATTTCACCAGTTATAATAAGTGAAATATTACAAATCGCTCTGATTGGCAGTTTCACTTTCAACAGCCAATCAGAGCGATCGTAGCCACGGGGGGGTGAAGCCACCCCCCCTGGGCTAAACTACCACTCCCCCTGTCCCTGCAGATCGGGTGAAATGGGAGTTAACCCTTTCACCCGATCTGCAGGGACGCGATCTTTCCATGACGCCACATAGGCGTCATGGGTCGGATTGGCACCGACTTTCATGACGCCTACGTGGCGTCATGGGTCGGGAAGGGGTTAAACTGAGTGTTTTTGGTTTTACCATGCTCTTTTGTGTCCTCAAGTTTCTTGGTGTGTGAGAATGTTCCTACAGACTTGTTCACTGTGCAGGTAGCCCATGTGTTCCTGTTTCCATAATTGTTCTCTTGTGTCTACAAGACTAGGGAGTTACCCACCACTCCTCTTGGGTTATCTGCACAAAAGCTGTTCCACTCAGCATGTCCACATGGACTTTTCCTCTCTGAACCCTGTTCACACAGGTAATATACAAATGATCAGGTTTTTAAATACATCAGATAGGGATTGCATACATCAGTGTTGTGAATTCTGTGATCAAGCTCCCTCCTGTGGTCACGAGTGGTACTGCGGCTTCTGAGTTTCCTTCCTCAGGTGATGAGGTTAAGTCGTTAGGTGCTGCTCTATTTAACTCCACCTAGTGCTTTGATCCTGGCCTCCAGTTAATGTTCTAGTATTGGTCTTGCTTCCTCCTGGATCGTTCCTGTGGCCTGTCTGCTCAGCATAAGCTAAGTTCTGCTTGTGTTACTTTTGTTGCTATATTTTCTGGCCAGCTTGCTTTTTTGGTTTCGCTTGCTTGCTGGAAGCTCTGAGACGCAGAGGGAGCACCTCCGTACCGTTAGTCGGTGCGGAGGGTCTTTTTGCCCCTCTGCGTGGTTGTTTGTAGGTTTTTGTGTTGACCGCAAAGCTATCTTTCCTATCCTCGGTCTATTCAGTAAGTCGGGCCTCACTTTGCTAAATCTATTTCATCTCTGTGTTTGTACTTTCATCTTAACTCACAGTCATTATATGTGGGGGGCTGCCTTTTCCTTTGGGGAATTTCTCTGAGGCAAGGTAGGCTTATTTTTCTATCTTCAGGACTAGCTAGTTTCTCAGGCTGTGCCGAGTTGCATAGGGAGCGTTAGGCGCAATCCACCGCTTCCTCTAGTGTGGTTTGATGGGTTTAGGGATTGCGGTCAACAGAGTTTCCACGTCTCAGAGCTCATCCTATGTTTTGTGGTTTTTGTCAGGTCACTTGTGTGCTCTGAACTTCAAGGTCCATTGTGGTTCTGAATTACCTATTCATAACACATCAGTTAGGACTGCTCTGATATGGGTATACCTTGACGTTTGGTGGAGCAGCTTAGTATACATTTTTTTGCAAAAAACATATCAACCAAATACCCTGTTTTTTACATCTTTTTACTAGCACTTGTGGATTACTGTGATTTTTTAAACTGGGTGTTTTTGGCTTTACCATGCTCTTTTGTGTCCTCAAGTTTCTTGGTGGTGTGTGAGCATGTTCCTACAGACTTGTTCACTGTGCAGGTAGCCCATGTGTTCCTGTTTCCATAATTGTTCTCTTGTGTCTACAAGACTAGGGAGTTACCCACCACTCCTCTTGGGTTATCTGCACAAAAGCTGTTCCACTCAGCATGTCCACATGGACTTTTCCTCTCTGAACCCTGTTCACACAGGTAATATACAAATGATCAGGTTTTTAAATACATCAGATAGGGATTGCATACATCAGTTAGGACTGCTCTGATATGGGTATACCTTGACGTTTGGTGGAGCAGCTTAGTATACATTTTTTGCAAAAAACGTATCAACCAAATACCCTGTTTTTTACATCTTTTTACTAGCACTTGCGGATTACTGTGATTTTTTAAACTGAGTGTTTTTGGTTTTACCATGCTCTTTTGTGTCCTCAAGTTTCTTGGTGGTGTGTGAACATGTTCCTACAGACTTGTTCACTGTGCAGGTAGCCCATGTGTTCCTGTTTCCATAATTGTTCTTTTATGTCTACAACACTAGAGAGTTACCCACCACTCCTCTTGGGTTATCTGCACAAAAGCTGTTCCACTCAGCATGTCCACATGGACTTTTCCTCTCTGAACCCTGTTCACACAGGTAATATACAAATGATCAGGTTTTTAAATACATCAGATAGGGATTGCATACATCAGTTAGGACTGCTCTGATATGGGTATACCTTGACGTTTGGTGGAGCAGCTTAGTATACATTTTTTGCAAAAAACGTATCAACCAAATACCCTGTTTTTTACATCTTTTTACTAGCACTTGCGGATTACTGTGATTTTTTAAACTGAGTGTTTTTGGTTTTACCATGCTCTTTTGTGTCCTCAAGTTTCTTGGTGTGTGAGCATGTTCCTACAGACTTGTTCACTGTGCAGGTAGCCCATGTGTTCCTGTTTCCATAATTGTTATCTTGTGTCTACAAGACTAGGGAGTAACCCACCACTCCTCTTGGGTTATCTGCACAAAAGCTGTTCCACTCAGCATGTCCACATGGACTTTTCCTCTCTGAATCCTGTTCACACAGGTAATATACAAATGATCAGGTTTTTAAATACATCAGATAGGGATTGCATACATCAGTTAGGACTGCTCTGATATGGGTATACCTTGACGTTTGGTGGAGCATCTTAGTATACATTTTTTGCAAAAAATGTATCAACCAAATACCCTGTTTTTTACATCTTTTCAATAGCACTTGCGGATTACTGTGATTTTTTAAACTGAGTGTTTTTGGTTTTACCATGATCTTTTGTGTCCTCAAGTTTCTTGGTGTGTGAGCATGTTCCTACAGACTTGTTCACTGTGCAGGTAGCCCATGTGTTCCTGTTTCCATAATTGTTCTCTTGTGTCTACAAGACTAGGGAGTAACCCACCACTCCTCTTGGGTTATCTGCACAAAAGCTGTTCCACTCAGCATGTCCACATGGACTTTTCCTCTCTGAACCCTGTTCACACAGGTAATATACAAATGATCAGGTTTTTAAATACATCAGATAGGGATTGCATACATCAGTTAGGACTGCTCTGATATGGGTATACCTTGACGTTTGGTGGAGCAGCTTAGTATACATTTTTTGCAAAAAACGTATCAACCAAATACCCTGTTTTTTACATCTTTTTACTAGCACTTGCGGATTACTGTGATTTTTTAAACTGTGTTTTTGGCTTTACCATGCTCTTTTGTGTCCTCAGGATTTACCAAAATCAGTCTGGAAAAATTCACAGGACTTTCCACCACGTGTGCACGTAGCCATAAGGGTTAAAATTGACCAGGGATTTCTCATTTTTACAACAAAATTTGAAAAACCATTTGTTTAGGGACCACTTCACACTTGAAGTGACTTTGAGGGGCCTATATGACAGAAAATGCCCAAAAGTGACACCATTCTAAAGACTGCACCCCTCAAAGTACTCAAAATCACATTCAAGAAGCTTATTAACCTTTCAGGTGTGTCATAGGAATTTTTGGAATGTTTAAAAAAAATTAACATTTAACTTTTTTTCACAATAAAAATTACTTCAGATCCAATTTGTTTTATTTCACCAAGGGTAACAGGAGAGATTGGACCCGAAAAGTTGTTGTGCAATTTGTCCTGAGTACGCTGATACCCCATATGTGGGGGTAAACCACTGTTTGGGCACACAGCAGAACTCAGAAGGGAAGGAGTGCTGTTTGACTTTTCAATGCAAAATTGGCTGGAATTGAGATCAGACGCCATGTTGCGTTTGGAGAGCCCCTGATGCGCCTAAACAGTGGAAACCCGCCACAAGTGATAGCATTTTGGAAAGTACACCCCCTAAGGAACTTATCTAGTTGTGTAGTGAGCACTATGAACCCCCAAGGGCTTCACAGAAGTTTTATAATGTAGCGCCGTAAAAATAAAAAATCATACTTTTTTCACGAAAATGAACTTTTCTCCCCAAATTTTTATTTTGCAAAGGGTAACAGGAGGAATTGGACCCCAAAAGTTGTTGTGCAATTTGTCCCGAGTATGTTGATACCCCATATTTGGGGGTAAATCACTGTTTGGGCGCATGGAAGAGATCGGAAGGGAAGGCGCGCCGTTTGACTTTTCAATGCAAAATTGGATGGAATTGAGATCAGACACCATGTCGCGTTTGGAGAGCCTCTGATGTGCCTAAACAGTGGAAACCCCCCAATTCTAACTCCAACCCTAACCCCAACACACCCCTAACCCTAATCCCAACCCTAATTGCAACCCTAACCTTAATTCCAACCCTAGCTTTAATTCCAACCCTAACCCTAATTCCAACCCTAATCCCAACCCTAACCCTAACTTTAGCCCCAACCCTAACCTTAACCTAACCCCAACCCTAACCCTAACCTTAATAGAAAAATGGAAATAAATACTTTTTTTTATTTTATTATTTTTCCCTAACTAAATGGGTGATAAAAGGGGGTTTGATATACTATTTATGGCGGGTTTTTATAGTGGGTTTTTATGTTTGGCAGCTGTCACACACTAAAAGACGCTTTTTTTTGCAAAGAAAATTGTTTTTGCATCACCACATTTTGAGAGCTATAATTTTTCAATATTTTGGCCCACTGAGTCATGTGAGGTCATGTGTTTTGCGGGACGAGTTGATGTTTTTATCAGTACCATGTTTGGGCACTTGACATTTTTTGATCGCTTTTTATTCCGATTTTTGTAACGCAGAATGAACAACAACCAGCAATTCCTGAATTTCTTTTGGGGGGAGCATTTACACCGCTCCGTATGTGGTAAAATTGATAAAGAAGCAGAAACACATGGGCTACTTGCACATTGAACAAGTCTGTAGGAACCTGTTCACACACCACCAAGAAACTTGAAGACACAAAAGAGCACAGTGAGGTTAAAAATACTCTGTTGTATAGAGGACTGCTCTATATGGGTATACCTTGACAATTGGTGGAGCAGCGTAGTATACTTTTTTTTGCAAAAAAAGTATCAACTAAATACCCTGTTTTTCCATCTTTTGACTTGCACTTGCTTATTACTGTGATTTTTTTACAACAGATTATTTTTGACCTCACTGTGCTCTTTTGTGTCTTCAAGTTTCTTGGTGGTGTGTGAACAGGTTCCTACAGACTTCTTCAATATGCAAGTAGCCCATGTGTTTCTGGTTCTATAATTGTTCTCTTGTTTCTACAAGACTAGGGAGTCCACCACTCCTTATGGGTCATTTGCATCAAAGCTGTTCCATCCAGCATGTCTGTCATGATATGTACTTTTGCCCTGTCCTGTATTTGAATAATATGCCATTTGATGTATGTAACTGTTCTCTGGTTTCTATTAGCTGTAATTTATGTATTTTCTTGTGCTTTGAGTTCACCTGTAACAATATGTCTCCTTCCCCCAATACTTGCAGCCCTAAGCTATAATGTAATTAAGCTTTGTCAACATCACTAGTGGAGGAATAGCAGGTGGCTAGTCAAATGTACATACTACATAGACTACGTGGAGCCCACCAGTCTAGAATCTTCTGGTGGACCCAACCATTGAATAGAAGGTGTGACCCCTACCCCCCTTCATGGGCGGATCCCAGGAGCTCAGACAATCCATTCTTATTTTGAGATCAGATGTGAGTTGATCCTTAAAGGAGAAGGAGTGGGGATTCTTAGCTGAGGCAAGACCCCATGTCCATCTGGGACTGCGGAAGCGAACGGGGCGAGACTTGAGCTGAGGACATATCTCGTCGTTCGTGGGATTGTTTTGGGATCCCTTGGACTCGTGTGGACTATTGCTTTGTTAGCTGGCACAAGGATTATCGGGAGGTGCCCCCGAATCTGTTCCGTTGGACTAATTGTGGACTCTGTAGATTTACCTGCATGTGTTGTTCCAGTGTTCTTGATAATAAATCTGTTGAATCATCCCTCGGCCCGTACTTGCTCTGCCGTACACCCCGTCACAATGTCCACATGGATATTCTGTCTCTAAACCCTGCTTATACAGGTACTATACAGATGATCAGGTTTTTAAATACATCAGCTAGGGATTATATACATTAGGTAGGACTGCTCTATATGGGTATACCTTGATGATTGGTGGAGCAGCTTAATATACATTTTTTTTTGCAAAAAAACGTATCAACTAAATACCCTGTTTTTTCCATCTTTTGACTAGCACTTGCTTATTACTGTGATTTTTTTTACAAGAGTATTTTTTACCTCACTGTGCTCTTTTGTGTCTTCAAGTTTCTTGGTGGTGTGTGTTGTGAATTCTGTGGCTGAATTCACTCCTGTGGTCACAAGTGGTACTGCAGCTTCTGAGCTTCCTCCCTCAGGTGTTCTGGTGAGCTCGTTAACTGCTTCATTACTTAACTCCGCCTGATGCTGCTATCCTTGCTCCTTGTCAATGTTTCAGTGTTGGACCTGAGCTTCTCCTGATTGTTCCTGTGACCTGCTGCTCTGTATAGCTAAGTGCCTTTTGCTTTTTTGTTGCTTTTTTTCTGTCCAGCTTGTCTTTTGTTTTGCTGGAAGCTCTGAGACGCAAAGGGTGTACCGCCGTGCCGTTAGTTCGGCACGGTGGGTTTTTTTTGCCCCCTTTGCGTGGTTTTGCTTTAGGGTTTTTTGTAGACTGCAAAGTTCGCTTTACTGTCCTCGCTCTGTCCTAGAATATCGGGCCCCACTTTGCTGAATCTATTTCATCCCTACGTTTTGTCTTTTCATCTTACTCACAGTCATTATATGTGGGGGGCTTACCCCTTCTACTATCGAGATGGATCCAGTTAAGGTCCAAGCCATCCAGGATTGGATTCAGCCGACATCTCTGAAAAGTCTGCAAAAGTTCCTGGGCTTTGCTAATTTTTATCGTCGCTTCATCTGTAATTTTTCTAGCATTGCCAAACCATTGACCGATTTGACCAAGAAGGGTGCTGATTTGGTTAATTGGTCTTCTGCTGCTGTGGAAGCTTTTCAGGAGTTGAAGCGTCGTTTTTGTTCTGCCCCTGTGTTGTGTCAGCCAGATGCTTCTCTTCCGTTCCAGGTCGAGGTTGATGCTTCTGAGATTGGAGCAGGGGCGGTTTTGTCACAGAGAGGTTCTGATTGCTCAGTGATGAAACCATGTGATTTCTTTTCCAGGAAGTTTTCGCCCGCTGAGCGTAATTATGATGTGTGCAATCGAGAGTTGCTGGCCATGAAGTGGGCATTCGAGGAGTGGCGTCATTGGCTTGAAGGAGCTAAGCATCGCGTGGTGGTATTGACTGATCATAAGAACTTGACTTATCTCGAGTCTGCCAAGCGCTTGAATCCTAGACAGGCCCGTTGGTCGTGATTTTTTGCCCGCTTCGACTTTGTGATTTCGTACCTTCCGGGCTCTAAAAATGTGAAGGCGGATGCTCTGTCTAGGAGTTTTGTGCCCGACTCTCCGGGTTTATCTGAGCCAGCGGGTATCCTCAAGGAAGGAGTCATTGTGTCTGCCATCTCCCCTGATTTGCGGCGGGTGCTGCAAAAATTTCAGGCGAATAAACCTGATCGTTGTCCAGCAGAGAAACTGTTCGTCCCTGATAGGTGGACTAATAAACTTATCTCTGAACTTCATTGTTCGGTGTTGGCTGGTCACCCTGGAATCTTTGGTACCAGAGAGTTAGTGGCTAGATCCTTCTGGTGGCCATCTCTGTCACGGGATGTACGTACTTTTGTGCAGTCCTGTGGGATTTGTGCTAGGGCTAAGCCCTGCTGTTCTCGTGCCAGTGGGTTGCTTTTGCCCTTGCCGGTCCCAAAGAGGCCTTGGACACATATTTCGATGGATTTCATTTCTGACCTTCCCGTTTCTCAAAAGATGTCAGTCATTTGGGTGGTCTGTGATCGCTTTTCTAAAATGGTCCATCTGGTGCCCTTGGCTAAATTGCCTTCCTCCTCTGATTTGGTACCTTTGTTCTTTCAGCATGTGGTTCGGTTGCATGGCATTCCTGAGAATATTGTTTCTGACAGAGGTTCCCAGTTTGTTTCAAGGTTTTGGCGAGCCTTTTGTGGTAGGATGGGCATTGACCTATCCTTTTCCTCGGCTTTCCATCCTCAGACTAATGGCCAGACCGAACTAACCAATCAGACCTTGGAAACATATCTGAGATGTTTTGTTTCTGCAGACCAGGATGATTGGGTGTCCTTTTTGCCGTTGGCTGAGTTCGCCCTTAATAATCGGGCCAGCTCGGCTACCTTGGTTTCTCCATTTTTTTGCAATTCTGGGTTCCATCCTCGTTTCTCTTCAGGACAGGTTGAGTCTTCGGACTGTCCTGGTGTGGATTCTGTGGTGGATAGGTTGCAGCAGATCTGGACTCAGGTAGTGGACAATTTGATCTTGTCCCAGGAGAAAGCTCAACTTTTCGCTAATCGCAGACGCCGTGTGGGTCCCCGACTTCGTGTTGGGGATCTGGTTTGGTTATCTTCTCGTCATATTCCTATGAAGGTTTCCTCTCCTAAATTTAAACCTCGTTTTATTGGTCCGTATAGGATTTCTGAGGTTCTCAATCCTGTGTCTTTTCGTTTGACCCTCCCAGACTCCTTTTCCATACATAATGTATTCCATAGGTCGTTGTTGCGGAGATACGTGGCACCTATGGTTCCATCTGTTGAGCCTCCTGCCCCGGTTTTGGTGGAGGGGGAATTGGAGTATATTGTGGAGAAGATTTTGGATTCTCGTGTTTCTAGACGGAAACTCCAGTATCTGGTTAAATGGAAGGGTTATGCTCAGGAAGATAATTCCTGGGTTTTTGCCTCTGATGTTCATGCTTCCGATCTTGTTCGTGCCTTTCATGCGGCTCATCCTGGTCGGCCTGGGGGCTCTGGTGAGGGTTCGGTGACCCCTCCTCAAGGGGGGGGTACTGTTGTGAATTCTGTGGCTGAATTCACTCCTGTGGTCACAAGTGGTACTGCAGCTTCTGAGCTTCCTCCCTCAGGTGTTCTGGTGAGCTCGTTAACTGCTTCATTACTTAACTCCGCCTGATGCTGCTATCCTTGCTCCTTGTCAATGTTTCAGTGTTGGATCTGAGCTTCTCCTGATTGTTCCTGTGACCTGCTGCTCTGTATAGCTAAGTGCTTTTTGCTTTTTTGTTGCTTTTTTTCTGTCCAGCTTGTCTTTTGTTTTGCTGGAAGCTCTGAGACGCAAAGGGTGTACCGCCGTGCCGTTAGTTCGGCACGGTGGTTTTTTTTTGCCCCCTTTGCGTGGTTTTGCTTTAGGGTTTTTTGTAGACTACAAAGTTCGCTTTACTGTCCTCGCTCTGTCCTAGAATATCGGGCCCCACTTTGCTGAATCTATTTCATCCCTACGTTTTGTCTTTTCATCTTACTCACAGTCATTATATGTGGGGGGCTGCCTTTTCCTTTGGGGAATTTCTCTGGGGCAAGTCAGGCCTATTTTTCTATCTTCAGGCTAGCTAGTTTCTTAGGCTGTGCCGAGTTGCCTAGGTAGTTGTTAGGCGCAATCCACAGCCGCTTTTAGTTGTGTTTAGGATAGGATCAGGTGTGCAGTCTACAGAGTTTCCACGTCTCAGAGCTCGTTCTTGTATTTTTGGGTATTTGTCAGATCACTGTGTGCGCTCTGATCGCTATGTACACTGTGTTTCTGGATTGCCTTCATAACACCTGTCATTAGCAAACATAACAGGTGTGTGAACAGGTTCCTACAGACTTGTTCAATGTGCAAGTAGCCCATGTGTTTCTGGTTCTATAATTGTTCTCTTGTTTCTACGAGACATTTGCATCAAAGCTGTTCCATCCAGCATGTCCACATGGATATTCCGTCTCTGACACTGCACAGTGTCAGATCAGCGATCTGACAGGCATTTAAGGAGGCTTGCCAGCGCCTGTTCTCAGCAGGACCCGGAAGGACCCCGCGCCATCTTGGGGCTGGGGGTCTCCATGGAGATCATTAGAATAACGCTATCACATCGCGCTACTCTGATGGAAGCATGTAGGGAGCCCCCATCCCTGCGCAATGCCCCTCTATGTCGCTGTCACTACTGACAGCGGCATCAGAGGGGTTAAATGCCTGCGATCGGTGCTAGCACCAATCGTGGGCATTGCTGCAGGGTGTCAGCTGTCACAGTCTAGTTAGAATGTGGTTAGAAGTATGCACCCTTGCGGTTGTAAGGAGATGGACCAGACCTCAGGTACCTGCATGCCGGGGACGGAACTAGAAAGGCTGCATCCTATGTTCCCGGGGGAAGCCTGAGTGGGGCGGACCTTCCCCTGCTGTATGAAAGAAGCTCGAGAGGTGGACCTTCCTGCAGTCCCAAGAGGCTGGGGAGAGACTGGAGAAAAGGGCGCGCAGGAGCAGAGCAATTTGGCGCCGGGGGAGAGCAGCGCGCAGAGCGGTGAGTGGCGCGCCCTGCTTCCCTTGTACCCTACATGGAGTACTGATGCTGCGAGTGCTCGCATAGAAAGAGCCCAGTCTCCTGCAGAGCTAAGCAAGTACAGTAGCACGCCAGACAGAGAGACCACTGCAGAGCAGTGCAAAGCAGAGCCGAGCTGTGTACATAGAGCTGAGACATGCACACAGAGTAGAGCTGAGCTAGCTGTGCAGCAGCCAGAGAGAGAAGTGCCAAGCCCTGAGAACATTGGCAGGGTGCAAGCTAGTGCCAGACATCACCCGTCGACAACAGCGGGGGACCAGAGAGAAAGGGACATACAGCGTGAGTCTGTTGACTGTCAGAAAGCAAGGCACAGAACGCTCTGTGTCTGTGAGTATAACACGCCTTCCCCATACGAGTGACCGAGTACAGGACAGACCTTTGTACCCTGACTGTGCCATTAAAGAACTTCTGAGCCACGTGGCGCCCGTACCAGATCGTGACCCCTTTTACCATCAGCCACTTTGGGCTCGCTTGACCGAGACTGTGAGGAGAGTTCTGCAGGAGTCTCATTGAGCTTAGGCAGTAGTCGTGTTCCTTACTTTTGTAGAAAGCTACAGTATATGGACTAGGGGCAGTGGAAGGTACCGGGGACCGACCACTGTCACCAGAAGACGGGGGTATTGTTGTCTGCTTGACCCCATTAATGAGGACACTGCATCGGCCGTTGCCAGCACCATAGAGTTTGCAGCAGGAGCTGCAGTATTGATTTCCTTATATGCTTGCTAATATTTGAACCGTTGAATTGTACTGTGCCTTTATACTGTTTCCTTTAATACTGTTTTACTCTTTACCTCCCTGCGTGGAGTATCTCCTCTGTAAATAAACCTGTTAACCCTTGCTCTGCCTCCCATCCATCACTGCATCCTGCATTCCTGCTAGAATCCTACACAGTCACATAACTGTCGCTCTCAATGCTGGTACCGGAAAACTTTCACAGCATGCAGTGAATGTGATGTGAGCATTCACAAGTCTGTGGTCACATAGAGTGACTGTAGACTTGTAGCCTAAGAGTGAATAACCCATTAAATAATGGACTGCACATGAATAGCACACTGATACTATCTGTGTGGTTGCTGTCATTTTCAGAGACGTACAGACTTGTATGGGTAATTTTGATCCATGGCTCAGATCTAAAACTGTAGTCTTGTCAAAAAATGACATATTTATTGAGAAAGTCAACTCGAGACAGAATTTGAGATCAACATTTCGGCCCACTGGCCTTTATCAAGGTTATCTGTCAGAAGTAATTGACTGAATCAGTGATCTGTGTGATGATCGATCCATGTGAAGGGGGGTAGCACGGGTTGAAACGTTCGTCGCAAATTCTGTCTCGAGTTGACCTCAATAAATATTCACTGCTCAAAAAAATAAAGGGAACACTAAAATACCACATCCTAGATATCACAGAATGAAATATTCCAGTTGTAAATCTTTATTCATTACATAGTGTAATGTGTTGAGAACAATCATAAAATTATCAACATAAATCACAACTAATATCCCACGGAGGTATGGAGTTGGAATGATGCTCAAAATCAAAGTGGAAAATGAAGTTACAGGCTGATCCAACTTCAGTGGAATGCCTCAAGACAAGGAAATGATGCTCAGTAGTTTGTGTGGTCTCCATGTGCCTGTATGACCTCCCTACAACACTTGGGCATGCTCCTGATGAGGCGGCGGATGGTCTCCTGAGGTATCTCCTTCCAGACCTGAACTAAAGCATATGCCAACTCCTGGACAGTCTGTGGTGCAACGTGACGTTGGTGGATGTTGTGAGACATGATGTCCCAGATTTGTTAAATCGGATTCAGGTCTGGGGAACAGGCGGGCCAGTCCATAGCTTCAATGCATTTATCTTGCAGGAACTGCTGACACACTCCAGCCACATTAGGTCAGGCATTGTCCTGCATTAGGAGGAACCCAGGGCCAAACGCACCAGCATATGGTCTCTCAAGGAGTCTGAGGATCTCATCTCAGTACCTAATGGCAGTAAGGCTACCTCTGGGGAGCACATGGAGGGCTGTGTGGCCCTCCAAAGAAATGCCACCCCACACCATTACGGACCCACTGCCAAACCAGTCATGCTGAAGGATGTTGAAGGCAACAGATCGCTGTCCACGGAGTCTCCAGACTCTGTCACGTCTGTCACATATGCTCAGTGTGAACCTGCTTTCATCTGTGAAGAGCACAGGGCACCAGTGGCGAATTTGTCAATTCTACTGTTCTGTGGCAAATGCCAAGCGTCATGCATGGCATTGGGCTGTGAGCACAACCCCCATCTGTGGGCGTTGGGCACTCAGACCATTCTCATGGAGTCAGTTTCTAACCGTTTGTGCAGACACATGTACATTTGTGGCCTGCTGGAGGTCATTTTGCAGGGCTCTGGCAGTGCTCCTCCTGTTCCTCCTTGCACAAAGGCTGAGTTAGCGGTCCTGCTGCTGGGTTGTTGCCCTCCTATGACCCCTCGTAGTGCCTCCAGCATCTGGACACTACGCTGACAGACACAGCAGACCTTCTTGCCACAGTCCACATTGATGTGCCATCCTGGATGAACTGCACTACCTGAGCCACTTGTCTGGGTTGTAGAGTCCGTCTCATGCTACCACGAGTGTGAAAGCACAACCAACGTTCAAATGTGACCAAAACATCATCCAGAAAGCATTGGTACTGAGATGTGATCTGTGGTCCCCACCTGCAGAACCACTCCTTTATTGAGTGTGTCTTGATAATTGCCAATAATTTCCATCTGTCGTCTATTCCACTTGCACAACAGCATGTGAAATTAATTGTCAAACAGTGTTGCTTCCTAAGTGGAAAGTTTGATTTCACAGAAGTTTGATTTACTTGGAGTTATATTCTGTTGTTCCCTTTATTTTTTTTAAGCAGTGTATTATTTTTCAGCAAGACTACATGTTGTCCCAAAGGTTTTCTTCAACAATTTAGATTTCATGTTTGCCGTGCGGCACCTAATTTTTGATTGCGGATCCCTTGATCTATAATATATGTTTATTTTTGAGGACACATAGTCCACAAAAAAACACAGACTTGTGAATAGCTCCATAGGTCATCTTCAGTACTGTCAATAAGACTTCTGTCTGGAATTGATTCTTTGCTTTTTTAACCCCTTTCTGACCTCGGACGGGATAGTACATCCGAGGTCAGAAGCCCCTCTTTGATGCGGGCTCTGGCAGTGAGCCTACATCAAAGCCGGGACATGTCAGCTGTTTTGAACAGCTGACATGTGCCCGTAATAGGCGCGGGCAGAATCGTGATCTGCCCGCACCTATTAACTAGTTAAATGTCGCAGTCAAACTCAGACAGCGACATTTAACTACCGCATCCGGCCGGGCGGCCGGAAATGACGGCATCACCGACCCCCGTCACATGATCGGAGGTCGGCGATGCTTGTACATTGTAACCATAGAGGTCTTTGAGACCACCCTGTGGTCGGCGCTCACAGCACACCTGATTTTCTGCTACATAGCAGCGAACATCAGATCGCTGCTATGTAGCAGAGGCAATCGTGCTGTGCCTGCTTCTAGCCTCCCATGGAGGCTATTGAAGCATGGCAAAAGTAAAAAAAAAAGTAAAAAAAAATGTGAAAAAAATAAAAAAAATATAAAAGTTTAAATCACCCCCCTTTCGCCCCAATCAAAATAAATCAATAAAAAAAAAATCAAATCTACACATATTTGGTAACAACGCGTTCAGAATCGCCCAATCTATCAATTAAAAAAAAGCATTAACCTGATCGCTAAACGGCGTAGCGAGAAAAAAATTAAAAACACCAGAATTACGTTTTTTTGGTCGCCGCGACACTGCATTAAAATGCAATAACAGGCGATCAAAAGAACGTATCTGCACCAAAATGCTATCATTAAAAACGTCATCTCGGCACACAAAAAATAAGCCCTCAGCCGACCCCAGATCATGAAAAATGGAGATGCTACGAGTATCGGAAAATGGCGCAATTTTTTTAGCAAAGTTTGGCATTTTTTTTCACCACTTAGGTAAAAATAACCGAGTCATGTTAGGTGTCTATGAACTCGTACTGACCTGGAGAATCATAATGTCAGGTCAGTTTTAGCATTTAGTGAACCTAGCATAAAAGCCAAAAAAAAAACAAGTGTGGGACTGCACTTTTTTTGCAATTTCACCGCACTTGGAATTTTTTTCCCGTTTTCTAGTACACGAGATGCTAAAACCAATGATGTCTTTCAAAAGTACAACTCGTCCCGCAAAAAATAAGCCCTCACATGGCCAAATTGACGGAAAAATAAAAAAGTTATGGCTCTGGGAAGGAGGGGAGTGAAAAACGATCACAGAAAAATGAAAAATCCCAAGGTCATGAAGGGGTTAAGCAAACCCCTTACTTTAGTGATTTTGTGATGTTTTAAGCAAATTTTTTTTAAAAATCGCATGTCATGGAAATGGCTAAAACTATGAAAATACTGGGAAGCCTGTCTCTTTTGACAAGCTCAAAATAAAAATGATGGACTATAATAACATGTAAAGTTCCCCACATTTTTTTTTTAAGAAAGAAAGGTGCACCTTTATGGTACATAGGGTCCGGCTTAGGAAAAATTGAGTCATTTTACTCCATGTGCTCAATGGTAGGGATATTTTTTAATGACAGAATTATCAAATAAGGAAAATACAGTTGTGTGTAAATACTATATGTTACCTAGCTTTAACATAAAAATTGGCTAAATTACACCACTTCTGATAAATGTGAGCCACATTGATAGCTTTTAAGTTTAGTAAAAAAAAACACATTTAGCACAGTGTTCCATTCATTTCCCATGCAGGGACTAAGTCAGGTAAAATGGCTTTCCAATGTAAGGTGCTATCAACAACTCCCCATATCTCAACTTCATGCACCTTTGTAACCATTACATAGGGGGTTTGGTATTATTGGACCTAGCTCTTTTCACTACAAAACTAGGTTTTTTATACCGTTCCACCATTATCTATGAATACTAGATACTAGTAGTTACAGAACAAGCTCTGTTGGCAGTAATTTCAGAATGTCCTCCATCACTGGAGAGTGACATGAAGTCAGTTGGGTGGACAATAATGTAATTGTTCCCAGTTTCCCCTTTTCACTATCATCATTGAAATTCTTAAATTTATAGGGTAAACCTGATTGTTAATAATATAAAGACAGAATATTTTTTAAACTCAATAAAAGACCCCGACCACTCACTGGTGCACTAACACCATTCTGTTTACAGTACCTTTCTCATTCCACCTCTGTATACTGCTGAAGATTTTTTATAGAGAGTAAAATAGATTTCGGCAACTTAATGTTTTATGAATGCACCATGACTAGTGTTGAGCATTCCGATACCGCAAGTATCGGGTATCGGCCGATATTTGCGGTATCGGAATTCCGATACTGAATTCCGATACTTCCCGCGTATCGGATACCGGAATCGGAAGTTCCCAGAATTCAAATTGAACGCAGCAGCCAATGAGGAATGAATGAAAGTGTGGGCACATCCTGTTTAGCATGGTGGGCATGTAAGTACTGGCAAGGCTTGGATTGGCTGCTGAAATGATGTCACTCTGCACTATAAAAAAGCGCTGCCGCCATTTTGCGCTCACTCTGCTGTGATTTCAGTTAGGGACAGGACGCTGTGTTCTAACTGAGGGCCAGTTGAGCTAGCTAATTGCTTTATTTTCCTTTCCAAAGGCTAATTTAGCAAAACGCTGTGTGTTCTTCACTGTTCACCTTGCTCTTGCCTTGCAGCGCTGTTTTAACAGCGTTCTGCAAGGTCTCTGTGTGTGTGTGTGTGTGCAGCTCACTCTGTAGTCTGTGTGCAGCCATATACCCGGTTGTATTCAGCTCAGGGGGGGTTCACACTGCCTCACACAGTTGTTCTTTTTTGCTCTTAGTGCAGCCTGCTGCACATTTTTTCTCAAATTTCCTATTAGTGTTTTTCCACCAGTCTCCAGCTCTATTGTGGAAAAACACTACATAGGATAACCTAGAGGGGGGTTTTTGGGCCTTGCAGCGCCGTTTACGGCTGTCTGCACGGTCTCCGTGTGAGCCCAGCTCGCCCTGTAGTCTGTGTGCAGCCATAGCCGGTTGGATTCAGCTCAGGGTTCGTTACTGGCTCATACCTTGAGAAAAATTTTCCTTTTTTTCAAATAGTGCAGCCTGTTTAAAATTTGAAAAAAAAAATTCCTATTAGTGTCTTTCCACTCGTATCCAGCTAAATAGTGGAAAAACACTATATAGGATAACCTAGAGGAGGGTTTTTTGGCCTTGCAGCGCCGTTTACGGCTGTCTGCACGGTCTCCGTGTGAGCCCAGCTCGCCCTGTAGTCTGTGTGCAGCCATAGCCGGTTGGATTCAGCTCAGGGTTCGTTACTGGCTCATACCTTGAGAAAAATTTTCCTTTTTTTCAAATAGTGCAGCCTGTTTAAAATTTGAAAAAAAAAATTCCTATTAGTGTCTTTCCACTCGTATCCAGCTAAATAGTGGAAAAACACTATATAGGATAACCTAGAGGAGGGTTTTTTGGCCTTGCAGCGCCGTTTACGGCTGTCTGCACGGTCTCCGTGTGAGCGCAGCTCGCCCTGTAGTCTGTGTGCAGCCATAGCCGGTTGGATTCAGCTCAGGGTGCGTTACTGCCTCATACCTTGAAAAACAATTTCCTTTTTTTCAAATAGTGCAGCCAGTTTAAAATTTGAAAAAAAAAATTCCTATTAGTGTCTTTCCACTTGTATCCAGCTAAATAGTGGAAAAACACTATATAGGATAACCTAGAGGAGGGTTTCTTGGCCTTGCAGCGCCGTTTACGGCTGTCTGCACGGTCTCCGTGTGATTTAAACTAGCTCTGTAGCCCGATCTGCACCAAAAAAAAGGTTAAGTTCACCAAACACAACTTACACTTGTGTAGGCCACATTTGAAAAATAATAAAGTTTAGTCCACAATTTACAACATTAGTGTTTCTTACACCTGTTAGGAGGAGCATTACAGGAATAAGCACACTAAGGCCTTAGTACTTTTCTGCTTATCTTTATCTGTCAACCAAGATGAAGAGGGCAGGGAGTAAGGCACGTGGGCGTGGGCGCGGAGCAGGGAGAGGAGCAGGGAGAGGACGTGGTGATTCTGTGCCTGCTGCGGGCGCCGGTGACTCGTCGTCACTCAGTTTCAGCAGGGAACAGTCCTTCATGCGCAGCTTTGTCGGAGAGCGCCGTGCACCGCTGCTGCGTGAAGACCAAATTGAAGCCGTTGTCGGGTGGATGGCAGCTAACGCCTCGGCATCGACTTCAGTTAGTGCCACATCCTCTCAGGCACAGAGCACTGGAGAGCAGCCATCTGTCTCTTCACCACCTGCCAAATTGGCCAGGCAGTCAGAGAGCCCAGGACAGGAGCCGTCTCTACTTCTGTTCTCTGAATCTCTTGGCTTGGAAACAGGGGGCCAGCCAAGCAGCATTGGAGAAATGGAAGAAGAGGCAGTGTGCAGTGATGCCCAACACCTTTTTCTCTCTGACTCTGAAGAGGCAGGTGGGCCAGTGCCTCCGGTGACCACAGCGCAGTACGCATCTGATGATGAAACTCAGGTGCCGCTTTCTCGTGCGTACTGTGCTGCTGAGACTACCCAGGAGGAGCAGTTGGTGGCAGAGGGTAGTGGAGATGATGAGGTCCTTGACCCATCGTGGCGTGAGGAACAGGAAGGTGGTGGGAGCAGCTCAGAGGAAGAGCTTCCTCTTACGGGCCAAAGAGGGAGAGGGAGGGGGAAGACTGCGGAGCCTGTAGCCTCCACTTTGGCACCCGTTAGGAGCCTGTCTCTTTCCAAAGCCAAAAAGGGCGCTCCCAAGACTTGCAGTGCCTGGTCCTTTTTTGACACAGTTGCAGATGACATTTGTTTTGTCAAATGCAAGCTGTGTCATCATAAAGTAAAAAGAGGGAAAAATGTCAGCAACCTCAATACCACAAATATGTGGAAACATGTGCGGACCAGGCACGCGGTGGAGTTACAGAAACACACTGAAGATGTAGGCCAACCAACAGCGGCAGCTACCACCTCTTCAGCTCGTGTTGCCTCTTCCTCCAGCTCACGCACAGCTGGTTTGGCTTCCTCCCAGAGACCTTGTGTAATTCCACCCACAGCACCACCTTCCCAGTCATCCTCACACTCCCAGTCTACTCTACAGCCATCGGTAGTACAGGCATGGGAGAAAAGGCGGGCATTCTCGGCCAACCACCCCCGAGCACAGGCTCTGAATGCAGGCATTGCCAAACTGTTGTCCCTGGAAATGCTCTCGTTCAGGCTGGTGGAGACTGACAGCTTCCGTGACTTGATGGCATTGGCAGTCCCACAGTACAAGGTGCCCAGCCGCTTTTACTTCAGCAGGCAGGCTGTCCCTGCCCTGCACAGGCATGTTGAGGCAAACATAAAACATGCGCTACTGAACGCCGTCAGTAGCAAGGTCCACCTCACCACCGATGCGTGGACCAGTCAGCATGGACAGGGGCGATATGTTTCCCTCACTGCCCATTGGGTTAATGTTGTTGAGCCAGGTACAGATCGTGCGAGTGGCGCAGGACGTGTCCTGCCCACTCCAAGGATTGCAGGAATCCAGTCTGTACGCATCGACTCCTCCTCTTACACCAGTTCCTCTGATTCCTCTCTGCAGGATCCGTCACAGTCCACCTCCACATGGACCCGTGAACGTTTACCTATGACCGACATGAGCACAGCCGTGGCCAAACGTCAGCAGGCCGTCTTGAAACTAGTTTCATTGGGGCATCGAAGCCACACAGCGCAGGAGCTCTGGAATGCCATCAAGCAGGAGAGCGATGTGTGGTTACTGCCAGCGAATCTCCAGCCAGGCATGGTAGTGTGTGACAATGGCCGAAATCTGGTGGCAGCTTTGGCCCTTGGCAACCTCACTCACATCCCATGTCTGGCACATGTGCTCAATTTGGTTGTGCAGAGTTTTCTGAGGGACTATCCGGATCTTGATGCCCTGCTGCACAAGGTCCGCCTAGAGTGTGCTCACTTGCGGCGTTCCAGCTTGGCCAGATCCCGCATTGCTGCTCTGCAGCGCCGATTCCGCCTTCCGGAACACCGCATCATATGTGACCTACCTACCCGGTGGAATTCCACGTTACATATGTTGGAGCGGTTGTGTGAGCAGCAGCAAGCAGTTATGGAGTACCAGCTGCATCAGGCGCAAAGAAGTCGCAGTCAGCGCCGATCAGACTTCACAACCACAGAGTGGGCCACTATGAAGGACGTCTGCCAGGTTTTGCGTCCTTTTGATTATTCCACGCGGATGGCAAGTGCAGATGATGCACTAGTCAGCATGACTGTCCCCCTTATCTGCCTGCTTCAGCAAACTTTGCAAGGGTTAAGGGATGATGTGGTGGAAGAGGTGGAGGATGAGGAGTCACCTTTTCCATCAGCTTCTGGAGAGTCAGCGCCACGTGGTTCCTCACAAAGGGGTACGCAGGGGCCAATTTGTGAGGAGGATGAGGAGGAGTCAATGGAGGAGGAAGAGCTCCGTCCAGAGGAGGGAGCGACACAATTGTCCAGTGGTCAGTGTGTACAGCGAGGGTGGGGTGATGACGAGCGGGCAGAGATCATGTCTCAAGCAGGGGACAGCGTTTCTGGGCCGGTTGGCACTCTGCAGCACATGGTGGATTTCATGCTGCAGTGCCTGAGAAACGACCGCCGCATCGACCACATTCTCAACATGCCTGATTATTGGGTGTTCACCCTCCTCGATCCTCGCTACCGGGACAACGTCCAAAACCTCATCCCTGCGTTGACCCGGGAGCGTAAATTGCGGGAGTACCACGACACACTGGTGAATTCCATCATCTTCTCCTGTCCAACTGAGAGGAGTGCTGCTAGTGCTTTACAAAGCAGCTCAGTGCGTCGAGGCAGTGGGGGAGGCTCTGCCCAAAGAGGGAGCAGAAGCAGTGCCTCTGCCCAAGGCAAGCCCAGTATGGCACAACTCTGGCACACTTTTGTGTGCCCGCCCCAAATGTCTACACCATCACCGGCGGCTCCAGTCAGCAGGAGGCAACGGTTCCGTCAGATGGTGACAGACTACATGGCTTGCCCTCTTACTGTACTCCCAGACGGCTCTTCCCCGTTCAAGTTTTGGGTCTCTAAGCTGGATACATGGCCAGAGCTAAGCCAGTATGCATTGGAGGTGCTGGCTTGCCCTGCGGCTAGTGTCTTATCGGAACGTGTCTTTAGTGCCGCAGGTGGTGTACTAACAGACCGTCGCATGCGACTATCCTCCGATAACGTTGACCGGCTTACTTTCCTGAAAATGAACCAGGCCTGGATCTCGCAGGAATTTGCCACTCCTCTGCCTGATTAAGTAATTGGGTGTCATCCAGGTCTCCTGCTGTGTTCATCTTTCTACCACCTGAACTGCTATTCCTGGGCTCCAACACCGCCAGTTGCGGCTCAGAAGTGCAGGCTGCACAGTAAAAACATACGACCCAGTGTTATTGGGTTTCAGTAACGTCAGCTGATCCCCAGCTGTGTAGCCGGCAATGTGTCCTGCGACCGCCACGCTGGCACAACAACCTAAATGTAAGGGAACCTGTCCCCCCCCCCCCCCCCGTCGTTTGTTACTGAAAGAGCCATCTTGTGCAGCAGTAATGCTGCACAAGGAAAAGGTAGCTCTTTTTTTTTAGCTCTTTGCACACGCAGAACTTAACACTTATAAAATGTGTTCACTGATACCGTTATACCGTCCCGGAGCTGGGACTTTCCTTCGTAATGTGACGCAGCACAGCCGTCATTCCTACCCCCTTGGTGCCATGCGCTGCCTCCTCAGCGTTGTTTTAAGCTGTCACGGAGCCTGCGCTGTTCTGTTATCCCTTGGGCATGCCCTATTTGCGCTGCCTGTCTTCTGACATAATTTGGTGTCAGGCTGGCTGCGCCTGTGCGGCCGCGGTGCCCGAGATCCCGCCTCGCAGTGTCTTCTGATTGAGTCACACTGCGGGCCTGGGATCCATGGGCATGCGCAGTGCATATCTTCCCCTCGGGCTCTCGCTCATTTCCCTCCGCCTTCTTTAGACTGTGCGCCGTCAGCTGATCCCTAGCATGCCACGGCCGTGACACCGCACAGTCTGAAGAAGAGGGAAGGAGGGGAGTGAGAGTCGAGGTTATGCACTGTGCATGCCCATGGTTCCAAGGCCCGCAGTGGGATTACGTTAGATGAGACTGCGAGGTGGGATCTGGAGCAGCGTGGACGCACAGGCACTGACAGCCTGACACCAAATTATGTCAGAAGACAGGCAGCGCTAATTGGGCATGGCCAAGGGCTAACAGAACAGCGCAGGCTCCGTGGCAGCTTAAAACAACGCTGAGGAGGCAGCGCACGGCATCAAGGGGATAGGAATGACAGCTGTGCTGTGTCCCATTACGAAGGAAATTCGCACCTCCGGAACGGTTTAACGGTATAAAGGGACACATTTTTAGTGTTTACTTCGGTGTTTGCAAGGAGCATAATTAAAAGAGCAACCTTTTCCTTTTGCATCCTTAGTGCTGCACAACATGGCTCTTTCAGCTACAAACGTCTTGGGGGGGGGGGTTAAAGGTTTCCTTTCAACTTGCTCCAATCAGGCTTCGGCCTACACTCTGTTCCTCTGCTCCTCCTGCTGTCCCTGGGCTCTAACACCGCCAGTTGGTGCCTGGAAGTGCTGTGTGCACAGTCAACAGTCGCTCCTCTGTTATTGGGGTTCAGTAACGTCAGCTGATCCCCAGCTGTGTGTGCGGCAATACCTCCAATCTGCTCCTCCTGCTGTCCCTGGGCTCTAACACCGCCAGTTGGTGCCTGGAAGTGCTGTGTGCACAGTCAACAGTCGCTCCTCTGTTATTGGGGTTCAGTAACGTCAGCTGATCCCCAGCTGTGTATCCGGCAACGTGTCATGCGACCGCCACGCTGGCACAACTAAAATGTAAGGGGACCTGTCCCCCCCCCCCCCTAGGCGTTTGTTACTGAAAGAGCCACCATGTGCAGCACTAATACTGCACAAGGGAAAGGTCGCTCTTGAAATTATGCTCCTTGCAAACGCTGAACTACACACTCATGTAATGTGTCCCCTCACACCGTCCAACCGTCCCGGAGGTGGGACTTTCCTTTGTAATGTGACACAGCACAGCCGTCATTGCTACCCCCTTGGCACCGTGCGCTGCCTCCTTAGCGTTGTTTGATTCCGTCATGGACCCTGCGCTGTTATGTTATCCCTTGGCCATGCACAGTTTGCGCTGCCCGTCCTCTGACATCATTTGTTGTCGTCCTGGCTGCGCCTGTGCGTCCACGCTGCCCGAAATCACACCTCGCAGTGTCGTCTAATGTGATCCCACAGTGGGCCTGGTATCCATGGCCATGCGCAGTGCATATACTAGCCTCTCACTCCCCTTCTTCACGCTTCTTCAGACTAGGCGGCGTCAGCTGATCCCTAATAGCATGCCACGGCCGTGACGCCGCACAGTCTGAAGAAGCAGGAAGGAGGTGAGTGAGAGGCGATGATATGCACTGCGCATGCCCATGGATCCCTGGCCCGCAGTGGGACTACATTAGATGACACTGCAAGGTTGGATCTCGGGCAGCTTGGACGCACAGGCACTGCCAGCCTGACACCTACATGATGTCAGAAGACGGGCACCGCTAACTGTGCATGGCCAAGGGATAACATTACAGTGCGGGCTCCGTGACAGAACCAAACAACGTTGAGGAGGTGGTGCCCGGCACCAAGGGGGTTGGAATGACGGCTGTGCTGTGTCACATTACAAAGGAAAGTCCCACTTCCGGGATGGTTTGACGGTGTGAGGGGACACATTATATGAGTGTGTACTTCAGCGTTTGCAAGGAGCATAATTTTCGGAGCCACCATTTTCCATGTGCAGTATTACTGCTGTACAAGATGGCTCTTTCAGCAACAAATGCCTGGGGGGGGGGGTTAAAGGTTCCCTTTCAACTTGCTCCACTGCAGGCTTCGGCCTACACTCTGCTCCTCTTTGATTCCCTGGGTTTCAACACTGTCAGTTGCCACCTGGAAGTGTTGTCTACACAGAAAAAAACACTAGGTGATGTGTCAGTGGGGTTCAGCACCGCCAGCTGTTCCCCTGCTGTGTAGTCGGCAACGTGTCCAGCACAAGCCACGCTGGCACAACAGAACAAAAGCTGCCACCAGTGCAGGCTTCGGCCTACACTCTGCTCCTCTCCTCCTCCTGCTGACCCTGGGCTCAAACACCGCTAGTTTTTGCCCGGAAGTGCTAGCTGCACAGAGAAAAACACCAGCCAATGTGTTAGTGGGGTTCAGCAACGCCAGCTGTTCCCCTGCTGTGTAGCCGGCAACGTGACCTGCAAACGCCATGCAGGCACAGGAACTGAAATTAAAAGGGAACCTGGCCCCACCCCCCCAGGTGTTTCTATGTATAACAGCCACCTAGTACAGCAGTACTGCTGCATTTGTACAAGGTGGCTGACTTTTTCTCCTTGCCCACGTGGAACTCAACACGTACAAAATGTGTCTCATTGAGACCATTCCACTGTCCCTGAGGTGTGACTTTCCTTTGTAATGATACGCAGCACCCCCCTTGGTAGCGTTTCCCGTCTTTTGTCATCATGGTTAGCTGGCTGCGCCTGTGCATCCGCCCTGCTAGAAACAACGCCCCTCGTTGTCATATTTATTTTGTCAGCGAGGGTGTGGTTTATGGGCACGAGCAGTGCATATGTTCGCCTGTCTTAACTCATCTCCTTCCGCCTTCTTCAGACTGTGCGGCCTCCTGGCCGTGGTAGGCGATAAGGGATCAGCTGAGGCCGCCCAGTCTGGAGCCGGTGTAAGGACATGTGTAAGCGGCAAACCTATTTACTGCACAAGGCCACGAATCCCAGCCACGTAGTGTGATTGTTTGAAAACACACTGTGGGTCTGGGATTCATGTCCATCGCTAACCGCAACGGCCGACATGAAATGAGGTCAGAAGACAGGAAGCGCTCACAGCGCATGGCCAAGGGATCACAATAGCGCAGACTCCTGTACAGCAAATAACAACGCTCAGGAATCTGCGCCCAGTACCTAGGTGCAAATTTTGACACCTGTGCTGCGTCTCGTTAAAAAGACAAGTCACGCCTCCACAACTGTTTGACAGTATAATGGGCTAAATAGTGTACGTGTTTTAGTCAGCGTGTGCAAGGAGCAAAACAAATAGAGCAACCTTTTACTTGTGCAGCATTAATGCTGCACAAGGTGTGGCTCTTGTACCTTGCAACACCTGAGGGGGGGGTTAAAGGTAACCTTTGAAATTGGTTCAACTAGGCTTCGGCCTACACTCTGCTCCTCTACTCCTCCTGCTGACCCTGGGCTCAAACAGCGCTAGTTTTTGCCCGGAAATGCTAGCTGCACAGAGAAAAACACCAGCCAATGTGTTAGTGGGGTTCAGCACCGCCAGCTGTTCCCCCGCTGTGTAGCCGGCATCGTGTCCAGCAAAAGCCACGCTGGCACAACCGACCAAAAGCTGCCACCAGTGCAGGCTTCGGCCTACACTTTGCTCCTCTCCTCCTCCTGCTGACCCTGGGCTCAAACAACGCCAGTTTCTGCCCGGACATGCTAGCTGCACAGAGAAAAACACCAGCCAATGTGTTAGTGGGGTTCAGCACCGCCTGCTGTTCCCCCGCTGTGTAGCCGGCATCGTGTCCAGCACAAGCCACGCTGGCACAACCGACCAAAAGCTGCCACCAGTGCAGGCTTCGGCCTACACTTTGCTCCTCTCCTCCTCCTGCTGACCCTGGGCTCAAACAACGCCAGTTTCTGCCCGGACATGCAATCTGCACAGAGAAAAACACCAGTCAATGTGTCAGTGGGGTTCAGCAACGCCAGCTGTTCCCCTGCTGTGTAGCTTGCAACGTGACCTGCAAACGCCACGCAGGCACATGAACTGAAATTGAAGGGAGCCTGCCCCCCACCCACAGGTGTTTCTATGTATATCAGCCACCTTGTACAGCAGTACTGCTGCATTTGTACGAGGTGGCTGACTTTTTCTCCTTGCCCACGTGGAACTCAACACGTACAAAATGTGTCTCATTAGAGACCATTACAATGTCCCTGAGGTGTGACTTTCCTTTGTAATGACACGCAGCACCACCCTTGTTAGCGCTGCCCGTCTTTTGACATCATTGGTTAGCTGGCTGCGCCTGTGCATCTCCCCTGCTCGAAACAACGGCCCTCGGTGTCTTATTTTTTTGGACAGCGAGGGTGTGATTGATGGGCATGTGCAGTGCATATGTTTGCCTGTGTTCACTCATCTCCTTCCGCCTTCTTCAGACTGGGTGTCCTCATGGCCGCGGCAGGCGATAAGGGATCAGATGAGGCCGCCCAGTCTGAAGCAGGTGTAAGGACATGTGTGAGCGGCAAACATATTTAGTGCACCAGGGCACGAATCCCAGCACCGCAGTGTGATTTTTTAAAAACACACTGTGGGTCTGGGATTCATGTCCATCGCTAACCGCAACGGCCGACATGAAATGAGGTCAGAAGACAGGAAGCGCTCACAGCGCATGGCCAAGGGATCACAATAGCGCAGACTCCTGTACAGCAAATAACAACGCTCAGGAATCTGCGCCCAGTACCTAGGTGCAAATTTTGACACCTGTGCTGCGTCTCGTTAAAAAGACAAGTCACGCCTCCACAACTGTTTGACAGTATAATGGGCTAAATAGTGTACGTGTTTTAGTCAGCGTGTGCAAGGAGCAAAACAAATAGAGCAACCTTTTACTTGTGCAGCATTAATGCTGCACAAGGTGTGGCTCTTGTACCTTGCAACACCTGAGGGGGGGGTTAAAGGTAACCTTTGAAATTGGTTCAACTAGGCTTCGGCCTACACTCTGCTCCTCTACTCCTCCTGCTGACCCTGGGCTCAAACACCGCTAGTTTTTGCCCGGAAATGCTAGCTGCACAGAGAAAAACACCAGCCAATGTGTTAGTGGGGTTCAGCACCGCCAGCTGTTCCCCTGCTGTGTAGTCGGCAACGTGTCCAGCACAAGCCACGCTGGCACAACCGACCAAAAGCTGCCACCAGTGCAGGCTTCGGCCTACACTTTGCTCCTCTCCTCCTCCTGCTGACCCTGGGCTCAAACAACGCCAGTTTCTGCCCGGACATGCTAGCTGCACAGAGAAAAACACCAGCCAATGTGTTAGTGGGGTTCAGCACCGCCTGCTGTTCCCCCGCTGTGTAGCCGGCATCGTGTCCAGCACAAGCCACGCTGGCACAACCGACCAAAAGCTGCCACCAGTGCAGGCTTCGGCCTACACTTTGCTCCTCTCCTCCTCCTGCTGACCCTGGGCTCAAACAACGCCAGTTTCTGCCCGGACATGCTAGCTGCACAGAGAAAAACACCAGCCAATGTGTTAGTGGGGTTCAGCAACGCCAGCTGTTCCCCTGCTGTGTAGCTTGCAACGTGACCTGCAAACGCCACGCAGGCACATGAACTGAAATTGAAGGGAGCCTGCCCCCCACCCCCCCAGGTGTTTCTATGTATATCAGCCACCTTGTACAGCAGTACTGCTGCATTTGTACGAGGTGGCTGACTTTTTCTCCTTGCCCACGTGGAACTCAACACGTACAAAATGTGTCTCATTAGAGACCATTACAATGTCCCTGAGGTGTGACTTTCCTTTGTAATGACACGCAGCACCCCCATTGTTAGCGCTGCCCGTCTCCTGACATCATTGGTTGGCTGGCTGTGCCTGTGCGTCCCCCCTGCCCGACACAACGCCCCCCGTTGTCTCATATATTTTGACTGCGAGGGTGTGATTGATGGGCACGAGCAGTGCATATGTTCCCCTGTTTTCACTCCCCTCCTTCCGCCTTCTTCTGACTGTGCGGCCTCATGGCCGCGGCATGCGATAAGGGATCAGCTGAGGCCGCCCAGTCTGAAGCAGGTGTAAGGACATGTGTGAGCGGCGAACATATTTACTGCACAAGGCCACGAATCCCAGCACCGCAGTGTGACTTTAGGAAAAGCCACTGTGGGTCTGGGATTTATGGCCATCGTTAACCGCACCGGCCAACATGAAATGAGGTCATGAGACGGCCTGCACTAACAGGGTATTGCCAAGGGATAACACAAGAGCGCAGACTCCTGTACAGCAAATAACAACGCTCAGGAATCTGCGCCCAGTACCTAGGTGCAAATTTTGACACCTGTGCTGCGTCTCGTTAAAAAGACAAGTCACGCCTCCACAACTGTTTGACAGTATAATGGGCTAAATAGTGTACGTGTTTAATTCAGCGTGTGCAAGGAGCAAAATTAAATAGAGCAACCTTTGACTTGTGCATCATTAATGCTGTTCAAGGTGTGGCTCTTGTACCTTGCAACACCTGAGGGGGGGGTTAAAGGTAACCTTTGAAATTGGTTCAACTAGGCTTCGGCCTACACTCTGCTCCTCTACTCCTCCTGCTGACCCTGGGCTCAAACACCGCTAGTTTTTGCCCGGAAATGCTAGCTGCACAGAGAAAAACACCAGCCAATGTGTTAGTGGGGTTCAGCACCGCCAGCTGTTCCCCTGCTGTGTAGTCGGCAACGTGTCCAGCACAAGCCACGCTGGCACAACAGAACAAAAGCTGCCACCAGTGCAGGCTTCGGCCTACACTTTGCTCCTCTCCTCCTCCTCCTGCTGACCCTGGGCTCTAACACCGCTAGTTTTTGCCCGGACATGCAATCTGCACAGAGAAAAACACCAGTCAATGTGTCAGTGGGGTTCAGCAACGCCAGCTGTTCCCCTGCTGTGTAGCTTGCAACGTGACCTGCAAACGCCACGCAGGCACATGAACTGAAATTGAAGGGAGCCTGCCCCCCACCCCCCCAGGTGTTTCTATGTATATCAGCCACCTTGTACAGCAGTACTGCTGCATTTGTACGAGGTGGCTGACTTTTTCTCCTTGCCCACGTGGAACTCAACACGTACAAAATGTGTCTCATTAGAGACCATTACAATGTCCCTGAGGTGTGACTTTCCTTTGTAATGACACGCAGCACCCCCATTGTTAGCGCTGCCCGTCTCCTGACATCATTGGTTGGCTGGCTGTGCCTGTGCGTCCCCCCTGCCCGACACAACGCCCCCCGTTGTCTCATATATTTTGACTGCGAGGGTGTGATTGATGGGCACGAGCAGTGCATATGTTCCCCTGTTTTCACTCCCCTCCTTCCGCCTTCTTCTGACTGTGCGGCCTCATGGCCGCGGCATGCGATAAGGGATCAGCTGAGGCCGCCCAGTCTGAAGCAGGTGTAAGGACATGTGTGAGCGGCGAACATATTTACTGCACAAGGCCACGAATCCCAGCACCGCAGTGTGACTTTAGGAAAAGCCACTGTGGGTCTGGGATTTATGGCCATCGTTAACCGCACCGGCCAACATGAAATGAGGTCATGAGACGGCCTGCACTAACAGGGTATTGCCAAGGGATAACACAAGAGCGCAGACTCCTGTACAGCAAATAACAACGCTCAGGAATCTGCGCCCAGTACCTAGGTGCAAATTTTGACACCTGTGCTGCGTCTCGTTAAAAAGACAAGTCACGCCTCCACAACTGTTTGACAGTATAATGGGCTAAATAGTGTACGTGTTTAATTCAGCGTGTGCAAGGAGCAAAATTAAATAGAGCAACCTTTGACTTGTGCATCATTAATGCTGTTCAAGGTGTGGCTCTTGTACCTTGCAACACCTGAGGGGGGGGGTTAAAGGTAACCTTGGAAATTGGTTCAACTAGGCTTCGGCCTACACTCTGCTCCTCTACTCCTCCTGCTGACCCTGGGCTCAAACACCGCTAGTTTTTGCCCGGAAATGCTAGCTGCACAGAGAAAAACACCAGCCAATGTGTTAGTGGGGTTCAGCACCGCCAGCTGTTCCCCTGCTGTGCAGCTTGCAACGTGACCTGCAAACGCCACGCAGGCACATGAACTGAAATTGAAGGGAGCCTGGCCCCCACCCCCAGGTGTTTCTATGTATAACAGCCACCTTGTACAGCAGTACTGCTGCATTTGTACAAGGTGGCTGATGTTTTCTCCTTGCCCACGTGGAACTCAACACGTACAAAATGTGTCTCTTTGAGACCATTCCACTGTCCCTGAGGTGTGACTTTCCTTTCTAATGATACGCAGCACCCCCCTTGGTAGCGCTTCCCGTCTTCTGACATCATTGGTTGGCTACTTGCGCCTGTTCGTCCGCCCTGCCTGAATAAAATGCTCCTCGTTGTCTTAATTATTTTGACTGCGAGGGTGTGATTGATGGGCACGAGCAGTGCATATCTTCGCCTGTCTTAACTCATCTCCTTCAGCCTTCTTCAGACTGTGCAGCCTCATGGCCGCGGCATGCAAGAAGGGATCAGCAGAGGCCGCCCAGTCTGAAGCAGGTGTAAGGACGTGTGTGAGCGGCCAAAATATTTACTGCTCAAGGCCACGAATCCCAGCACCGCAGTGTGGCTTTATGAAAAGACACTGTGGGTCTGGGATTTATGGCCATCGTTAACCGCACCGGCCAACATGAAATGATGTCATAAGATGGGCAGCGCTAACAGGGCATTGCCAAGGGATAACACAAGAGCGCAGACTCCTGTACAGCAAATAACAACGCTCAGGAAGCTGCTCCAAGCACCAAGGCGTTATTTTGGACACCTGTGCTGCGTCTCATCAAAAAACCAAGTCACGCATCCACTACAGTTTGACTGTAGAATGGGGTAAATTGTGTATGTCTTTCATTCAGCGTGTGCAAGTAGACAAATTAATAGAGCAACCTTTCACTTGTGCAGCATTAATACTGCACAAGGTGTGTCTCTTGTACTTTGTAACACCTGAGGGGGGGGTTAAAGGTTTCCTTTGAAATTGGTTCAACTAAGCTTCGGCCTACACTCTGCTCCTCTCCTCCTCCTCCTGCTTCAACACGGGCTCTAACATCGCTAGTTTTTGCCCGCAAGTGCTAGCTGCACAGAGAAAAACACACGCCATTGTGTTAGTGGGGTTCAGCAACGCCAGCTGTTCCCCCAGTGTGTAGCCGGCAAAGTGTCCTGCAAACGCAACGCAGACACAAAGCTGCCTCCAGTGCAGGCTTCGGCCTACACTCATCTCCCCCTGCTTACCCTTTGCTCCAACACCACTAGTTGGGGCTCTAGGAAGACAATCTTTAATAGGCAAGGCAACGCATCCGGGTTCCAGCACCGCCAGCTGGTTCTCGGCAGTGTTTTTGTCACAGGTACTCCCTCGTGCCAAGCCTGGTTTCAGCACCGTCAGCTGTTTCCGGGTTGTGTCAAGCTCACTGAGACACCTATGCTTGCCTCGTCGTGGTGCGGTCGGGTTAGCCAACTCCAGGGTGCCTCCAGTTTAGGAGCTTCCTATGTGGGCTGCGTGAACTGGTAGTCAAGGCTGGTTCTGTAGTGCCAGTAGGCCCAGCTCCCCCTGTAGGACTGTTGGGGTTCGGTAACTGCGGCTGCCTCGCGGCCTAGCTGTTCTCTCCTCTCCTGTGGACCTTCGGGTCCACCACCTGGTTCCAGCACCGTCAGCTGGTTCCGGGCCGAGCCTTTGGCTTAGGTGCCTCCTCCTGGGTATCCGAGTTCCGCCAACGCCAGGCGGTCCTTGGTAGTGCTTTTAAGCGCGGGCACCTACAGCTTAGTAACCGGGTTCCAGCACCGTCAGCTGGTCCTCGGTCGTGCCATTGGCTCTTGCACACTGGGGCAACGCATCCGGGTTCCAGCACCGCCAGCTGGTTCTCGGCAGTGTTCTTGTCACAGGTACTCCCTCGTGCCAAGCCTGGTTTCAGCACCGTCAGCTGTTTCCGGGTTGTGTCAACTTCACTGAGACACCTATGCTTGCCTCGTCGTGGTGCGGTCGGGTTAGCCAACTCCAGGGTGCCTCCAGTTTAGGAGCTTCCTATGTGGGCTGCGTGAACTGGTAGTCAAGGCTGGTTCTGTAGTGCCAGTAGGCCCAGCTCCCCCTGTAGGACTGTTGGGGTTCGGTAACTGCGGCTGCCTCGCGGCCTAGCTGTTCTCTCCTCTCCTGTGGACCTTCGGGTCCACCACCTGGTTCCAGCACCGTCAGCTGGTTCCGGGCCGAGCCTTTGGCTTAGGTGCCTCCTCCTGGGTATCCGAGTTCCGCCAACGCCAGGCGGTCCTTGGTAGTGCTTTTAAGCGCGGGCACCTACAGCTTAGTAACCGGGTTCCAGCACCGTCAGCTGGTCCTCGGTCGTGCCATTGGCTCTTGCACACTGGGGCAACGCATCCGGGTTCCAGCACCGCCAGCTGGTTCTCGGCAGTGTTCTTGTCACAGGTACTCCCTCGTGCCAAGCCTGGTTTCAGCACCGTCAGCTGTTTCCGGGTTGTGTCAACTTCACTGAGACACCTATGCTTGCCTCGTCGTGGTGCGGTCGGGTTAGCCAACTCCAGGGTGCCTCCAGTTTAGGAGCTTCCTATGTGGGCTGCGTGAACTGGTAGTCAAGGCTTGTTCTGTAGTGCCAGTAGGCCCAGCTCCCCCTGTAGGACTGTTGGGGTTCGGTAACTGCGGCTGCCTCGCGGCCTAGCTGTTCTCTCCTCTCCTGTGGACCTTCGGGTCCACCACCTGGTTCCAGCACCGTCAGCTGGTTCCGGGCCGAGCCTTTGGCTTAGGTGCCTCCTCCTGGGTATCCGAGTTCCGCCAACGCCAGGCGGTCCTTGGTAGTGCTTTTAAGCGCGGGCACCTACAGCTTAGTAACCGGGTTCCAGCACCGTCAGCTGGTCCTCGGTCGTGCCATTGGCTCTTGCACACTGGGGCAACGCATCCGGGTTCCAGCACCGCCAGCTGGTTCTCGGCAGTGTTCTTGTCACAGGTACTCCCTCGTGCCAAGCCTGGTTTCAGCACCGTCAGCTGTTTCCGGGTTGTGTCAACTTCACTGAGACACCTATGCTTGCCTCGTCGTGGTGCGGTCGGGTTAGCCAACTCCAGGGTGCCTCCAGTTTAGGAGCTTCCTATGTGGGCTGCGTGAACTGGTAGTCAAGGCTGGTTCTGTAGTGCCAGTAGGCCCAGCTCCCCCTGTAGGACTGTTGGGGTTCGGTAACTGCGGCTGCCTCGCGGCCTAGCTGTTCTCTCCTCTCCTGTGGACCTTCGGGTCCACCACCTGGTTCCAGCACCGTCAGCTGGTTCCGGGCCGAGCCTTTGGCTTAGGTGCCTCCTCCTGGGTATCCGAGTTCCGCCAACGCCAGGCGGTCCTTGGTAGTGCTTTTAAGCGCGGGCACCTACAGCTTAGTAACCGGGTTCCAGCACCGTCAGCTGGTCCTCGGTCGTGCCATTGGCTCTTGCACACTGGGGCAACGCATCCGGGTTCCAGCACCGCCAGCTGGTTCTCGGCAGTGTTCTTGTCACAGGTACTCCCTCGTGCCAAGCCTGGTTTCAGCACCGTCAGCTGTTTCCGGGTTGTGTCAACTTCACTGAGACACCTATGCTTGCCTCGTCGTGGTGCGGTCGGGTTAGCCAACTCCAGGGTGCCTCCAGTTTAGGAGCTTCCTATGTGGGCTGCGTGAACTGGTAGTCAAGGCTGGTTCTGTAGTGCCAGTAGGCCCAGCTCCCCCTGTAGGACTGTTGGGGTTCGGTAACTGCGGCTGCCTCGCGGCCTAGCTGTTCTCTCCTCTCCTGTGGACCTTCGGGTCCACCACCTGGTTCCAGCACCGTCAGCTGGTTCCGGGCCGAGCCTTTGGCTTAGGTGCCTCCTCCTGGGTATCCGAGTTCCGCCAACGCCAGGCGGTCCTTGGTAGTGCTTTTAAGCGCGGGCACCTACAGCTTAGTAACCGGGTTCCAGCACCGTCAGCTGGTCCTCGGTCGTGCCATTGGCTCTTGCACACTGGGGCAACGCATCCGGGTTCCAGCACCGCCAGCTGGTTCTCGGCAGTGTTCTTGTCACAGGTACTCCCTCGTGCCAAGCCTGGTTTCAGCACCGTCAGCTGTTTCCGGGTTGTGTCAACTTCACTGAGACACCTATGCTTGCCTCGTCGTGGTGCGGTCGGGTTAGCCAACTCCAGGGTGCCTCCAGTTTAGGAGCTTCCTATGTGGGCTGCGTGAACTGGTAGTCAAGGCTGGTTCTGTAGTGCCAGTAGGCCCAGCTCCCCCTGTAGGACTGTTGGGGTTCGGTAACTGCGGCTGCCTCGCGGCCTAGCTGTTCTCTCCTCTCCTGTGGACCTTCGGGTCCACCACCTGGTTCCAGCACCGTCAGCTGGTTCCGGGCCGAGCCTTTGGCTTAGGTGCCTCCTCCTGGGTATCCGAGTTCCGCCAACGCCAGGCGGTCCTTGGTAGTGCTTTTAAGCGCGGGCACCTACAGCTTAGTAACCGGGTTCCAGCACCGTCAGCTGGTCCTCGGTCGTGCCATTGGCTCTTGCACACTGGGGCAACGCATCCGGGTTCCAGCACCGCCAGCTGGTTCTCGGCAGTGTTCTTGTCACAGGTACTCCCTCGTGCCAAGCCTGGTTTCAGCACCGTCAGCTGTTTCCGGGTTGTGTCAACTTCACTGAGACACCTATGCTTGCCTCGTCGTGGTGCGGTCGGGTTAGCCAACTCCAGGGTGCCTCCAGTTTAGGAGCTTCCTATGTGGGCTGCGTGAACTGGTAGTCAAGGCTGGTTCTGTAGTGCCAGTAGGCCCAGCTCCCCCTGTAGGACTGTTGGGGTTCGGTAACTGCGGCTGCCTCGCGGCCTAGCTGTTCTCTCCTCTCCTGTGGACCTTCGGGTCCACCACCTGGTTCCAGCACCGTCAGCTGGTTCCGGGCCGAGCCTTTGGCTTAGGTGCCTCCTCCTGGGTATCCGAGTTCCGCCAACGCCAGGCGGTCCTTGGTAGTGCTTTTAAGCGCGGGCACCTACAGCTTAGTAACCGGGTTCCAGCACCGTCAGCTGGTCCTCGGTCGTGCCATTGGCTCTTGCACACTGGGGCAACGCATCCGGGTTCCAGCACCGCCAGCTGGTTCTCGGCAGTGTTCTTGTCACAGGTACTCCCTCGTGCCAAGCCTGGTTTCAGCACCGTCAGCTGTTTCCGGGTTGTGTCAACTTCACTGAGACACCTATGCTTGCCTCGTCGTGGTGCGGTCGGGTTAGCCAACTCCAGGGTGCCTCCAGTTTAGGAGCTTCCTATGTGGGCTGCGTGAACTGGTAGTCAAGGCTGGTTCTGTAGTGCCAGTAGGCCCAGCTCCCCCTGTAGGACTGTTGGGGTTCGGTAACTGCGGCTGCCTCGCGGCCTAGCTGTTCTCTCCTCTCCTGTGGACCTTCGGGTCCACCACCTGGTTCCAGCACCGTCAGCTGGTTCCGGGCCGAGCCTTTGGCTTAGGTGCCTCCTCCTGGGTATCCGAGTTCCGCCAACGCCAGGCGGTCCTTGGTAGTGCTTTTAAGCGCGGGCACCTACAGCTTAGTAACCGGGTTCCAGCACCGTCAGCTGGTCCTCGGTCGTGCCATTGGCTCTTGCACACTGGGGCAACGCATCCGGGTTCCAGCACCGCCAGCTGGTTCTCGGCAGTGTTCTTGTCACAGGTACTCCCTCGTGCCAAGCCTGGTTTCAGCACCGTCAGCTGTTTCCGGGTTGTGTCAAGCTCACTGAGACACCTATGCTTGCCTCGTCGTGGTGCGGTCGGGTTAGCCAACTCCAGGGTGCCTCCAGTTTAGGAGCTTCCTATGTGGGCTGCGTGAACTGGTAGTCAAGGCTGGTTCTGTAGTGCCAGTAGGCCCAGCTCCCCCTGTAGGACTGTTGGGGTTCGGTAACTGCGGCTGCCTCGCGGCCTAGCTGTTCTCTCCTCTCCTGTGGACCTTCGGGTCCACCACCTGGTTCCAGCACCGTCAGCTGGTTCCGGGCCGAGCCTTTGGCTTAGGTGCCTCCTCCTGGGTATCCGAGTTCCGCCAACGCCAGGCGGTCCTTGGTAGTGCTTTTAAGCGCGGGCACCTACAGCTTAGTAACCGGGTTCCAGCACCGTCAGCTGGTCCTCGGTCGTGCCATTGGCTCTTGCACACTGGGGCAACGCATCCGGGTTCCAGCACCGCCAGCTGGTTCTCGGCAGTGTTCTTGTCACAGGTACTCCCTCGTGCCAAGCCTGGTTTCAGCACCGTCAGCTGTTTCCGGGTTGTGTCAACTTCACTGAGACACCTATGCTTGCCTCGTCGTGGTGCGGTCGGGTTAGCCAACTCCAGGGTGCCTCCAGTTTAGGAGCTTCCTATGTGGGCTGCGTGAACTGGTAGTCAAGGCTGGTTCTGTAGTGCCAGTAGGCCCAGCTCCCCCTGTAGGACTGTTGGGGTTCGGTAACTGCGGCTGCCTCGCGGCCTAGCTGTTCTCTCCTCTCCTGTGGACCTTCGGGTCCACCACCTGGTTCCAGCACCGTCAGCTGGTTCCGGGCCGAGCCTTTGGCTTAGGTGCCTCCTCCTGGGTATCCGAGTTCCGCCAACGCCAGGCGGTCCTTGGTAGTGCTTTTAAGCGCGGGCACCTACAGCTTAGTAACCGGGTTCCAGCACCGTCAGCTGGTCCTCGGTCGTGCCATTGGCTCTTGCACACTGGGGCAACGCATCCGGGTTCCAGCACCGCCAGCTGGTTCTCGGCAGTGTTTTTGTCACAGGTACTCCCTCGTGCCAAGCCTGGTTTCAGCACCGTCAGCTGTTTCCGGGTTGTGTCAAGCTCACTGAGACACCTATGCTTGCCTCGTCGTGGTGCGGTCGGGTTAGCCAACTCCAGGGTGCCTCCAGTTTAGGAGCTTCCTATGTGGGCTGCGTGAACTGGTAGTCAAGGCTGGTTCTGTAGTGCCAGTAGGCCCAGCTCCCCCTGTAGGACTGTTGGGGTTCGGTAACTGCGGCTGCCTCGCGGCCTAGCTGTTCTCTCCTCTCCTGTGGGCCTTCGGGTCCACCACCTGGTTCCAGCACCGTCAGCTGGTTCTCGGCAGTGTCTTTTGCTCTTGTACCTTCTGCTCCCCATCCTGGTTCCAGTACCGTCAGCTGGTTCCGGGCAGAGCCTTTGGCTTAGGTGCCTCCTTCTGGGTATCCAAGTTCCACCAACGTCAGGTGGTCCTTGGTAGTGCTTTCAGGCACGGGTACCTCCTGCTTAGTAACCGGGTTCCAGTAACGTCAGCTGGTCCTCGGTAGTTCCATTGGCTCTTGGACCTTCGGCTACCCATCCGGGTTCCAGTACCGTCAGCTGGTTCTCGGCAGTGTCTTTTGCTCTTGTACCTTCTGCTCCCCATCCTGGTTCCAGTAACGTCAGCTGGTTCCGGGCAGAGCCTTTGGCTTAGGTGCCTCCTTCTGGGTATCCGAGTTCCGTCAACGTCAGGCGGTCCTTGGTAGTGCTTTTTAGCACGGGTACCTCCTGCTTAGTAACCGGGTTCCAGTAACGTCAGCTGGTCCTCGGTAGTTCCATAGGCTCTTGAACCTTCGGGTAGCCATCCGAGTTCCAGTTCCATCAGCTGGTTCTTGGCATTTTCTCAGCCTTCTTGTACCTTCTGCTACATTTCCAAGTTGAAGACCCTAACGTCGACGACCCGGAAGACCACCACGATGACGACGACACGGAAGACCACCCCGATGACGACGACGACGACGATGGCGGAGATGACGACACTGGAGACGACGACCCTGGAGACGACAACATGGAAGACCGAGAAGCAGAAGAACAAGAGGCTGCAGAACAAAGAGCAGAAGAACATTAAGCATAAGACTTAATATCAGAGCAAAAGATATTATCTAAATTATATGCAGAAGAAGACTAAGCAGTGTATGGGGGTGAGTCCGTTCCTCCTCGTGGTGCCCCTGGATAAAGCCTGATGCTGCAGGCCAAACTGAACGCGGACAAATGTAACTTTTGTGACTGGCAGAACGGAAGGTGTAATCTTCAAACTTTTATAGATAACAACTACGGGAATGCCTGTCACAAATGAGAATATGATGAAGAAGTAGAATAGGAAGAATAATAACAGTGGAATAAAAAGAATATGTAGAATAAGAAGAATAATAATAGTTGAATAAAATGAATATGAAGAATGTAATAAAAAAAAAAAAATAGGTAGAAGATGAAGAAGAAGATGAATAAGGTGAAGAAGTTGATGTCAAAGATGCTGATGATGATGAAGATGAAAGTGTGGGAAAAGAAAAAAAAAAAGAAAAAAAAGAAGGGGAAGGGCGTGGAATAGTGAAACATCAATATCTGACAAAATAAAAAAAAAATTTACATAGTCAATATCTTTGTCACTCCGAACGTCTTAAAAAAAAACAAAAAACATGCTATTCTATTTGATTGGGATAAACCTCTATGACTTTAATGTCTCCGCCACCTCCCCAAATACATCCGGCATTATTCTTAGTTGTTTTCCTTCATGTAGAATGAACCTACAAGGAAAGAAAGGGTTTATTTTAATTCCGATATTTTGGTCCCATTGACTTGCATTGGGATCGGGTATCGGTATCGGCGATATCCGATATTTTTTGAATATCGGCCGATCCAAACCGATACCGATACTTTCCGATATCGGAAGGTATCGCTCAACACTAACCATGACACTTAATTCAGATTCCTTATGTCAAACACACTCATGTAATCTACTATATAAAGCTGAATGTGTGTATGTGTGTGTGTGTATGTGTGTGTATGTGTGTGTGTGTGTGTATGTCCGGGATTGGCATCTGCACCGTCGCAGCTACAGCCACAAAATTTTGCACAGTCACACGTCTGGACCCCGAGAGCGTCATAGGCTATATTGTGAGGCGAAATTTTAAGCCCGCGCGTTCCAATTCACCAAACAATTTTGCCCCTATCTACATAATGGGGAAAAAAGTGAAAGGAAAAGTGTTGGAAGCGTCGCAGCTACAGCAACAAAATTTTGCACAGTCACACGTCTGGACCCTGAGAGCGTCATAGGCTATGTTGTGAGGTGAAATTTTAACTCCGCGCTTTCCAATTCACCAAACTATTTTTCCCCATCTACATAATGGGGAAAAGTGAAAGGAAAAGTGTTGGAGGCAAATTGACAGCTGCCAGATGTGAACAAGGGGGACTTAAAGAGTGAGAGCGATGGCGCCAAAGAGTATATACCGTACAGTTGCTAAGGTGGGACCCCGACATGGGATACTCACCACACACGGGGATATGAACACACACACAAAATGCGCCACACACTACCATGTGCTTGAACACATATACCACCCTCAGCACACATTTCACCACACATACACCAACCTCGCCACATAAAAGTCAAAACACAAAAGTCGCCGCTCAAAACTCGCCACGCGCAAAACTCGCCACATGCAAAAAATAGGCTCACGCAAAACTCGCCACAAGTGCAAAACTCACCTCATGGAAAACTCGCCACACGCAAAACTTGCACATGCACAAAAATTGCCACATGCACAAAATTTGCAACACATGCAAAAGTTGCCTCACACAAAACTTGCACATACTCAAAAGGCACCAGACATAAAACTCACCACGCGCAAAACTCGCCATGCGCAAAACTTGCTGCACACAACTTGCTACACTAATCTGTCACATGCAACTCGACACACAAAAAGTTGCTACATTCATGTTGCCACACAAAACTCATCTCACAAAAGTCGCTACATGCATGTCGCCACACACAACTCAACACACGCAACTTGACAAACGAAACTCGCCCTAAAACACACACAAGTCTGGTATTAGCCTTCAAAAATAAAAATCTGATTAATAAGCAGACAAACTACAAGAGCAACAAATGTACCATATTGGAAATACGGCAGCTGTCAGTCACATGACCTGTCTATTATGTGTATGTGTGAGCTAATATATACTGCCAGGGGGAGGGCTTCCTGTTGGCTGGGGATTTATCAGGCTGCCAATTTATCTTACAAATACTGAGGCAAAAATACTGAGCAAATAACGTGTTAACGAGGTCTAATACAGGAGATCACACAGGTATATACTATATACAGGGGAGATGACACACAGATATATACTATATACAGGAGAGATGACACACAGGTATATACTATATAAAGGAGGAGATGACATACAGGTACATACTATATACAGGAGGAGATGACATACAGGTATATACTATAAACAGAAGGAGATGACACACAGGTATATACTATATACAGGAGCAGATTACCTACAGGTATATACTATATACAGGAGGAGATGACATACAGGTATATGCTATATATAGAAGATGACATACAGGTATATACTATATACAGGAGGAGATGACACACAGATATATACTATATACAGGGGAGATGACACACAGGTATATACTATATACAGGAAGAGATGACATACAGGTATATACTATATATAGAAGGAGATGACATACAGGTATATACTATATATAGGAGGAGATGACATACAGGTATATACTATATATAGGAGGAGATGACATACAGGTATATACTATATATAGGAGGAGATGGCATACAGGTATATACTATATACAGGGGAGATGACACACAGCAGGTATATACTATATACAGGGGAGATGACATACAGGTATATACTATATACAGGAGATGACATACAGGTGTATACTATATATAAGGGAGATGACAAACATGTGTATACTGAGGTGAAAATGAGAGGTGTGAGGTGAAAATGAAAAGGTGTGAGTGCAAAATGAGAGGAGTGAGGGAAAATAGTGTAGTGATTGGAAAATGACAGATGTGAGGTAGAAATGACAAGTGTTGGGGGGAATGAGAGGAGTGAGGGAGAAAATGAGAGGTGTGAGGGAGAAAATGAGAGATGTGAGGGGGAAAATGAGAGGCGTGATGGGAAAATAAGAGAAGTGACGTGCTATAACTAACCACAGATATTTACTATGCCCAGGAAACGCCGGGCTCTTCAGCTAGTTCAATCTAATTACGGTAAATAAAAAGAGATAAATGTGCCGTAATACTTCTCTAGTCAATGAAATGCAGCAGAGAGATGCATAACACATTTCTTTCTTCAAGGCAATTTACAGAAATGTTTTTAATTTGTTAACGGTATTCCCCTTTGAGTAGTGCTCTGGTTCCTCATATTGAAATGTAAATCAACTAACTTCCTAGAAGAATTTAGTATAGTTAATTGAGTTAAAGGGAATTTGTTAGCAGGATTGTGCACAGTAACCTACAGACACTGTCAAGTCGGCGCCGTTATACTGATTACAATGATGCCTTGGTTGATGAAATCCGTCTTGTGGTTGTTGTGTAATCTTTATTTTTAGTATTGAGTTAATGATATGTTTGTGCTCCGGAGCGACCTGTGGGGGTCTTCATGTGATGCTCTGATTAGGTATTCAGAATAGTAGCACAGGTGAAGAGATGGAGAAAAAAATTTCTCTGTCTTCTCCATTCTGTGCATCGATAGAAATCAGACTGTACACAGATGTCATCCAAGTGCAGTCCGATGTTTTTCATGTACACACAAACTTTAAAGGCCAATAGCAATCTGATTTGCACTGCAAATCAAAGCATGCTTCAATTTTTTTCTCATGCCAAAACAGTTTAAAAAAAATAAATGACACACTTTATTGCTTTACATGCTCTCCCTGATGCCAAGACACTGGCTCAGGTGTTTGTCACTGAGATCATGAAGCTTCATGGGGTTCCCTCCGATGTGGTGTCTGATCGGGGGACTCAGTTTGTATCTAAATTTTGGAGGGCGTTTTGTTCCCATTTAAGGAAGCATCTATCCTTTTCTTCAGCATTCCACCCTCAAACGAATGGTCAGACTGAATGCCTAAACCAAAGTTTGTTTCGAGACCTACCTCAGATGTTTTGTGTCAGACAACTTGGGGATTGGTCTTTTTTACCACTGGCTGAGTTTGCTGTAAACAATTGTCGAAGCAAGTCCACTGGTAAGTCACCATTTTTTTTGCGCATATGGCTTCCATCCTCAGTTCTGCACCTTCAGTAAAGATGAGTTTTTGGGTGTTCCTGGAGAGGAACAATTCTCATCCTCGCTCTCATCTATGTGGGAAGGGATTCAGAATAATTTAAAGATCTTGAGAGACAAATACAAACTTATGGCTGATGAAAAAATAAATGTCAGGTCCATACCTGGGGTGAACAAGTTGGTATGGCTGTCCACCAAAAAATATTAAACTGAAAGTTCTTAGAAACTAGATCCTAGGTTTATTGGTCCTTAAAAGGTGGTGGCCGTAATCAACCCTGTAACTTTTTGTCTCATGCTTCCTCTGACTCTCAAGGTCCATAATGTTTTCCACAGGTCTTTACTTAAAAGATATGTTGCGCCTGTGGTACTGTCACCTTTACCACCACCACCAGTTATTATTGATAGCAATTTAGAATTTCTGGTAGTGAAAATCGTTGATCCTCATAAGGTTCAATGCTCTGTACAGTACCTGGTGCATTGGAAGGGGTATGGTCCTGAGGAGAGGATGTAGGTGCTGAGGTTAATGCGGGTGCATTAATACCATCCTTTCATTTGGTCCATATGGATAAACCCTGCCCCCTGTGGCCCCTCTTAGAAGAGGGGGTACTGTCACAAGTGTCTTTCCATTTAGCCTGTGTGTTTTGTTCCTCATATTAAATGGATTTTGTTTTCTTATGGCACTGAAGAGGTTAACAACTCTTTGCATGCTGGTTAGAGACATGCAGCTCCATCTCACAGCTGCTCCTGACCTGCTTGTTTTCTCTCTCTATGAAACCTGGCCAGACCTTCCCATCCCTGCCTGTGAAAGTTTTGCTTCCTAGCTTGCTGAAATTGGTGTGCTGAAGTTGAAGTTTGCAGTTGCTTCTGGAGATTGTTGTCTTCAGTTTTTGGGTGTATGTTTTCCTCCATTATCCTATTCCCATTTGGGTTGTACCTGCCCTTTATTAATGTCTACCCTTGGTGAGTTTTTTGTATAAGTTGCTTTTTGTTATCCCTTTTCGTCATACACTAACAATTCTATCCAAGGCCTCGTGGCGGAGGGGACAGCTTAAGACATTAACAGAAGCATAGTAAGACCAGAGACTCAGGCCTCTCTACCTTTAAGAGTACCCCCGGGACAGGGATAGTTTGGGTCCCAGTTCTAGGGACAGTTTGAGGTTCCCCCTTCCTTACTGAAGACCATAACATTGTACAGGTACTTACAGTAGCTGTCAATATAATTGAAACAATGCAATCATTGATACTACGGGCATCTTTTAAAAGAAATCTATTTCTGTGACTGAAAACATGGATTAAAGTCATAACTAAAACACCCAAACTACAAAAATATGTTTCATGTTTCAATTTTATTTATCTACTGTTATTTTTATGTCATCTATGTATAATGTTGTATGTAATGCACACACTTATTAAAAATAACTAATATCAATTCATAAGTACTCTAGTTGAAGTCTCAGAGGCGTTTCCATTAAAATAAGACTTCATAAAGTGTTTAGCCTTATTACACAGACATAATAACTGACACGAATCCTCTGACCGGAGAACACTTCTGTGCCTTTTGTGAATACTAATATTCCATTCTGCCACTTCAGAAATACCCAGCAGGGAATAAATACCAGGACTTAATGGAGGAAACAAAGCATCAGAAGGGAAGGAAGGAAATTTCTGGAATAACTAGTCTAAACACAAGGAAATGGAACATATGATTCCCTTGGTAATGGATGGGATCCCTGGACAAACGGTAACCTTCCATTTTATGCAGCACTCATTTAAAAGGGAATCTATCACCTTGTAAAACACTATTTACCTGCAGATGCTGACTTACTGAAAGTGCGGCTACCGGAAGAAACTAAAGCGTAGCCATTGTTTTAATTTTTATTTTATAAACCAGTATTACACCTGAAAATTAGCAACTTTGATATATACTTATCTTATAAGAGAAATCTGCTTCTTTCTTCTCCTGAACTGATTTTTAATTTTCAAAATTCTAATTTTTCGGGTAAAATCTGTATTCAGTGAAGACAGATTATTACATTGCTGAGATAGGAGATGGCAGTTACTATTAATAAGATTCTATGCAAAGGGAAGAAGATGAGAGGAGAGACAAAGAGAGGAGCACGAGGCAGAGCTCCCCTTGGTCTTCATAGAATCTTATCAGTAGCAGCTGCCATCTCCTATCTTAGTAATGTAACATTATGTCTTCACTGAATACGAATTTTACCCAAGAATTGAGATTTTTGGAAATAAAAGATCAGTCCCGAAGGAGAAAGAAGCAGATTTATCTGATCAGATATATTACAAAGTTGCTTATTTTCATGTGTACTAATGATTTATAAAATAAAAATTAAAACACCAGTTATTCTTTAACTTATTTAATCCCTCAAGCAGCTGGCTTTCAGTCACTGAGGCATGCACAGAGTGGCTATGGTCACCACTCACTATAATATACTGTGCATGGTGGGTGTAAGCACGCTTCGGGACTTTGATTGAAAGCTCACTCTGAAACACTTGTGAGCAAAGCCTATTGCCAATCAAAGTGCGATGACTGCTTACAGGCCCAACTCACAGTATAATATAGAGTATAGTAAGCAACTTCAGCCACTTTTTGCATGACTCCTTGACTGAAAGTTTCCAGGACCAAATAAATTCATTGTCTCCTGCTAGTTGCATTATCACAAAAGTGGCCAGGCAGCATTGTACCCCATTTACCTGCAGGTTAACCCCACATATGCAGATAAATAGCAGTTTTGGAGGTGACAGGTTCCCTTTAAGTTATAGTTTTAGACTGTGCTCATATCCCATTCTGATATTTGTGGCAGTGAACACATCTCTATTTCATTGTGCTGTCTTACTCAACACACCCACTCACCATCTGTTTCTGGCCGTTTTATTGCAAATTATTATAACTAACCACATGACTTGCAAAAGCTGATTGTAAATGATTAATATTTAGTACCTGTCAAGGAAAAGTCTGCAGAAAATGGATAGTTAAAATAAAGGCTTTGCTCAACACAACAACGCATCAAATGCAAAATCTGAACTTTATAGATTTGAAAACTGATGTAAAACTAGAAAAAGTCCTAACTTTCTATATTATGGCATAATTAATGCAGCTACTGTGTTTCATCCTATTTGAAAGTCAAACATCATTCCTTTGAATGAAGAAGCACCATAGTCACCCTGGGGCCACTTACACAGTGAGACTACCAATTTCAATTTTTGTAGGCTACAGGTGACTTTAGGCTTGCGGCCGATTGGTCAGCAAGGACACGCATCGGACATCAATGTTGCACCCCAATCCTGACTTTGCTGGGATGACTTGTTTGGATCTGGTGTTAAGTGAATTTATATAGAAAATAAATGAAAAAATAATTAAAAATACTTATTTTTACATGTTTTTTTTCTTTAAAAATTCGAGCACACAATGTGTTTGTGGGGTTGACCTTGGGAACATTATTATTACTACAAGTTGGGGAACTGACAGAGCATTATTACTTTGTGGGGCACTTATGGGCCATTCATACTCTTTGGGGCACTTGGAACATTATTAAAAGTCAAATGTGCCTGTGTTGTTATTTCTGCTAATGTATCAGGTAGGAAGAAGTTATCATGTCGGTCTGGGCCAGATGGAAAGTAAACCATCCCACCAGAAAAAATGTAAACTACAAGTCACTATATGAGTTTAAAAGATAGTGAGTTAAACATTAGAATTGTTTCCATGTGTTACATCATGGCTTTTTTAATACCCTACAAAGCCTCAAAGAGTTTTAAAAGCCCTCTGAAGATCAGGGAGACATATTAGTAAATGAATGCTATATTATGGCATTCTGTGTAGTGATGAGCGAGTATACTCGTTGCTTGGGTTTTCCCGAGCACGCTCAGGTGACCTCCGAGTATTTATGACTGCTCGGAGATTTAGTTTTCATCGGGAAGCTGAATGATTTACAGCTACTAGCCAGCTTGATTACATGTGGGGATTCCCTAGCAACCAGGCAACCCCCACATGTACTCAGCATGGCTAGTATCTGTAAATCATTCAGCTGCCCCAATCAAAACTAAATATCCGAGCAGTCATAAATACTTGGAGGTCACCCGAGAGTCATCGGGAAAACCCGAGCAACGAGTACACTCGCTTATCACTAATTCTGTGTACTAAGTCTATTGGTAGAATACAGGATATGGTACCAAAGATTCCAGGATTACCAGCCAACACGGAACAATGAACCTCAGAGATAACTCTACTAGTCCATCTATCAGGGACAAACAGTTTCTCCGCTGGACAACGGTCAGGTCTATCAGCCTGAAACTTCTGCAGCACCCGCCGCAAATCAGGGGAGATGGCAGACAAAATTACCCCCTCTTTGAGAATACCCGCCGGCTCAGGAACACCCGGAGAGTCAGGCACAAAACTCTTTGAAAGGGCATCAGCCTTCACATTCTTAGAGCCCGGAAGGTACGAAACCACAAAATCAAAACCGGAGAAAAATAGCGACCATCGATCCTGTCTAGGATTCAACCGTTTGGCAGACTCGAGATAAGTCAAATTCTTGCGATCCGTCAAGACCACCACGCGATGCTTGGCTCCTTCAAGCCAATGTCGCCACTCCTCGAACGCCCACTTCATGGCCAACAAATCTCGATTGCCAACATCATAATTGCGCTCAGCAGGCGAGAACTTTCTAGAAAAGAAGGCACATGGTTTCATCACCGAGCCATCAGAACTTCTTTGAGACAAAACAGCCCTGCTCCAATCTCAGAAGCATCAACCTCGACCTGAAACGGGAGCGAAACATCTGGCTGGCACAACACAGGGGCAGAAGAAAAACGACGCTTCAACTCCTGAAAAGCCTCTCTGGCCGCAGAGGACCAATTGACCACATCAGCACCTTTCTTGGTCAAATCAGTCAACGGTTTAGCAACACTAGAAAAATTAGCGATGAAGCGACGGTAAAAATTAGCAAAGCCCAGGAACTTCTGCAGGCTCTTCACAGATGTCGGTTGAGTCCAATCATAAATGGCCTGAACTTTAACAGGGTTCATCTCGATAGTAGAAGGGGAAAAAATGAAACCCAAAAATGAAACCTTCTGAACTCCAAAGAGACATTTTGACCCCTTCACAAACAAGGAATTCGCACGAAGGACCTGGAACACCATTCTGACCTGCTTCACATGAGACTCCCAATCATCCGAAAAGACCAAAATATCATCCAAATATACAATCATGAATCTATCCAGGTACCTTCGGAAGATGTCATGCATAAAGAACTGAAACACAGATGGAGCATTAGAAAGCCCGAATGGCATCACCAGGTACTCAAAATGGCCCTCGGGCGTATTAAATGCTGTTTTCCATTCATCGCCCTGTTTAATACGCACAAGATTATACGCCCCTCGAAGATCTATCTTGGTGAACCAACTAGCCCCCTTAATCCGAGCAAACAAATCAGACAGCAGCGGCAAAGGGTACTGAAATTTGACCGTGATCTTATTAAGAAGGCGGTAATCAATACAAGGTCTCAAAGAACCATCCTTCTTGGCCACAAAAAAGAACCCTGCTCCCAACGGTGATGACGACGGGCGAATATGCCCTTTCTCCAAGGATTCCTTTATATAACTCCGCATAGCGGCGTGCTCTGACACAGATAAATTGAACAGTCGGCCCTTAGGAAACTTACTACCAGGAATCAAATTAATAGCACAATCGCAATCCCTATGAGGAGGTAGGGCACTGGATTTGGGCTCATCAAATACATCCTGGTAATCCGACAAAAACTCAGGGACTTCAGAAGGAGTGGAAGACGAAATTGACAGCAATGGAACATCACCATGTACCCCTTGACAACCCCAGCTGGACACAGACATTGATTTCCAATCCAATACTGGATTATGGACCTGTAGCCATGGCAACCCCAAAACGACCACATCATGCAGATTATGCAACATCAAAAAGCGAATATCCTCCTGATGTGCAGGAGCCATGCACATGGTCAATTGAGTCCAGTACTGAGGCTTATTCTTGGCCAAAGGCGTAGCATCAATTCCTCTCAATGGAATAGGATACTGCAAGGGCTCCAAGAAAAAACCACAGCGCCTGGCAAACTCCAAGTCCATTAAATTCAGGGCAGCGACTGATTCCACAAATGCCATAACAGAATAGGACGACAAAGAGCAAATCAGAGTAACGGACAAAAGAAATTTAGACTGTACCGTACCAATGGTGGCAGACCTAGCGAACCGCTTAGTGCGCTTAGGACAATCGGAGATAGCATGAGTGGAATCACCACAGTAAAAACACAGCCCATTCGACGTCTGTGTTCTTGCCGTTCAGCTCTGGTCAAAGTCCTATCACATTGCATAGGCTCAGGCCTATGCTCAGAGAATACCGCCAAATGGTGCACAGCTTTGCGCTAACGCAAGCGCCGATCAATCTGAATGGCCAAGGACATAGACTCATTCAGACCAGCAGGCGTGGGAAATCCCACCATGACATCCTTAAGGGCTTCAGAAAGACCCTCTCTGAAAATTGCCGCCAGGGCACACTCATTCCACTGAGTAAGCACAGACCACTTTCTAGACTTCTGACAATATACCTCCGCTTCATCCTGACCCTGACACAAAGCCAGCAAGATTTTCTCTGCCTGATCCACTGAATTTGGTTCATCATAAAGCAATCCAAGCGCCAGAAAAAACGCATCTACATCACGCAATGCAGGATCTCCTGGCGCAAGGGAAAATGCCCAGTCTTGAGGGTCACCACGCAACAAAGAAATAATGATCTTTACTTGTTGAACGGGGTCACCAGAGGAGCGGGGTTTCAAAGCAAGAAACAGTTTACAATTATTTTTGAAATTCAGGAACTTAGATCTATCCCCGGAAAACAAATCAGGAATTGGAATTCTAGGCTCTAACATCGGATTCTGAACCACAAAATCTTGAATGTTTTGTACCCTTGCAGTGAGATGATCCACACAAGAGGACAGACCTTGAATGTCCATCTCTACATCTGTGTCCTGAACCACCCAGAGGTTAAGGGGAAAAGAAAGACAAAACACACTGCAGAGAAAAAAAAATGGTCTCAGAACTTCTCTTATCCCTCTATTGAGATGCATTAACACTTTGGGCCAGCTGTACTGTTATGGACCTGGTGGTTAGGAGCACCCGGAACGACCTGATGGTGAAACTATCACAGGACAAGCTCTGGAAAGTGGGAGCTCTGCTGACCGCAACCCCTAATCCTATCACACACACTAGAAATAGCCGTGGAGCGTACCTAACTCTGCCTAGACGCCTCTTCACAGCCTAAGAGCTAACTAGCCCTAGAGATAGAAAATAAAGCTTACCTTGCCTCAGAGAAATTCCCCAAAGGAAAAGGCAGCCCCCCACATATATTGTCTGTGAGTTAAGATGAAAGTCACAAACACAGAAATGAAACAGGTTTCAGCAAAGGAGGCCAGACTTACTAATCAGACTGAGGATAGGAAAGGTATCTTTGCGGTCAGCACAAAAACTACAAAAAGACCATGCAGAGTGTGCAAAAAGACCCCCGCACCGACTCACGGTGCGGAGGTGCCACTCTGCATCCCAGAGCTTCCAGCTAGCAAGGCAAAATCATGATAGCAAGCTGGACAAGAAAACAATGAACAAATAATTAACTAGCAGGGACTTAGCTTCTGCTGGAGTAGACAGGTCACCAGAAAGATCCAAGAATGAACTGAACCAGTACAAGAACATTGACAGCTGGCATGGAGTAACGATCTGAGTGGAGTTAAATAGAGCAGCCAGCCAAAGAATAAACTAAGTCACCTGTGGAAGGAACCTCAGAACCAGCAGCTCCACTCACAGCCACCAGAGGGAGTCCATGGACAGAACTCGCCGAAGTACCATTCATGACCACAGGAGGGAGTTTGATAACAGAATTCACAACAGAAGACGTAGTGGTACCCCCGTTGGGAGTTGTGCCAAAAACATGAACCCAATACATTCAGACGAATCCACCATTTGTCATATCCAAGGGGCAGGTCAGTAAACGACAACATTGACGCGGAACCAACTAAAGTACTATGTACTGTACCTCCTTTGAAGAGGCAATCAGGCGGGTCAAGAAGTTGGTAAGGGGCACCCTAATGGCCAAAACAGACATTGAGGGGGCGTTCCGGTTACTACTAGTGTTGAGCCACCTCCCTAGTGTTCGGGTTCGGTTCGTTGACCAGGGAGGTGTGCACTACCTGTGCCTCCGAATAGTGTCCTCCCATTGGGCTGCTTCTGTCAAGGAGCATACTACATAGATCGCTGTTTGCCCACGGGGTGTGTTATGAACAGGTAATTCAGAACCACAATGGACCTTGAAGTTCAGAGCACACAAGGTGACCTGACATTTACCAAAAACATAGGACAAGCTCTGAGACGTGGAAACTCTGCTGACCGCAATCCCTAATCCTATCACACACACTAGAAATAGCCGTGGATTGCTCCTAACACTCCCTATGCAACTCGACACAGCCTGAGAAACTAACTAGCCCTGAAGATAGAAAAATAAGCCTACCTTGCCTCAGAGAAATTCCCCAAAGGAAAAGGCAGCCCCCCACATATAATGACTGTGAGTAAAGATGAAATACAAACACAGAGATGAAATAGATTTAGCAAAGTGAGGCCCGACTTACTGAATAGACCGAGGATAGGAAAGATAGCTTTGCGGTCAACACAAAAACCTACAAACAACCACGCAGAGGGGCAAAAAGACCCTCCGCACCGACTAACGGTACAGAGGTGCTCCCTCTGCGTCTCAGAGCTTCCAGCAAGCAAAAAAAAACCAATATAGCAAGCTGGAAAGAAAATATAGCAAACAAAAATAACACAAGCAGAACTTAGCTTATGCAGGATAGAGAGGCCACAGGAACGATCCAGGAGGAAGCAAGACCAATACTAGAACATTGACTGGAGGCCAGGATCAAAGCACCAGGTGGAGTTAAATAGAGCAGCACCTAACGACGTAACCTCATCACCTGAGGAAGGAAACTCAGAAGCCGCAGTACCACTCTCATCCACCAAAGGAAGCTCATAGACAGAACCAGCCGCAGTACCACTCACGACCACAGGTGGGAGCTTGGCCACAGAATTCACAACAGGGGTGCTCCATATCCTGCTCACTATTTGAGGCGTTTAGTTGCTTCCTCGAATGTATCATCATGGACGTTTGTAAGGCGGCACATATTATCCATTACCTCGACGACTTCTTATGCTTGGGCCCAAAAGATTCACCACAGTGTGAAAACATGCGGTAGTCCACCTGTGAGAAGGAGAGAGCTGGAGGGAGAGTGGACACCCCAGAGCCGAGGGGTTAGATTGAGAAAGAAAGAAGGCGGTGTAGCTTGCTTCATGGGTGGGGTACTCTGCTGAGTAGCAGAAATTCCTACTAGGCCCAAAAGGATTTCCTGGGCCAGATGCCGTTAAAAAATATTACTTAGGTAAACAGACGGTGTAGCTTGCTTCGTGGGTGGGGTACACTGCTGAGTAGCACTAAATTCTACTAGGCCCAAATTGATTTCTCGGACTAGATGCCATTACAAAATAGTACTTAGGTAAACAGGCGGTGTAGCTTGCTTCATGGGTGGTGTACGCTGCTGAGTAGCACTGAATTCTACTAGGCCCAAAAGGATTTTCTGGGCCAGATGCCGTTAAAAATAGTACTTAGGTAAACAGGCGGTGCGTGGCTGGGCTACTCTGCTGACTAGCAGACACTGAACCTTTGGAGCAGATCTCTGAAATCCAGACCACAGTATGAGTAAACAACTCTGCAGACGACCACACCCACCTGGAGTTGATCATGGCAACGTCATGTAAAACTCAGCAAGGGGACTAAATAGTCTCCATTTTTTCCAAAAAGTCGGCCACAGACACCACTTAAGTGGCATCAATTTCGCCAGAGTTTTTTAAAACGGTTGGTGAGGTGATTTTCAAAAATCATCAAGCTTTTAGTCTCCCCAAGATGACAGAGGGGTAAAAAAGTCCTTGCAGATCCAGGATTTGTTCATCTTGATGAACGTTAGTCTGTCTACATTGTCACTGGACAGCCGCGTGCGCTTATCTGTCATCAGCAGCGCTGAACACACATTCAAAGAGAACACTGGCTGCGGGGCACGACAAGATCTCCAAGGGGTGAGTGGCGAGCTCAGGACATTTTTCAAGATTGGAAGCCAAAAATGAGCAAGGGTCCAGTTCCACAGTCATGGCATCGATGTTAACTTTGAGATACTCTTGCACCATCCTCTCTAGGCGTTGGCTGTGCGTCAGACTTCTTGTCTCCTGTGGTCTTGCAAAGGATGGTCTAAAAAAATCTTGAAACGATTGGAAAAAATTGCTGTTACCACCAGATATGATTTCTGTTACGGCTTGAGTGATAACTCGATAGTCCCACGGTTGGCAAGTTAGAACTCGATTCACTACGTGCACCACTGGTGTTTTGTGGAAAAGCAGATGTTAGATTCTGTAACAGTCGCCGCTGATAATCCTGCATGCGTGAATCCCTTTCTAGAAGGCACATGTGTGACATTGCCCCGGCGAAGGGCCGCACCCAGGTTTGCAGCATTGTTGCACACAGCCTTCCCTGCCTGAAGGTTGAGTGGAGACAACCAATGATGGAACTCGGTCTCCAGAGCTGACCACAACTCCTCAGCTGTGGGATTCACATTTCCCAGACATTTCAATGTAAACACTGTCTGATGCCGTTGAGCCCTGGTGACAGCATAGTGAGGAGGTGTGCAGGATTCCTTCTGCGCAGTTACAACGCGGGTGGCATTATCAGACAGGCTTTGGGTGCAGGTGGAGGACCGAGAGGAGGTTGAGGAGGCAGAAGCAATGGAGGAACTTCTAGATACAGAGGATCGATGAGCAACTTGTGGGGACGGCAAGACTTGGACAGCAGCCCCTTCTCCTGATGTCGCCGTAGTTACCCAGTGCCCAGTCACCGACATGTAACGCCCCTGTCCATGTCTACTCATCCAAGTGTCTGTGGTGAAATGCACCCTATCACACACAGAGATTCTCAAGGAAGCGGGGATGTTGTGTGCGACATTCTGGTGTAGCGCAGGCACAGCTTTCTTTGAGAAGTAGTGGCGACTGGGCTTCTGGTACTGGGGCACTGCGACGGACATAAGGTCTCGAAAATCCTCTGTGTCCACCAGGTGGAAAGGCAGCATTTCTGTAGCCAACAGCTTGCAGATGGAGAAATTCAACCTCTTAGCTTTGTCATGGCTAGGAGGAAATGGTCTTTTACTTGTCCACATCTGAGGGACTGAGGGCTGGCTGCCGTGCTTAGACAGAATTGAGTAGGGTGTCCCCGGCAAACTGCTGGTCTGTGAGGAAGGTGCAGGCGGAGATGTTATGTTGCCTTGATCTAAAGGTGGTGTCGATGTCGGAGAGCGCTCAGCAACAGCAGGTGTTTCCATTTGCAAATGTCCTGACGACCTGCCAATTACACTGGCTGTTGCGGGTAAAAAGGTGTAGGGTCTGCGTCCAAAACCATGTGTGACTGCTGTCCCCACAGTCACAGATGATGAAGAGGACGTGGATGCACTTGATGGGGCAGACGGTGGTTGAACCAGCCCACTAGGCCGCATTGTAGCACAGTGAGCTTCCCACTGCAACTTATGCCTCATATCCATGTGACGGTTCATGCATGAAGTACTCAAACTAGTCATTTTTTGTCCTCTACTGAGATTTTGTTGACAAATCTTACAGACAACATGAGCTGGGTCATCCTTTGCAATGTCAAAAAATGCACAGGCTATGCAAAGCTTAGAGCCGGTGCGACCTGAAGAGTCACCAGTCACCACGACTTCTGGTCTGAGGCATAGTTGGGGTTGAGGATGCAGTTGTTGACGTGCTACCAGTACTCCATCTCTGTCCAGGAAGGCACAACGTAACCTCATCGTCAGACTCGTCACTAGCATCCTCCTCCACCTCCTCTGCTGACCTCATGGACTGGCGGACTGGGGGTTGACAGTAAGTGGGGTCTACAACCTCGTCATCATCATCCTGTGTGTTCTCACACCCGTCGTCCTCAGAGCCAACCTCTTCCTGCCCTGACCAAAAAGTAAAGTTTTCGTTCAAATCAGGTATCTAAGTCTCATCATCATCTTCCTCATTGTCTCCACCAACAGGAGTTACAGTTTGGGAACAAGGGTCTACATTATGCTCAGAACCTTCTCCATCTGGGCCTGGATCCGACTCACAAAGATTCTGGGCATCAGTGCAGATCATTTCCTCATCTGGATTCACAGAAGCTCTGGAGCAGACCTCTGATTCCCAGGCTATAGTATGCGTAAACAGCTCTACAGACTCAATCATGTGTGTTACCCCATGCTCAGACGGGCGGCTGGAGACTTGGGAGCTGTGAGGAAGCAAGTGCGATTGGGGTGACAACTCTGAGGACTGGAGTAGTTGTGATGTTGAAGTTGACATGGAGGAGAGCCCATTTGAACGAGCACTTGATATCCGTTCAAGCACCTACTGTTTTTGTGCCTCATCTGGAATTTTTGGCGATGCTTGTAGCGATGGTCGTAAGAAAGGGATCATATATGATTGTCCATGAAAAGAAGTAGACATCTTACTTTGGCTGGAAGATAGTCTTTCTTCTGCAGATGTTACTGTTGCTTTACCACCTACCCCAAGGACACAACCTTTTTTTCCCTTTCCAACACGCCTATTCCCCTTTCCACCAGCAGCAGCAGGCCTTTTGCCACTCATTTTAGTGCTTAACTAATTGGAAACTCTGTATCAGTAGTTGTTGGCACAGCAACCGATGGATGAAAACCGAGCAGAACTGAGTGGCCAAACTGTGGTACTAGGCCTAAAACTATTAACTGGATTAGATGCAGTAAAAATTTAGATACACAGGCAGTGTAGGTAGTTTCACAGGCGGGCTACTCTGCTGACGTGCAGACACTGCTCCTAGGCCCAAAACTATTAACTGGATTAGATGCAGTAAAAATAGAGATACACAGGCGGTAAAGTTAGTTTCACAGGCGGGCTACTCTGCTGACGTGCAGACACTGCTCCTAGGCCCAAAACTATTAACTGGATTAGATGCAGTAAAAATAGAGATACACAGGCGGTAAAGTTAGTTTCACAGGCGGGCTACTCTGCTGACGAGAAGACACTGCTCCAAGGCCCAAAACTATTAACTGGGTTAGATGCAGTAAAAATTGAGATACACAGGCAGTGTAGCTAGCTTCACAGGTGGGCTACTCAGATGACTATCAGACAATGCTATTAGCCCAAAAGGATTGGCTGAGCTACATTACACCAAATGCTGTGACAAACACGCTTGGCATTTCTGAAGCGTTGAGAGCCCGCCTAACCTAACAGGTGCATGCCTTCAGAAGCATTGGCTGGACATAACATACTGGTGACTGCAATGCACTGGTCACTATAGCATACTTTTCAGTACAACAACAGTTTGCAATTTTCACTTGGCAACATTCATTGCTGCTTGTTTCTGGAAAACACCCATGGAGTCAAAATCAGCACTACACCTGCAGATAAATTCCCCAAGGGGTATAATTTCCAAAATGGGGTCACTTGAGGGGGGGATTCTCCTCTTCTAGCAATCAGGGGTGTTGTGAGTTCCATTCTGGAGCTCCCTCCTGTGGTTGCTAATGGTATTTTTGCGAGTTCTGCCTTGGGCTCCCTCTGGTGGTCTCGAGTGGAACTGCTGCTCCGTTAGGTGGCTGTAGCAGCTGCCTTCACTAATCGCCTTGCCTGGGTTTGTTATTTAAACCTGCTCTGGGCTTTAGTCCATGCCTACTGTCAATGTTCTTGGTTGGATTTGATTTTTCCCTTGGATTTCTCATATGGCCGGTCCTTGTCTGCAAAAGATAAGCTTTGCTAGTTTTCTTTGTCCATTTGTTTGGACTCTATTGCTTGCATTTTGTCTCTTTTGTCCAGCTTGTCACTATGTCTTATTCAGACTAGCTGGAAGCTCTGGGAAAGCAGATTTGCCCCTCCACACCGTGAGTCGGTGTGGAGTTCATTTTTGTATACTCTGCGTGGATTTTGTAGTTTTTAATACTGACCGCACAGTATCCTTTGCTCTCTGTCTATCTAGTTTAGTTTTGGCCTCCCTTTGCTGAATTCTAATTTCATTTCGGAGTTCGTCATTTCCCTCTCCTTTCACAGTCAATATTTGTGGGGGGCTATCTTTCCTTTTGGGGGTTTCTCTGAGGCAAGATAGCTTTCTATTTCCTTCTTTAGGGGTAGCTATATCTGAGGCTGTGACGAGGTGTCTAGGGAGTGTCAGGAACATCCCACGGCTATTTCTAGTTGTGTTGTTAGGATTAGGGACTGCGGTCAGTAGAGATACCACCTTCTCAGAGCTCGTTCCATGTTGCGTTTTAGCCACCAGGTCATATCAGTGTGGCCTCTTAACCACCAGGTCATAACACAGGGGCTCTGTATATGGAGTCCACACACTCTTCTAGGGAAATCTGAGCTCCAGGAGGCAAATAGCGCTCCTTTCCTCCTGAATCTCTCCGTATGGCAAAGTGGTATTTCCACTTTCAGTACAAATTGTGGGACAAATTTCTTGTGCGAAAATGTAAAACCTGTGGCTAAAACTAAATTTTGATGGTAAAAATGTAGTTATTTATTCTTTACTGCTCAATGGTATGAAACTCTGTGACACACCCGTGGTGTCAATATGATCACTGCACTCCTAGAGGTGTAATTTGTAAAATGGGGTCACTCATGGGGGGGTTCTGCTGTTTTGACACCTCATGGCCTCTCCCAGTGAGTCATGGCACCTGTAAACCATAACAGTAAAATCTCTTGCCTTCTGAGCTTTGCACTGTGCCTGAAAAATATTTCCCGATTACATGTAGGGTAGTGGCGCACTCAAGAAAAACTGGACCTCAGTTTGTTGTAAAAATTCCTATTAGCCCTTAGAAAAATTAAAAACTTGGAGCTAAAATAACATTTGTCATGAGAACAGGATGGGCTTTTTTCTACCTTCCTGGTCAGGTAGGGGTTTGGCCTGTCTTTAGTTCTGCGAGAGTTATTTAGGTCTGCTGCTGGCCTGATCCTATGTTAGTGATACTTTTGCTTACCCGGCTTGAGTTGTTGACCCAGGTTATCGTTCAGATATCTTTGTGCCTCTGTACGCTTGTGTCTCCTCCTGTGTATGACCCAGCTTAGACCACTCTTTGTCTTGCTCTTTTGTCCTGTGCTGCCGTCTGGCTACTGACCTCGGCTAGTCCACCACCATCCTTCTGTCTCATCCCTGGCTTCTGTTCGTCTTCCTGGCTTCTGACCTCGGCTTGCCTGACTACGTACCCAGCGTTCACCCAGCTGTCGGCTCTCGTCCATTCTCGGAGCTTGGTTCTGTCCCCCCGATGCCTTCCCAGACGTCACGTGATCAGCCAGGTCCTGCTCCACTTTTCCTTGCACACTGTGGTGTCCGTGCATCTCCTGGATGTCCTGCATTTCATGTGCAACGACCCATAGAACACACACAGTGTGTGTGTCTTTACAACATTTTTGTAAGGAAAATGTGATTTTATTATTTTCACGGATCAACGTTATAAATGTCTGTGAAGCACCTGGGGGTTCAAGATGCTTACCATGCATCTAAATATATTTTTAAGGGGTCTATTTTCCAAAGTGGTGTCAGTTGTGGGGCATTTTCACTGTTTAGCACATCAGAGGTTCTACAAACGCGACATTGCGTCCGCCAATTGTTCCAGCAAAATTTGCATTCAATAAGTCAAATGGTGCTCCTTCTCTTCTGAGCTCTGGAGTGGGACTCAGGAGAAATTGCGCAACAAAATGTATGGTGCAATTTCTCCTGTTACCATTATGAAAATGCAATATTTTGTGCTGAAAACTTATTTGTGGGGAATTTTTGTTTTTTACGGCTCAATGTAATGAACTTCTGTGAAGTACCTGAGGGTTCCATGTGCTCACCACACATGTAGATCAGTTCCCTGTGGGGTCTAGTTTCCAAAATGGTGTCACTTTTGGGGGATTTTCACTGTTTAGGCACATCAGAGGCTCTCCAAATGTGACATGGCTTCCACCAATTGTTCCATCAAATTTTGCATTCAAAAAGTAAAATGGCGCTCCTTCCCTTCCGAGCTCTGCCGTGCACCCAAACAGTGGTTTTCTCCCTTATATGGGGTATCAGTGTGCTCAGGAGATATTGCACAACACATTTTGGGGTCTATTTTTTCCTGCTACCTGTGTCAAAATAAAAAAAAACTGGATCTGAAGTCAATTTTTTGTTTAAAAAGTTAAATGTTAAATTTGTTTTTCAAAAAATTCCCGTGAAGCACCTGAAGGGTTAATAAACTTCTTGAATATGGTTTTGAGCACCTTGAGGTGTGCAGTTTTTATAATGGTGTCACTTTTGGGTGTCTTCTTTCATATAGACCCCTCAAAAAGTCTTCAAATGTGAGGTAGTCCCTAAAAAAATGGTTTTGTAAATCTTGTTGGAAAAATGAAAAATCATTTTTCAAATTTGAACCCTTATAACTTCCTAACAAAAAAATTGTTCAAAAATTGTGCTGATGTAAATTAGACTTGTGGGAAATGTTATTTATTAACTATTTTGTGTGACATATCTCTGTGATTTAAGGGCATGAAAATTAAAAGTTTGAAAATAGCAACATTTTCCAAATTTTTGCCAAATTTCCTTTTTTTTCACAAATAAACTCAAGTCATACCAAGGAAATTTTACCATTACTATGAAGTACGATATGTCATTAAAAAACAGTCTCAGAATTACCACGATCCATTGAAGGGTTCCAGAGTTATAACCTCATAAAGTGACAGTGGTCAGAATTGCAAAAATGGTCCCTGTCATTAATATTCAAACCACCCTTGGGGATAAAAGGGTTAAAGCTCTATGGAGTCAATGGTGCCAAATAAGCTAAAACGATTTATAAACCTTCACATATTTGGATTGATTTGTCTATATGAGAGGAAGGATTTATGTTGGGTCTAATGCCAATTTCAGGGTTTGTTTTAACTAGTTGATATGACCTTTTGAAAGTGTGAAATTTTGTGATGTTTGCTCCCAGACTGGTTTGTTTTTGGAATTATGGCGAGGGACACAAGGATTGAGTGGATGGAATTTAATCACCTGATCCTTTTGATCAGCGGAGAGTTAAGGTGCTGCCTAGTCAATCTCATAGTGGTTCCCTCATAAACAACACAGAAGGACTCAGCTCAGCCAAGTGTTCCTGTGTCTGAAGGAGGCAGGAGAGATAGCTGGGTCAGCTAAATAATCATTCACTCGACAGCTATCTAATCTGTATGGCCAGCTTGAATTTGCTATCACATTACCTTTCCTCATTGCTCAAGAGTTTTTGCTGGTATTATTGCTCATGGTTCTCAAGTCTTTTGCAAATAATTGTCATGCATTGTGCATGGACTTGGACGAAACAAAGAAAACAAGATTGTAAATATTTTTAAATACATTTAACGAAAACTTGGGATATCTAGAGTGTTGTGTCCCACTGAATCAATAAATGTCCTATTGAATTACTATAGAGAATATTGCATTGTCTTATGCTATTGTCATTTGTATGTTTTCTTTAGAAGTGCACATTCATCAGTCAAATTACATTTTAAATATTTTTTATACATGGAAACATATCAGACATACTGTATACCATTTTAATAGATTTACCCTAGCCTGTCTCATATAAAGAGCTTTATGTTGAAATGTTGCCTTCCTTTAATATAATATGCAAACAATCTATTTTTATCATCGATTGGTATTAATGTCATGATGTTTTCCCAGAGGTTCAATGGTTGATACTTGCATTACTGAAAACTGTACTCTGAAATAATCCATTAGTAGGGAAGGGGAGACATAGCCTGTACATTATTTTGGTTATTACAAAAGAGGCTTCAGAAATCATCCATCTAGTAGCGTTAGTACACAAGTACATTTGTTATTACAATAGGACAAGGAGCCTTGATAAGTGAATAACTTGATATAAAAAGACATTTTATCTAATAGTCTCTCAACCAGCTGTCACATATGTTTTCTACCACATGGGCTACTAACCAAATCCCAACATAACTTTCTTTTCTACAGCCTTCTCTAGTTGCTGGGGGATATATAAATTGCATTTAGCCTCTTAGATAAAGCATCCAAGCATCATGATCATGAACGGGTATCGTTAAAAACACCTGATTCACGTTTTTCTAAATAGGCTGCCAATCGCTCGATGAATGACCAAAACGTTCATTCACCAGGAATGATCTTTTGAGCAGCTTATAAAATCATGGTTTTTGGCGGTGCAATGTCCTGTACATACAGGACTCACCACACCAACAATCACAGCAGTTTATGTGTTCTAAGTGACTAATATACATTGCCTAGAGTGCATCATTTGCTTTACACAGGCAGTCAAATGGCCACTGATTGGTAAAAGTTTACCAGTCGGAGGTTAGGCCGGTTTCACACGTCAGTGGCTCCGGTACGTGAGGTGACAGTTTCCTCACGTACCGGAGCCACTGACACATGTAGACACATTCAAATCAATGCATCTGTGCAGATGTCATTGATTTTTTGCGGACCGTGTCTCCGTGTGCCAAACACAGAGACATGTCAGTGTTCGTGGGAGCGCACGGATTACATGGACCCATTAAAGTCAATGGGTCCATGTAAAACACGTACCGCACACGGACGTTGTCCATGTGCAGTCCGTGTGCCGTGCAGGAGACAGCGCTACAGTAAGCGCTGTCCCCTGCATCTGGTGCTGAAGTCGCGATTCATATCTTCTCTGCAGTAGCGTTTGCTGTAAAGAAGATATGATAAATCCTTTTTTTTTTGTTTCTCGTGTTTAAAATAAAGGTCCATGTCCCCCTATGGGAGGTGGAGCCACATATTCATGACTGTAATCGGCGGCCCCACGTGACTGCTCATACAGTAGAAGGTACGGCCAGGACAGGAAGCAGCGCCAGCCAGCGAGGGAGCCGGGTGAGAATTTTAAGAACAGCGGGCGGGCGCACAGGGGGTAGGAGGGGGGTGGGGACATGGACCTTTATTTTAAACATGAGAAACAAAAAAAAAAGGATTTATCATATCTTCTTTACAGGAAATGCTGCTGCAGAGAAGATATGAATCGCGGCTTCAGCACCAGATGCAGGGGACAGCGCTAAACTTTAGCACTGTCTCCTGCACGGTGCGTGCGGTACCCAGTGGGCACACGTGTGCCGCACGTGTGCCACACTGATGTGCCACACTGATGTGCCACAGAAACGCACGGGCACACGGACACGGATAATTCCGGTACCGATTTTTCCGGTACCGGAATTATCTGGACGTGTGGGACTGCCCTTATACAGTATTGTGTCGCCGGTCGGTTCGTGTAAATAGATCATAAGATGCAATTGTTGTACACCACTAGGATAGGGTAATCGTCATGCCCAACAATTGGTTTGCCATTTTGCCCTATATGCCAATGACAAGTAAATGAGCATATTTTTTGAATTGAGATCACTTCTAGGGGTCTTTACAGTATCAATGCAGTTCAGCACCTTAAAAAATCATTATATATTTTTGTCTTTTATGGTCTTCATTGATCATTTCAAAAGTATGTACACTTTAACACAACTTGTTTAATATTTTTAAAGCACTTTACATGCCTGGTGGAAGTCCAAGTCATAAGATGCCACACCGTAGGGTGAAGTATGGATAAAATATACATAGGCACCAATTCATCAACACCGGCGTGAGATGCGCCTCCGTGAGCTATGCCAGAAATCTTACTCCAGTCAGAGACTATGCTGAAATTTCTAGCATATGGAGCACAACAACATCATGCCCCAGCGCCACACATTTCTGTGAAGCTAAGAGAAACTGGCGTGAGTGCCAAAAGTCGTTATCTTGCAATTTTTCAAAACTTTTAAGCCACTTTTTTGGCGTAAAGGCAGTGATGAATCAGAGCCATAGGCTTTGTATTTGATGCATACTCTGCTCTGTGTGCATACTCAGACAGGAGCTGCACACTTCTCAGGACCAGGACCCCCACCACTCCGAGGCATGTAAAGCGCCTGACAAATATAATAAAAAATGCATAAAAGTTTAGTTACTCATTAATAGATCATGAATCACTCAGACTAGGCTATCACTATTGGAATCTGCAGGGTAGGAAATTGTACTTTACTATACCAATATGCAGCCTATATTACAGTGAACTGCAACAAGGAGTTAAATACCTAATTCTCAGTTGATGGCTTAGGTAGAAGCAGGGTATGAATTATATTAACCATGTACACGATTAAATACTCATGTTTAAAGGGCCACTGTCACCCCCTCCAGCCGTTATAAACTAAAAGAACCACCTTGTGCAGCAGTAATGCTGCATTCTAACAAGGTGGCTCTTAGTTTTTGGTGCAGTTACTGCCAAAATAAAGCGTTTTATAAATTTGCCAAAATACCTTTCTTTAGACCTGGAGGCAGGTCTTAACCCCCCTGCTGGAAACGCCACACTGCCGTCACTCAAATCTTCTGGGGCGCAGGGCGCCGCCCCCTGCGAGCTGTTTTGCTATGAAATCCGGTGCCTGCACTGTTCTCTTCTGCCTGGAGCAGGCGCAGTGAGCACTGGCCGTCTGACCTCACCTGCTGTGTTGCAGACTGCACCTGGGTGGCCACCCAGCTAGTGAATCCCAGCCCCGCACTGTGCATAATGCATAACACACTGCGGGGCTGGGATTCACTTACGTCAGTGTGCACAGCGTCCTCCTATACACGTCAGGATGCACAGCCTTTTCCATCTCTATACTGCACAGGACTACATGGCTGCCATACACGCAGCCCTAGCAGGTGTCACACATGCCCTGCACAGATGCACGCTGCACACGTATGAGAAGCCATCTTCCAGATGCCCAGCGCTCACCTTTATAAGGTCTAGCGGGTGGGTACAGCATGCTGCCCCGCAGGACACCAGGCCCCCGAAGTACCAGCGGGAGATCCTCCGCTCCGCCATCCCTCAGTCTTCTCCTCCCCCAGATCCAGCCGCTCCGGACAGTCCAAGGGCCAGGGGCAGGGCCTTGTCTACTGCGCCAGGACCAATAGGAGAAATTTTGGTACAAGGCTCCGCCCACATTACTGTCAAACCACAAGACTCAGCATGTTAAAGTGGCGCTGCCACTGGGAGGTGGGGCCCACCGGGGAACAACACATGGTGTGGGAATTGGTGAAAGGTCACCGAGTACGTGCATTGGTCTGGTTCTAAAGACGTCTCTTAATTGGGATGGTTCGTGCTGTGGATGATGGGGGCCACCCAGCTAGTGAATCCCTGCCCAGCAGTGTGCATAATGCATAACACACTGCGGGGCAGGGATTCATTGGCTGGGTGGCCGCACAGGGGCATTCTGCAACACAGCAGGTGAGGTCAGACGGCCAGTGCTCACTGTGCCTGCCCCAGGCAGAAGAGAACAGCGCAGGCGCCAGATTTCAGAGAAAAACAGCGTTGAGGGGGCGGCGACCAGCGCCCCAGAAGATATGAGTGACGGCAGTGTGGCGTTTCTAGCAGGGGGTTAAGACTTGCCTCCAGGTCTAAGGAAAGGTATTTTGGCAAATTTATAAAACGCTTTATTTTGGCAATAACTGCACCAAAAACTAAAAGAGCCACCTTGTTAGAATGCAGCATTGCTGCTGCACAAGGGGGATATTTTAGTTTATAACGGCTAGTGGGGGTGACAGTGGCCCTTTAAGATGGAAATCAGAGGAGCCTTAAATAAAATATGAGATTATAGTCATTAGTGATGAGTGAGTATACTCGTTACTCGAGATTTCCCGAGCACGCTCGGGTGTCCGCCGAGTATTTTTTAGTGCTCGGAGATGTAGTTTTCTTCGCCGCAGCTGAATGATTTACATCTGCTAGACAGCTTGATTATATGTGGGGATTTTCTAGCAAACAGGCAACCCCCACATATACTTATGCTAGCTAGCAGCTGCATCAACAAAAACAAAATCTCCGAGCACTTACAAATACTCAGAGACCCCCCGGGCATGCTTGGGAAATCTCGAGCAACAAGTATACTCGCTCATAACTAATAGTCATAAGTTAAAGTAATATTTATGTTGTATCAGTGTAAGGGTAGTAACTAGTGATGAGCGAGTATACTCGTTGCTCGGGTGATCTCCGAGTATTTGTTAGTACTCGGAGATTTAGTTTTTGTCGCCCCAGCTGCCTGCATGATTTGCGGCTGCTGGACAGCTTGAATACATGTGGGGATTCCCTAGCAACCAGGCAACCCCTACATGTACTCAGGCTAACTAGCAGCCATAAATCATGCAGCTGAGTCAACAAAAACTAACTCTCTGAGCACTCACAAATACTCGGAGAACACCCGAGCAACGAGTATACTCGCTCATCACTAGCAGTAACACCTAATTTCTCAACCATAATTGAGATATCCTCATAAAGATACAGTATTTGAAGGGAGTCTGCTAGCAGTTTTGATCCTCCTAGGCTCTCCCCTCTGCTCCTGCACAAGCAGTCTCCTGATTGTATATTAGAGCCATCACTCAGAGAAAATAGACTGCACCCTGGGTGGTCAAAAATCAGTAAAAAATGCAGACACACTCACTTTATTTCTCTGCGAAGATATTATGTTTGGATTTGATACTAATTCATTTTAAGGGTTTTTCACAGTTATCTGAGAGCTATACTCTACCCTTTAAGTGGAAGTAACAGTGGTCACTGAGTAGTATAAAAAATGAAAGAATCGCTTCCGACACTATATTATTGCAGATTGCTAAGAAGTTTATCTAGTGAGGTGGCACTCACTGTAGTGTGGCGATACGATTCAGTACCAGTGTATATGGGATGTTAGACATGTACTATCTAAGGGATATTTCTGATACTTTAGATGGTTGGGAGTGAGTATGTATGGTGATCCTCATGATGGTGGGTACTTCCCTCAGTTGGCTGAAACTATACCATAACTTCCTAAGTAGTGTGGAAAGCCAACTAGAAGTGGTGACTGGAGAGTCATCGTGCATGATCATTGTGAGTTAAGGAGTTTGGAGAAGTGAATCTCCCTGAATGTTAGAGAAGGTGAGAGGATTAAGTATGAGAACTGATCCCAGTAATGTGAAGATACAGTGTTAAGAGAGCACAAGATTATTAAAGGGGAAGACACAATTAATAGTCCATCTAAGCTATGGTGTTCCAGCCAGTGGCTATTGTTCTTGAGATCAGAAGTGGTCAGTTTTTGCTCTTAAAATATTATTCCTGCTGATCCCCTACTCCATTCTTTTTAGATATACCATACAGCTTCAGAAATATGTGCCTTTTTATAAAGTGCTAATTTTTAGGGTCTTTACCAAGGGGGCATGGTTCAAAAGGTAATAATGCGTACCAGTCTAAAGGTAATCCAAAAAATCCTGTGAACAAATGTCGCCCCCTTGGTAAAGACCATAAGGCACTAAATTAAAACAGCCCTATCTATGGAATCGTATGGGGGATTAACACCAAAACAAATATCAAATTGACAAAAAGAGGTATACTAATGAAGGAACCTGGAATAAAATAGGTGGAAAAACAACCCACTTCTGACCTGGTGGCAGGTCCTCCTTAAGCTTTGTTCCTCTCCTTGAAAATCAAAATAACTAGAGAGAAGTATGCACGGAAAAGGGCAGTTTCCCACCAATCAAGACTTGTGTAACTCCAACACACGGAAGAAAGTAAACCAATTATTTTGAATTGCTTTATCCCAAAGTTTCGACCCACAGATCTTTTCAAGTAAAATCTCTATACAATACATGTGATACGTAAAATATGTGATCAAAATTATCACATCCTTGTCTCTATACCAATATTCCAATAAGAATTGAGTTTGTGAGTCCTTATGTTTTCCTGAACATTAACTCAGTGTTCTAGTGCCGCCTAGTGATAATAAATAACATTTTCCTTAAACCAGCCAACAAAATAACATACAAATCAAACAAAGCTAGTGGTGCTGGCATTAACATTTTCTTTCTGTTTTAGTTTACTGCATCTCACTTATAATCACAACCCTTTCAGCAAACTGAACAGCAGTAATATGATCTTTTAGAGATCTGATTAGTTTTGTTACGAAAAACATTTTAATTACTGTTAATTGATTGACCAAGCTTACATCAACGTATGGAAGAATGCTAAAGCCTCCTGCACCCTCACGGATGCACATTCCAAGTTCCACAAGTCCAAATTGGTTGACCATCAAAAGACTTTCCTCGCTAATAAACAGGCTGACTAATAACCAGAGCTTCTCTCTGCTTACTGGCCAGGTGAATCTGATGTTGATTCTGGCCACAAGGAGCATGGAAGTCTGGATCAGGCTTGCAGGAGTGGGCGGACGTCTACCAATGGCATGGTCATTCAGCACCAACAATTCACGGGCCCACAGCAGTTGTGTATTCGGATTGCCAATGTTTCCACAGGAGATACACTGTCCAAGGCTAAGGCTCTATTACAGGAATCATAAGGATTCTAGTGCTGCCGGGCTCAGAACACATGACTCTTAAAACTGAAGCTTGATATTGACAAAGCTATCAAAAGCTGAAGCATGATAGAAAACCAGAAATAGCAGTCAATTTCACATATTGACGTTTGCACACTGAATTATACAAATTAATATAAATTATATATTTCCAAATCAAATCAATGTAATTTGTCTGGCTCCAAAGTGTTCAGCAAAGTGATACATCTCAAGTATTAAGTTACATAAATGGAATGGCTCCATTTATAGTAGATAAAACAGCTTCATATTATTCTGGACTAAACATTCTCATGCACATAAGGATGTTATGTCCTACGGGAGTCTCATCCTTGGCCTTCAATGGAAAACATTTAATGGCGAGTAGGAGAAAATCTGGATACATTACGCACACAAATCCCTACCTTGTAATCAATCCAGACGACCATTGACTAATGCAGGAAGCATTAACATGCCGAGCTATATTATTTATAATGGGTGAGGAATGGCTTACAGACCTTTTAAAAGCATATCAGCCATGTCTGGATGAACCTTACCATTGATTTGCCACTTATAACAGAAAGCTTATGGGAAATGTAATTATTTTATAAATATGCTACATTCAAATAGGTTCTGTTGCCTCACTTTTGTCTAGAAACGAGAATGATAAAACGGTTATTAAATTATGTTTAGCCTTATAGCTATTTCAGTTCAAAATTACAATTTGAAAAGTCAATTTTAATGATTTAGCAGTCTAACTGTGACAATAACGTTTTTGTCATTGCAGGTAATTTGCCAGTAATTTCAAGGGCAAAGGAAAGCAATAGTTTAACTAATCAGTGGATACGACCATGTGCAAATTCATTTTTTTTCTCTGTCCATTAAAATCTTAAACATTTAGAATATTTTACCTAATAATCCAAAGAATACTTTAAAAATGACATTATACTTTAGATCACAATTGTAGAATACAAAATTAGTAAATATAACCTTCATAATCTTGTGTTTCATTTCTTTAATACTTAGGGGTTTCCTATTACTTTGAGTTTCTCCACATAGCAGATTAATTTAGACAAGAAGCATATAGTCCTTAATAAGGCCATATACATTAGATTAATGTTGAATGAACCTGATGATTTCAGTTGGAGCAGATGAAATCCAACTGTACACGGGGGGCTCCTGGTTCTCCATCAACAGATAGTATTAAAGGGAAAAAAGATTTTAAGATATTTAGAATGTCAGTGCAAATCCTTTTGTTTCAAGTGGAGAAAATTGTATCCAAGGGTGTAGGCCAGTGGCTTATTCCCATCTACCCAATCAGATCACATGAATGCTTGGCCGAGCCAAGAGTTAATTTGTATTGGAAGGGCGAGAGATAGCAATTGACTTACAGCTCTATAGCATGTATGGCCAGCCTAATTTGGGTGTAAATTATGGACTGTGATAAGACTTTAGTGTCAAATTTCATGTTATTCTTTATATCATTGATCGACAATGTTACAAGTAGCTGCTGACTAATATGGCACCAAGTACAAGATGCTTCAAATACTCAAATTGGGGTGAAATCTTAAAATCCAAAAGGATTTTAGACCATCTGTTGGTGGAACATAAGTTTACATAATTTTAATGGGGCACCATCTTCCATTAATACACTATGGGGCAGAGTCATTATTTGCATTTTTTTTAAAGTCACTTTTTTTTGCCTTGCTAGATTCTTAAAAATGTTGAATGCGGCTCATGATTTTTTTGTGCAAAATTTGAACTGCTGTTCAGTTTTGTCCTTAACCTTTTCTTCCAACTTGTGCTGGAGTACACAATGTTTTTTGATTGGGTGAATCAGTGGAAAGTATTTGGGAACCCCAAATTCTATCCGCAATGAAGAACATAAAAAACAGGCTTTAAAAAGGTGCAAATTAAAAGAAGGATAAAGTGCCAAGTGAAAACAAGTGAAAAACATCAAGATGTAGACAGGATAAAGGTGCAAATGTATTAGTGATTTGGGCCCTATGGCTCAAATACATAGAATAGTATTCAATTTACATCATAGAATACAATAAAAGCTGCTACTTATTTTCAGATTAAAGATATTTGAAGAGACATAGTATCAAAGCATCGAGTTCAGTTGTATATCTACTTTTATTTTATAGTACAGTATGCATTGACATGGAAGGGTTTCTTCATTTCCTTCCACTGTTATAGAAGTAAATAAATACTCATCCAAAAATCATAACTATATAAAATAAATTATTTTTGACAACATCTGCAAGGAGTTTTTATGTTTTCCCCATGTTTGCGTTGGTTTCCTCTGGGTACTCCGGTTTCCTCCCACACTCCAAAGTCATACTGATAGGGAATCTAGATTGTGAGCTCCGTCGTGGACAGTGATGATAATGTCTGTAAAGCGCTGCGGAATTAATGGCGCCAAATAAAAATAAGTAAAATAAATTTGTAGCGCAGGAAAAATTTACTTGTTTAAGATGACTTTACTTTCTGCTTAGTTTGCATATATGTCTACTTTACACATCATATTGTCAATATTTTGGCAAAGCAGAGACCTCTGGGGTCGTTCTGTAAGGATGAATGGGTTTGTGTACACACACATCCAAATTCTGAGTTTTTGAGTTATTCATTCTCACTGCATGGACACACATGGGTAAACATTCAGTGATCCATACAATAAGGATCATGGGCTTTACTGTTTAAGAGACTGCATCGTAAAGGTACCTTCACACTCAGCGACGATACCGACAACGATGTCGATCGCTGCAGCGTCGCTGTTTGGTCGCTGGAGAGCTGTCACACAGACAGCTCTCCAGCGACCAACGATACCGGTAACCAGGGTAAACATCGGGTTACTAAGCGCAGGGCCACGCTTAGTAACCTGATGTTTACCCTGGTTACCATCGTAAAAGTAAAAAAAACAAACACCACATACTTACCTTCCGCTGTCTGTCCCCGGCGCTGTGCTTTCCTGCACTGACTGTGAGCACAGCGGCCGGAAAGCAGAGCGGTGATGTCACCGCTCTGCTTTCCGGCTGGCCGGCGCTCACGGCCAGTGCAGAGAAGCAGAGAAGCACAGCGCCGGGGACAGACAGCGGAAGGTAAGTATGTAGTGTTTGTTTTTTTTAACTTTAACGCTGGTAACCAGGGTAAACATCGGGTTACTAAGCGCGGCCCTGCGCTTAGTAACCCGATATTTACCCTGGTTACCAGTGAAGACATGGCTGAATCGGCGTCACACACGCCGATTCAGCGATGTCTGCAGGGAGTCCAGCGACGAAATAAAGTGCTGGACTTTCTGCTCCGACCAACGATGGCACAGCAGGATCCTGATTGCTGCTGCTTGTCAAACTGAACGATATCGCTAGCTAGGACGCTGCAACGTCACAGATCGCTAGCGATATCGTTCAGTGTGACGGTACCTTAAAGCCTTATCACTCTAAAAAATTGCAGTAAGAACCCCTTTAGAGGAAATAAATCTGATAAATAGCATAGTCTCATATCCATCAGTTTCCATTGCAGCAAGGCCATATTTGGCCTTCATGCTGCCCTAGGCACTTTTTGTGGTCGCACCCCTTATTGACATCACACACTTAGTCTGTGCACACGACATCTATTTAAGGCAGATGCACTCTGTAAAACGGTTCTGTAGAAGGACGTAGATCTGGGTATTTATTATGATGGAATATAGGCTGAACTGGATGGACAAATGTCTTTTTTCGGCCTTACTAACTATGTTACTATGTTACTATGTTACTATGCTTTAAAAAGCGCTAATTAAACACTAAAAGAATGAACGCCTGCACTTGCTGTGCATAGGTTCAGTCTTTTGAGCGTTTCTTGACACCTTCAGATTTTCAAAGTCATCTATAGGAATATGCCCCCTAATCTCTATTCTAAAATGCCAGCCACCCCCAAATCGCCAGCCTGCATAGCACCAGTCTGCCTCCCCTGTTCGCCAGTATACAACAGCTCCAGCCTCCCCAGTATATAGCAGCACCAGCCTCCCCTGTTCCCCAGTATATAGCAGCACTAGCCTCTCCTGTTCCCCAGTATATAGCAGCACCAGCCTCCCCTGTTCCCCAGTATATAGCAGCACCAGCCTCCCATGTTCCCCAGTATATAGCAGCTCCTGCCTTCCCTGTTCCCCAGTATATAGCAGCACCAGCCTCCCCTGTTCCCCAGTATATAGCAGCACAAGACTCCCCTGTTCCCCAGTATATAGCAGCAGCCTCCCCTGTTCCCCAGTATATAGCAGCTCCTGCCTCCCCTGTTCCCCAGTATATAGCAGCTCCTGCCTTCCCTGTTCCCCAGTATATAGCAGCACCAGCCTCCCTTGTTCCCCAGTATATAGCAGCTCCTGCCTTCCCTGTTCCCCAGTATATAGCAGCACCAGCCTCCCCTGTTCCCCAGTATATAGCAGCACCAGACTCCCCTGTTCCCCAGTATATAGCAGCACCAGCCTCCCCTGTTCCCCAGTATATAGCAGCTCCTGCCTCCCCTGTTCCCCAGTATATAGCAGCACCAGCCTCCCCTGTTCCCCAGTATATAGCAGCTCCTGCCTCCCGTGTTCCCTAGTATATAGCAGCACCAGCCTCCCCTGTTCGCCAGTATACAACAGCTCCAGCCTCCCCAGTATATAGCAGCACCAGCTTCCCCTGTTCCCCAGTATATAGCAGCACCAGCCTCCCCTGTTCCCCAGTATATAGCAGCTCCTGCCTCCCCTGTTCCCCAGTATATAGCAGCACCAGCCTACCCTGTTCCCCAGTATATAGCAGCTCCTGCCTCCCCTGTTTCCCAGTATATAGCAGCACCAGCCTCCCCTGTTCCCCAGTATATAGCAGCACCAGCCTCCCCTGTTCCCCAGTATATAGCAGCTCCAGCCTCCCCTGTTCCCCAGTATATAGCAGCACCAGCCTCCCCTGTTCCCCAATATATAGCAGCTCCTGCCTCCCCTGTTCCCCGGTATATAGCAGCTCCAGCCTCCCCTGTTCCCCAGTATATAGCAGCTCCAGCCTCTCCTGTTCCCCAGTATATAGCAGGTCCAGCCTCCAGTTCCCCAGTATATAGCAGCTCCAGCCTCCCCTGTTCCCCAGTATACAGCACAGCCTTCCCTGTCACCAATATATAGCACCAGCCTCCTCTGTTCACCAGTAAATAGCAGCACCAGCCTCCCTTGTCACCAATATATAGCACCAGCCTCCCTTGTCACCAGTATATTACACCAGCCTCCCTTGTCACCAGTATATAGCATCAGCCTTCCTTGTCACCAGTGTAGAGAACCAGCCTCCCTTGTCACCAGTATAGAGCACCAGCCTCCCTTGTCACCAGTATATAGCACCAGCCTCCCTTGTCACCAGTATATAGCACCAGCCTCCTTGTCACCAGTATAGAGCACCAGCGTCCCTTGTCACCAGTATATAGCACCAGCCTCCCTTGTCACCAGTATATAGCTCCAGACTCTCCCCTGTCACCAGTATATAGCTCCAGACTCTCCCCTGTCACCAGTATATAGCTCCAGACTCTCCCCTGTCACCAGCCTCCCCCCCATCTTCAGCTCTATGAGCAGTGTAGTTTATCAATGCAGTTTGGCACTTTTTTTTTTCAACCTAAATAACACTTTATTGAATTCAAAACAAAGCTCAAACAGTTACAAATAATAATTCAAATAAGAGTATGTTTGCTCAGGCACGTAATCCAGTGACAAGGGATATGCCTTATATATAACAGCAGTTTGGCACTTTTGAAGAGAAGACTGTAGTTAAAAAAAACAACAACTTTGGGTTTTCTTAGTAATGTGCTCCTTCCTTATTTAGCATTGGTGATGCAGTGTATAAATAGAAACAACGTAGTAACTTTGGTTACTATACCTTTAAGAAGCTTCAAGATTGTGCACACAATGCCGTGGATAGCTGTAATCTGAGAAGGGGGGGTGTGAAGCAGCACGGAGCCAGGAAGGATGACAGGATGATGAGGTGAAAGTACCGCATGTACAGAGCCAGGGATGCTCTGGCTGGTAGCGTCCCTGGAAACCAGGGAAATCCAAGATGGACGGCGGCTACTGGAAGGAGTGTGACCTCACAAGGTACAGAGGCCTGGAAATACCAAAATTCCAACCCATTTCATGGGTTGTCTAACGGAGGGAGAGAAGGGGAGGTTAAAAAAAAAAAGTTCTTCTCTATCTTGGTGCCGCCCCTTGCAGCCTGCCACCCCTAGGCACGTGCCCTCCAGTGCTTAGTGGCAAATACGGCCCTGCATTGCAGTAATTTGTGAAAAAAAGAAAAAAGTATTCAGCTCACCCAACAGGAGTCCAAATGCAATAGGAAAATCTGAGCAAAGATAAAACGTCCAGCCAGCGACGTCATGGATACAAGAAAAACTAGAAAATCCAGCTCCAGGAAAGAGAAATAGTCTGTATATAAAATCCGAGATAGCTTTATTGAAATAATAAAATTAAAAATGTGGACTCCGATAACAAGTGGCTGACAAAAGAATCACATATCAGCTCTCGCTGATATGTAAATTTTAAATTAAATGGGTTATTGTTGATATAGGTAATAAAAGTAATAACCGAAGAATAACCCTTCAGTGGCAAATTTGGTCAGGTCTTGGTGGGAGGAAAACTATATATTCAATGTAGATAATCCATTTTTCACACAAATTCAATGGTATTCTAGATTTATTGATGACCTATTATTAGTTTGGAGGGGGGACATGTCTTCGGTTATTACTTTTATTACCTATATCAACAATAACCCATTTAATTTAAACTTTACATATCACTGGCATTCCCAATATATTAACTTTCTCGATTTAACTCTTTCAGGTATACCACAACAGGTAATTAAAACACAGACTTTTCGCAAATCCACCGCAGGTAACACAATATTACATGCAAAAAGTTTTCATCCTTTTCATACTATTAAATCTGTCCCCGTGGGAGAAGCTATAAGAGCCAGACGAAACTGCAGTGATGAGATCTCTTTGCAAAAAGAAACAAATGACATCCGACAAAGATTCAGTAAGCGTAAATATCCTGTCTGGGCTATTGATAGAGCTTTTAATTTGGCTACCAAAAAAACCAGATCGGAACTTGTGGGTTTTCCGGCTCTGAAAACTGATATTTCTAAAAATAATAAACAATCAATTGTAAAAAACACCTATCAGAAACAGCCAGTATTAATACTTACCTACAGCGCACATTTTAATTTAATCTCTGACATTGTGCGCCGTTACTTAAGCCCTTCATGACCTTGGGATTTTTCTTTTATCCGTGTTCGTTTTTCACTCCCCTCCTTCCCAGAGCCATAACTTTTTTATTTTTCCGTGAATTTGGCCATGTGAGGGCTTATTTTTCGCGGGACGAGTTGTACTTTTGAACGACATCATTGGTTTTAGCATGTCGTGTACTAGAAAACGGGAAAAAATTCCAAGTGCGGTGAAATTGCAAAAAAAAGTGCAATCCCACACTTGTTTTTTGTTTGGCTTTTTTGCTAGGTTCACTAAATGCTAAAACTGACCTGACATTACGATTCTCCAGGTCAGCACGAGTTCACAGACACCTAACATGACTAGGTTATTTTTTATCTAAGTGGTGAAAAAAAATTTCCAAACTTTGCTAAAAAAAAAAAATTGTGCCATTTTCCGATACTCGTAGCGTCTCCATTTTTCGTGATCTGGAGTCGGTTGAGGGCTTATTTTTTGCGTGCCGAGATGACGTTTTTAACGATAGCATTTTGGTGCAGATACGTTCTTTTGATCGCCTGTTATTGCATTTTTATGCAATGTCGCGGCGACCTAAAAAACGTAATTCTGGCGTTTCTAATTTTTTTCTCGCTACGCCGTTTAGCGATCAGGTTAATGCTTTTTTTTAATTGATAGATCGGGCGATTTTGAGGGCGGCGATACCAAATATGTGTAGATTTGATTTTTTTTTACTGATTTATTTTGATTGGGGCAAAAGGGGGGTGATTTAAACTTTTATTTTTTTTTATTTTTTTCACATTTTTTTTTACTTTTTTTTTTTACTTTTGCCATGCTTCAATAGCCTCCATGGGAGGCTAGAAGCAGGCACAACTCGATCGCCTCTGCTACATAGCAGCGATCTGCTGTTCGCTGCTATGTAGTAGAAAATCAGGTGTGCTGTGAGCGCCGACCACAGGGTGGCGCTCACAGCCACCGGTGATCAGTAACCATAGAGGTCTCTAGGACCTCTATGGTTACCATCCTGACGCATCGCCGACCCCCGATCATGTGACGGGGGTCGGCGATGACGTCATTTCCGGCCGCCCGGCCGGAAGCGGTAGTTAAATGACGCTGTCTGCGTTTGACAGCGGCATTTAACTAGTTAATAGGTGCGGGCAGATCGCGATTCTGCCTGCGCCTATTACGGGCACATGTCAGCTGTTCAAAACAGCTGACGTGTCCCGGCTTTGATGCGGGCTCACCGCGGAGCCCTGCATCAAAGCAGGGCTTCTGACCTCGGACGTACTATCCCGTCCGAGGTCAGAAAGGGGTTAAATATCCTTTGAGATGATCCCACGATAGATCTCATTTTACAGAATGGCATAAAAATCGTTTCAAGGAAAGCCCCCACCCTAGGCACTTTACTTGCTCCCAGCTTCATTCAGTCAGAAGTTTCTAAAAATAAAGCCAGTTGGCTATTTACCAAAGGTTTTTTCAAATGCGATTCTTTCCCGTGCAAAACGTGTCTATACACAAAAAAAACGCAACTTTCGTTGGTGCAAATAAACATAAAATATACAACATAAAAGATTTTATCAACTGTAACTCAGACAATGTAATTTATGTCATAGAATGTGTATCTTGCAATTTGCGTTATGTTGGATCCACCATACGCAGTTTAAAAGACAGATTTTGTGAACATTTATATGATGTTGTGCACCCTACTATTAGACATGTTTCTGGTGCCTCTAACCATTTTATTCAATTTCATGACAGAAATATTTCATCTCTGAAAGTTTATGCAATTGAACGTATTCACAGGAACATACGGGGTGGCAACAGAGAAAGAGTCTTACGCGATAGAGAAGCTTACTGGATTTTATGTCTTAATAATCGAGCACATTGCGGTTTAAACCTCAGAAAAGAGATGATGTTGCAGTACTAATTTTTACCATCTATTGTATTACATTGGAAATATCATTGTTTTTATTGTAAATTATTTCATCGTCTTTCTATATTGTTTTTTTTTTTTGTATTTTTCATACAATTTATTGTATTTATAGTATTTTGTTGTATTTTTTCACCTGGTTTGTTTTTATTGGTGTGATCCTTTTGTTCCAATGTGTTAATCATCCACTCACCTGTTTTACTCCCTTTATAATGATCTGTTGAACTTCGCTCTGCATACTGAAGTTTAAGAACACAGTTGTGTTCGAAACGCGTTCAGTGCAGTGATATGTGATTCTTTTGTCAGCCACTTGTTATCGGAGTCCACATTTTTAAATTTAATTTTATTATTTCAATAAAGCTATCTTGGATTTTATATACAGACTATTTCTCTTTCCTGGAGCTGGATTTTCTAGTTTTTATTGCAGTAATTTACAAGTTCTTTTGTAATATTTTCTACTGAAGTTGAAGTAGGGTAGCCGCTAGTGGACACCACAAACAGTGTAACCAAATTACTGGCCTTAGAAACAATTTTATTTTTATAGACGGAGCATTTTTATTTTTCATCAATGTTTTGTAATTGAGTTGACTAGAAAACTCCCCATACATATTAAACTGATGTTGGCTGAACCCCCCTATATCGACGAGTTCGTCTGACAGTCTAATAAGTATTGGGGTCTTTGATAATTTATTGTGGGAGTAAATATTGTAACATTGTAACATTGTTAGTAAGGCCGAAAAAAGACATTTGTCCATCCAGTTCAGCCTATATTCCATCATAATAAATCCCCAGATCTACGTCCTTCTACAGAACCTAATAATTGTATGATACAATATTGTTCTGCTCCAGGAAGACATCCAGGCCTCTCTTGAACCCCTCGACTGAGTTCGCCATCACCACCTCCTCAGGCAAGCAATTCCAGATTCTCACTGCCCTAACAGTAAAGAATCCTCTTCTATGTTGGTGGAAAAACTTTCTCTCCTCCAGACGCAAAGAATGCCCCCTTGTGCCCGTCACCTTCCTTGGTATAAACAGATCCTCAGCGAGATATTTGTATTGTCCCCTTATATACTTATACATGGTTATTAGATCGCCCCTCAGTCGTCTTTTTTCTAGACTAAATAATCCTAATTTCGCTAATCTATCTGGGTATTGTAGTTCTCCCATCCCCTTTATTAATTTTGTTGCCCTCCTTTGTACTCTCTCTAGTTCCATTATATCCTTCCTGAGCACCGGTGCCCAAAACTGGACACAGTACTCCATGTGCGGTCTAACTAGGGATTTGTACAGAGGCAGTATAATGCTCTCATCATGTGTATCCAGACCTCTTTTAATGCACCCCATGATCCTGTTTGCCTTGGCAGCTGCTGCCTGGCACTGGCTGCTCCAGGTAAGTTTATCATTAACTAGGATCCCCAAGTCCTTCTCCCTGTCAGATTTACCCAGTGGTTTCCCATTCAGTGTGTAATGGTGATATTGATTCCTTCTTCCCATGTGTATAACCTTACATTTATCATTGTTAAACCTCATCTGCCACCTTTCAGCCCAAGTTTCCAACTTATCCAGATCCATCTGTAGCAGAATACTATCTTCTCTTGTATTAACTGCTTTACATAGTTTTGTATCATCTGCAAATATCGATATTTTACTGTGTAAACCTTCTACCAGATCATTAATGAATATGTTGAAGAGAACAGGTCCCAATACTGACCCCTGCGGTACCCCACTGGTCACAGCAACCCAGTTAGAGACTATACCATTTATAACCACCCTTTGCTTTCTATCACTAAGCCAGTTACTAACCCATATTGATCTGGCATGTTCGATTTTTAGATTGCTGATTGTATTTTCTCTTGGAAATAAGCCACCACCAGACATGTCTGATGACAGCTCTCTTATAAAGAGCATAAGAGTGCTCTTATGTATGGGGGATCTAGCTGAAATTGCTGCTGGCCAAACCATGTGTTGAACCACTGGTTGACCGGCAGCCATCTAATGTGTATGGCAGGTTTTAGTCCTGGTAATAACACTGGCTTTAAGTACTTACAGAGAATAAATGGCAGAAATGATATATTTCTAATAGAAGTCACAATGTAGAACAATTACTTTAAGAGGTAATAGTTGTCAACAGTTTTGATGATATGTAATTACATCAACTGTATATGCCATCATGAAGTGTGACAAATATACGCATGTTTCTTATTTCATTTGAAAAAGAATGTATTCTCTGTACATTAAAATAGCTTTTACCCTCAGTCAACCTTAATGGTGTAGCTGGCACGTTATAAGGACACCCATAACTGGCACTAGGGCAAACACTCTGAGAATAAGACATTATACTTGTGTACTTTGTCATTGGCTCAAGATATCCCAAAATGAAAGACCAGTTTAACCCCTTCCCGACCTGCGACGCCACATAGGCGTCATGAAAGTCGGTGCCAATCCGACCTGTGACACCTATGTGGCGTCATGGAGGGATCGCGTCCCTGCAGATCAGGTGAAACGGTTAACTCCAATTTCACCTGATCTGCAGGGACAGGGGGAGTGGTACTTCGGCCCAGGGGGGGTGGCTTCACCCCCCCCCATGGCTACGAGCACTCTGATTGGCTGTTGAAAGTGAAACAGCCAATCAGGGCGATTTGTAATATTTCACCTATGAAAACTGGTGAAATATTACAATTCAGCCATGGCCGATGCTGCAATATCATCGGCCATGGCTGGAAACCCTGATTGCCCCACCACCACCACCACCGATCTCCTCCCCAGTCCTCCGTCCTGTGCTCCGCTCCCCCGTCCTCCTGTCCGCTCCCCCGGTGCTCCGATCCCACCCCCCGTGCTCCAATCCCCCCCATGCTCTGATCTCCCCCTCATACTTATCGAGCCTCCTGGTGTCCATCCGTCTTCTCCATGGGTGCCGCCATCTTCCAAAATGGCGGGCGCATGCACAGTGCACCCGCCGAATCTGCTGGCCAGCAGATTCGTTCCAGATACATTTTGATCACTGTGATAAAAGCTATCAAAGTGATCAAAATAAAACAAATAGTAAATAAACCCCCCCTTTATCACCCCCATAGGTAGGGACAATAATAAAATAAAGAAAATATATTTACTTTTATTTTTCCACTAGGGTTAGGGTCAGAGCTAGGGTTAGGGTTAGAACTAGAGTTAGGGTTAGGGCTAGGGATAGAGTTAGGGCTAGGGATAGGGTTAGGGCTAGGGATAGAATTAGGGTTAGAATTAGGGTTAGAACTAGGGTTAGGGTTAGAATTAGGCTATGTGCATACGGTGCAGATTTGGCTGCGGATCCGCAGTGGATTGGCCGCTGCGGATTCGTAGCAGTTTTCCATCAGGTTTACAGTACCATGTAAACCTATGGAAAACCAAATCCGCTGTGCCCATGGTGCGGAAAATACCGCACGGAAACGCTGCGTTGTATTTTCCGCAGCATATCAATTCTTTGTGCGGATTCCGCAGCATTTTACACCTGTTCCTCAATAGGAATCCGCAGGTGAAATCTGCAAAAAAAATAATGGAAATCCCCGGTAAATCCGCAGATAAACGCAGTGCCTTTTACCTGTGGATTTTTCAAAAATGTTGCGGAAAAATCTCACACGAATCCGCAATGTGGGCACATAGCCTTAGGGTTAGGGATGGAATTAGAGTCAGGGCTGGAATTAGGGCTAGGGTTGGAAATAGGGTTAAGATTAGGCTTGTGGCTAGGGTTATGGTTAGGGGTGTGTTGGGGTTAAAGTTGTGGTTAGGGTTGGGATTAGGGTTAGGGTTGGGATTAGGGTTAGGGGTGTGTTGGGGTTAGGGTTGTGGTTAGGGGTGTGTTGGGGTTAGGGGTGTGATTAGGGTTATGGCTACAAATGAGATTAGGGTTGGGGGTGTGTTGGGGTTAGTGTTGGAGTTCGAATTGAGGGGTTTCCACTGTTTAGGCACATCAGGGGTCTCCAAATGCAACATGGCGCCACCATTGATTCCAGACAATCTTGCGTTCAAAAAGTCAAATGGTGCTCCCTCCCTTCCAAGCCCTGACGTGCGCCCAAACATATGGGGTACCAGCATACTCAGGACAAACTGGGCAGCAACTATTGGGGTCCAATTTCTCCTGTTACCCTTGTGAAAATAAAAAATTGCTTGCTAAAACATAATTTTTGAGGAAAGAAAAATGATTTTTTATTTTCACGGCTCTGCGTTATAAACTTCTGTGAAGCACTTGGGGGTTTAAAGTGGTCACTGCACATCTAGATTAGTTCCATGGGAGGTCTAGTTTCCTAAATGGGGTCACATGTGGGGGAGCTCCAATGTTTAGGCACACAGGGGCTCTCCAAACGTGACATGGTGTCCACTAACGATTGGAGCTAATTTTTCATTCAAAAAGTGAAATGGCGCTCCTTCCCTTTCGAGCCCTGCCATGTGCCCAAACAGTGGTTTACCCCCCACATGTGAGGTATCAGTGTACTCAGGAGAAATTGCCCAATACATTTTAGGATCCATTTTATCCTGCTGCCCATGTGGAAATGAACAAATTGATTCCAAAAGAAATTTTTTGTGAAAAAAAAGTACTTTTTCATTTTTACGGATCAATTTGTGAAGCACCTGGGGGTTTAAAGTGCTTACTATGCATCTAGATAAGTTCCTTGGGGGGTCTAATTTCTAAAATGGGGTCACTTGTTGGGGAACTCCAATCTTTAGGTACATAGGGGCTCTCCAAACGCAACATGGTGTCCCCTAACAATTGGAGCTAATTTTTCATTCAAAAGTCAAATGGCGATCCTTCCCTTCCGAGCCTTGCCGTGTGCACAAACAGTGGTTTATGACCACATATGAGATATCGGTGTACTCAGGAGAAATTGCACAACACACTTTAGGATCCATTTTATCCTGTTGCATATGTGAAAATGAAAAAATTGAGGCTAAAAAATTTTTTTGTGAAAAAAAAGTACATTTTCATTTTTACGGATCAATTTGTGAAGCACCTGGGGGTTCAGAGTGCTCACTATACATCTAGATAAGCTCTTTGGGGGGTCTAGTTTCCAAAATGGAGTCACTTGTGGGGGAGCTCCAATGTTAAGGCACAGGGGCTCTCCAAACGCGACATGGTGTCCGCTAAAGATTGGAGCCAATTTTTCATTGAAAAAGTCAAATCACGCGCCTTCCCTTCCAAGCCCTGTCGTGCACCAAACAGTGGTTCCCCCCACATATTGGGTATCGGCGTACTCAGGACAAATTGTACAATAACTTTTGGGGTCCAGTTTCTCTTTTCACCCTTGGAAAAATAAAAACATTGTTGCTAAAAGATCATTTTTGTCACTAAAAAGTTAAATGTTCATTTTTTCCTTTCATGTTGCTTCTGCCGCTGTGAAGCACCTGAAGGGTTAATAAACTTTTTGAATGTGGTTTTGAGCACCTTGAGGGGTGCAGTTTTTAGAATGGTGTCACATTTGGGTATTTTCAGCCATATAGACCCCTCAAACTGACTTCAAATGTGAGGTGGTGCGTAAAAAAAATGGTTTTCTAAATTTCGTTGTAAAAATGAGAAATCGCTGGTCAAATTTTAACACTTACAACTTCCTAGCAAAAAAAATGTTGTTTCCAAAATTGTGCTGATCTAAAGTAAACATGTGGGTAATGTTATTTATTAACTATTTTGTGTCACATAACTCTCTCGTTTAACAGAATAAAAATTCAAAATTTGAAAATTGCGAAATTTTCAAAAATTTCACCAAATTTCCATTTTTTCACAAATGAACGCAAAAATTATCGACCTAAATTTACCACTATCATGAAGCCCAATATGTCACAAAAAACAATCTCAGAACCGCTAGGATCCGTTAAAGCGTTCCTGAGTTATTACCTCATAAAAGGACACTGGTCAGAATTGCAAAAAACGGCTAGGTCATTAAGGTCAAAATAGGCTGGGTCATGAAAGGGTTAAACAATCTGCTAACATTTATACATTATATGTCTACATGTTGCCAAACAGTGGTCTTACCTTGAGTTAAATATTGGTAATAATATTGAGACTTACACTACAGCTATACAGAATATTTTAACTGTTGAGTACACTCTTCTATTGTCATTGCATATAAAGGTACCTTCACACATAACGATATTGTTAAGGATATCGTTGCAACGTCACGCTTTTTGTGACGTAGCAACGATCCCGCTAACGATCTTTATGTGTGACAACGACCAACGATCAGGCCCCTGCTGTGAGATCGTTGGTCGCTGGGGAATGATCAGGACCTTTTTTTGGTCGCTGATCACCCGCTGTCATCGCTAGATCTGCGTGTGTGACGCCGATCTAGCGATGTGTTCACCTGTAACCAGGGTAAACATTGGGTTACTAAGTGCAGGGTCGCGCTTAGTAACCCGATATTTACCCTGGTTACCATTGTAAAAGTAAAAAAAAAAAACACTACATACTCACATTCCGATGTCTGTCATGTCCCTCGCCGTCAGTTTCCCTGCACTGTGTCAGCGCCGGCCGTAAAGCAGAGCACAGCGTTGCGTCACCGCTCTGCTTTACCGCCGGCGCTTACACAGTGCAGGGAAGCTGACGCCGGGGGACGTGACAGACATCGGAATGTGAGTATGTAGTGTTTTTTTTTTTACTCTTACAATGGTAACCAGGGTAAATATCGAGTTACTAAGCGCGGCCCTGCACTTAGTAACCCGATGTTTACCCTGGTTACCCGGGGACTTCGGCATCGTTGAAGACAGTTTCAACGATGCCGAAGTTGTTCCCCTGATCTTTGGTCGCTGGAGAGAGCTGTCTGTGTGACAGCTCCCCAGCGACCACACAACGACTTACCAACGATCACGGCCAGGTCGTATCACTGGTCGTGATTGTTGGTAAGTCGTTTAGTGTAACGGTACCTTAAGTGTCATGCCATCAGTAAGAACTAATAGATACATTACCATGCTATCTAGTACAATGTCTGGTTCAGGTTGGGTCAATGCTCATGTTAGAAACTAATCACATTGGAGGATCTTTCAGCTTTCTACTGGACTATTCTACTATTCTTCCAACTGTGACCTATTTTAGCATACCAACAATTACAATTACTATGAATATATCATACATCTAATCCATGAAATTTTAAGCAAACATAGCAGAAAAAGGTTTCATATGCCAGTTAATTAATCGTTGTTTGGAAATGGCTTAAATTCATTTTTAATGAATAATAATGGTAAATTGTGATATTCAAGGCTGACGTTTTAATTAAATATCCAGCAAACTGCTAAATAGATATTCTAATTAACTCATGATACATCCACTTTATTCCATTACTCCTTATGTTCATTTATGACAGCTGTAGTACACTCCACTTTGTAATTATTCTGCATGTATAATCATGCCACATGCAGAAAAAGATATGCTGTAGCATATGCAATGTTGGGGAGGAGGAACCAAAGAAATCTCCTTATCTAAGCTCTTAGATCTCAACATAATATTGAAGACACTTTCAGAATCTATAATATGACTATGGATTGAACAAAACCTTTTGGACTTATTTTATTCTCGTTATTCCTCTGAGAATTCTTATTTTTCTTCAATCTGCCTTATGTTATTCTCGCTATTCCTCTGAGAATTCTTATTTTTCTTCAATCTGCCTTATGGTTCCAAAGATATCACCGTTTTTATTTGATGATAATTTTTATGGTCTTTACCAAGTGTGTTTGGTTCACAGGAATCCTCAGGTGCATGTATTTAGGCTGTTCTGCATTATTACCCTATGAACAACACTCTTGATGAAAAAAAAAATGATAAAAATTAGAACTAATTAAGAGGACCAATATCTCTGGAACAGTATTACAAATTTTTTAAAAAGTGGAATACAAAGGAAAGCAGCGGGAATACAATTTTTGATCCGGTAACAGGTACTTCTTAAAAGCAGTCAATCCTGAATTTTTAGGTTTCCGTTTGAATAATACTTAGAAGAAAAAAATGAAACAATGTAGCAATGTGGTATAATGATTTGTGTGCATCTTATCAACATGTACTATAAGGCTATGTGCACACGTAGGAAGGTTCCCTGCGGGTTCACCCGCAGCGGATTTGATAAATCTGCAGGGCAAAACCGCTGTGGTTATCCCTGCAGATTTATCACGGTTTGTCTTGCGGTTTCTGCTGCGGGTTTTACTCCTGCACTTGTTTTACTATTGATGCTGCATATGCAGCATCAATAGTAATGTTAAAAATAATTTAAAAAATGGTTATACTCACCCTCTGACGTCCCGATCTCCTTGGGGCTGCACGCGGCGGTCCGGTTCCAAAGATGCTATGTCGAGAAGGACCTTCGTGACGTCACGGTCATGTGACCGCGACGTCATCGCAGGCCCTGCTCGCATAGCAACCATGAGACCGGACGGCCGCGTGCAGCGCTGAAAGGTGAGTATATCATTATTTTTTATTTTAATTCTTTTTTTTTAACAAATATGGTTCCCAGGGCCTTGAGGAGAGTCTCCTCTCCTCCACCCCGGGTAGCAATCGCACATTATCTGCTTACTTCCCACATGGTGGGCATAGTCCCATGCGGGAAGTAAGCGGATCAATGCATTTCTATGTGTGCAGAATCACTGCGATTCTGCACAGAAGAAGTGACATGCTGCGGATTGTAAACCGCTGTGTTTCTGCGCGTTTTTTCCCGCAGCATGTGCACAGCGGTTTGCGGTTTCCCATAGGTTTACATGTTTATTGTAAACGCAATGGAAACTGCTGTGGACCCGCAGCATCAAAATTGCTGCGGTTCCGCGGTAAAAACCGCAACGTGTGCACATAGCCTAAAAGTCATAATACAGATCCTTTCACAAAACATGCTCAATGAATTTGTTAATGCTGATTATAAGTACTGTATTTTGTCATTAAATTAAATCTACAGAGGTCTCACGACACTCTCTGCACTAAGGGTACAGTCTGGAAAAAAAGCATTTAGTCAGCCACCAATTGTGCAAGTTCTCCCACTTAAAAAGATGAGAGAGAACTGTAATTCACATCACAGGTAGACCACAACTATGAGAGTCAAAATTGAGAAAACAAATCCAGAAAATCACCTTGTCTGATTTGGTAAGATTTATTTTGCATATTACAATGGAAAATAAGTGTTTGGTCACATAAAAACATGCAAGATTTCTGGCTCTCACAGAACTGTAACTTCTTTTTTAAGAGGCTCCTCTGTCCTCCACTGATTACCTGTAGTAATGGCACCTGTTTGAACTTGTTAGCAGTATAAAATACACCTGTCCACAACCTCAAACAGTCACACTCCAAACTCCACTATGGTGAAGACCAAAGACAGAGCTGTCGATGGACACCAGAAACAAAATTGTAGCCCTACATGAGGCTGGGAAGACTGAATCTGCAATAGGCAAGCAGCTTGGTGTGATGGAATCAACTGTGGGAGCAATAATAAGAAAATAGAAGACATACAAGACCACTAATAATCTCTCTCGATCTGGGGCTCCAAGCAAGAACTCACCTTGTGTGGTCAAAATGGTCACAAGAATGGTGAGCAAAAACCGCACCAAAGGCTACCATCAGTAACACACTATGCCACCAGGGACTCTTATCCTGCAGTGCCAGATGTGTCCCCCTGCATAAGCCAGTACATGTCTGGGCCCGTCTGAAGTTTGCTAGAGAGCATTTGGATTATCCAGATGAGTATTGGGAGAATGTCATATCGTCTGATGAAACCAAAGAAGAACTCTTTGGTAGAAACAAAACTCATCGTGTTTGGAGGAGACAGAATGCTGAGTTGCATCCAAAGGAAACCATACCTACTGTAAAGCATGGGGGTTGTAACATCATGCTTTAGGGCTGTGTCTCTGCAAAAGGACCTGGACGACTGATCCGTGTACATGAAAGAATGAATGGGGCCATATATCGTGACATTTTTAGTGCAAACCTCCTTCCATCAGCAAGGGCATTGAAGATGAAATGTGGATGGGTCTTTCAGCATGATAATAATCCCAAGCACACCACCAGGACAATGAAGGAGTGGCTTTGTAAGAAGGATATGAAGGTCCTGGAGTGGCCTAGCCAGTCTCCAGATCTCAACCCCATAGAAAACCTTTGGAGGGAGTTGAAAGTCTGTGTTGCCCAGCAACAGGCCAAAAACATCACTGCTCTAGAGGAGATCTGCATGGAGGAATGGGCCAACATACCACCAACAGTGTGTGCCAACCATGTGAAGACTTACAGAAAAGGTCTGACCTCTGCTATTGCCAACAAAGGACATATAACAAAAAATACTGAGATGAACTTTTGTTATTGACCAAATACTTATTTTCCACCATAATTTGAAAACTAAATCTTGCCAAATCAGACAAGGTGATTTTCTGGATTTGTTTTCTCAATTTTTACTCTCATAGTTGTGGTCTACCTATGATGTCAATTAAAGGCCTCTCTCATCATTTTAAGTGGGAGAACTTGCACAATTGGTGGCTGACTAAATACTTTTTTCCCCACTGTATGTGCACATATTAAGTGTTTTCTGCTAGCATCAAAAATGTATCTCTAGACAGGAAAAATGCTACATAAAAAAGGCGTTTTTCCATGCATCAGAATGGGTGAAAAACATTGCAAAATTCTGAAAGAATTGACATGCTGCAGATTTGAAAAAGCATCAACAGGGCAGCATGGTGGCGCAGTGGTTAGCACAGCAGCCTTGCAGCGCTGGAGTCCTGGGTTCAAACAACATCTGCAAAGAGTTTGTATGTTCTCTCCGTGTTTGCGTGGGTTTCCTCCGGGTACTCCGGTTTCCTCCCACATTCCAAAGACATACTGATAGGGAGTTTAGAATGTGAGCCCCAACGGGGACAGTGATGATAATGTGTGCAACTTGTAGAGCGCTGCGGAATATGTTAGCGCTATATAAAAATAAAGATTATTATTATTATTATTATCAACTCTGGAAAGAAAAAATAATAACTTGTGTAAGAGATTTAAAAAATTTAAATTAATTTCACTGGGAAAGTAAAATGCATAGTTTAAAGTGAAGCGTTAAGATACCCTAAGACCACGTATGTCAGTATTATTTAAATAACATAGTAACATAGTAGCATAGTTATTAAGGTTGAAGGAAGACTTTAAGTCCATCTAGTTCAACCCATAGCCTAACCTAACATGCCCTAACATGTTGATCCAGAGGAAGGCAAAAAAAAACCCATGGGGCAAAGAGTAAGTTCCACATTGGGGAAAAAAATTCCTTCCCGACTCCACATACGGCAATCAGACTAGTTCCCTGGATCAACGCCCTATCCAGGAATCTAGTATATATAACCTGTAACATTATACTTTTCAAGAAAGGCATCCAGTCCCCTCTTAAATTTAAGTAATGAATCACTCATTACAACATCATATGGCAGAGAGTTCCATAGTCTCACTGCTCTTACAGTCAAGAATCTGCGTCTGTTCTTATGCTTAAACCTTCTTTCCTCCAGACGTAGAGGATGCCCCCTTGTCCCTGTCTCAGGTCTATGATTAAAAAGATAATCAGAAAGGTCTTTGTACTGTCCCCTCATATATTTATACATTAAAATAAGATCACCCCTTAGCCTTCGTTTTTCCAAACTAAATAGCCCCAAGTGTAATAACCTATCTTGGTACTGCAGACCACCCAGTCCTCTAATAACCTTGGTCGCTCTTCTCTGCACCCGCTCCAGTTCAGCTATGTCTTTCTTATACACCGGAGACCAGAAGTGTACACAGTATTCTAAGTGTGGTCGAACTAGTGACTTGTATAGAGGTAAAATTATGTTCTCCTCATGAGCATCTATGCCTCTTTTAATGCATCCCATTATTTTATTTGCCTTTATAGCAGCTGCCTCACACTGACCACTAAATGTGAGTTTGTCATCCACCCATACACCATACACCCATAAGTGACAGTTTTTCCCAGTGTTTTACAATTAAGAACATAATTATACATCCTATTTTTTCTGCCCAAGTGAATGACCTTACATTTATCCCCATTAAAGCTCATTTGCCATTTATCAGCCCAAGCTTCTACCTTACATAAATCATCCTGTAATATAAACTTGTCCTCCTCTGTATTGATTACCCTGCAGAGTTTAGTGCCATCTGCAAATATTGAAATTGTGCTCTAAATGCCCCCTAGAAGGTCATTAATATGTTAAAAAGAAGAGGGCCCAATACTGACCCTTGTGGTACCCCACTGCTAACCACGACCGAGTCCGAGTGTGCTCCATTAATATCCACCCTTTGTTTCCTATCCCTGAGCCAGCTATTAACCCACTTACACATATTTTCCCTTATCCCCATTATTCTCATTTTATGTAGAAATCTTTTGTGTGGCACCGTTTCAAAAGCTTTTGAAAAGTCCATATACACTATGTCCACTGCGTTCCCTTGGTCCGGTCTGGAGCTTACCTCTTCATAGAAATTGATCAGATTAGTCTGACATGAACGGTCCCTAGTAAACCCGTGCTGATATTGGGTCATGAGGTTATTCCTCCTCAGATACTCCAGTATAGCATCCCTTAGAATGTCCTCCAGGATTTTACCCACAGTAGAGGTTAAGCTTACTGGCCTATAATTTCTGAGTTCAGTTTTTGTCCCCTTTTTGAATATTGGCACCACATTTGCTATACGCCAGTCCTGTGGTACAGACCCTGTTATTATGGAGTCTTTAAAGATTAAAAATAATGGTCTATCAATGACTGTACTTAATTCCTGCAATACTCGGGGGTGTATTCCATCTGGGCCCGGAGATTTGTCAATTTTAGTGATTTTTAGACGACGCCGTACTACCTGCTGGGTTAAGCAGGTGACATTTAATGGGGAATTTTTGTTATCACTGATCATATTGTCTGCCATGGGATTTTCTTGTGTAAATACTGATGAAAATGTCATTTAGCATATTGGCATTTTCCTCATCTTCATCCACCATTTCACCCAGACTATTTTTAAGGGGGCCAACACTATCATTTTTTAGTTTCTTACTATTTACGTAGTGAAAGAATAATTTGGGATTATTTTTACTCTCTCTGGCAATGAGTCTCTCTGTCTCAATCTTTGCTGCCTTGATTTGCTATTTACAGAATTTATTTAAATTTCTGTATTTATTTAATTCCTCATCAATACCTACTTCCTTTAATTCTCTAAACGCTTTCTTTTTGTCACTTATTGTGCCCCTTACAGCTCTATTTAGCCATATTGGTTTCCTCCTATTTCTAGTATGTTTATTCCCATACGGTATATACTGTGCACAGGTCCTATCCAGGATCCTAATAAACGTCTCCCATTTTCTTTGTGTATTTTTATGTCTCAGGATATCGCCCCAGTTAATTGCACCAAGATCCTCTCTCATCCATTGGAAATTTGCCCTCCTGAAGTTTAGTGTCCTTGTAACCCCTCTACTACACATCTTATTAAAGGATACATTAAAACTTATTATTTTGTGATCACTATTCCCAAAGTGACCCCCAACCCTTATATTTGATATCAGAATTTAAAAGCCAAAACCAGGAGTGGAATACACACAAAAAAAGAACAATTGAAAAATGTGTTCTTCTTGTGCGTTTCAGACCCACTCACACTGGCTGAAATACCATCATGTAAAAGAATCTTCATGATACAAAAACATTGATTAGATTTTGGTAAGGAAAAATTAGAGATGCTAGAATATGGGGTAGCATTTACGTCTCAGCAGTAAGAAAAAACTCTTTATCTTTTCTTTTTTTTTGTCATAAAAACCTTTAAGCCTGATGGGTTATTGATTCTACATAATATATATTGCTATAATTGGAGACGTGAAGTTTTTTTCTTATAATGATATAATTGGTTCCATTTTGGCATCTATTATAGCAATTTTGCCACAGGACAGTCACTCTATGGATGGCTTTCTTTTCCCAAACATTCTAACAGCAGTTACACATATATACAAATGTATGACCATGTTTTGACCATTTTTATGATGATATGTATGATTAAACATGTTGCTCACAGCTGTTAGTGGTAGTAGTGGTGGTGAGGGATAGTGAATCATCCAATCAGCATGGCTTCATGAAAATTAAAGAATCTGTCCCAATCCTTCAGAGATGAACTTTGCACTAGATCTCTGCATCTCTGGCTAATTGATGGTTTAGGATTCCCACTATTACCTCCAATTAGAAAATTAGAGATGCTAGAATATGGGGTAGCATTTACGTCTCAGCAGTAAGAAACAACTCTTTATCTTTTCTTTTCTGTGTCATAAAAACCTTTGAGCCTGATGGGTTATTGATTCTACATAACATATATTGCTATAATTGGAGACGTGAAGTTTTTTTCTTATAATGATATAATTGGTTCCATTTTGGCATCTATTATAGCAATTTTGCCACAGGACAGTCACTCTATGGATGGCTTTCTTTTCCCAAACATTCTAACAGCAGTTACACATATATACAAATGTATGACCATGTTTTCACCATTTTTATGATGATATGTATGATTAAACATGTTGCTCACAGCTGTTAGTGGTAGTAGTGGTGGTGAGGGATAGTGAATCATCCAATCAGCATGGCTTCATGAAAATTAAAGAATCTGTCCCAATCCTTCAGAGACGAACTTTGCACTAGATCTCTGCATCTCTGGATAATTGATGGTTTAGGATTCCCACTATTACCTCCAAAAATTGAGCAAGCCACCTCTGTACAGGGGCATAACCGACACAGCCAAAGATGTCACAAGTGGGCCCGTGAGAGTGAGGGACCAGCCGAAGCCCACACAAATTTCAACTAGATGTACGTCCTTGGACGCGTATTTAGCTGAAGAGTAGTGCGGCACAGAGACCAGCCGGGTCTATGCACCGCCATAAATGATGCCACCAATCAGAGGCCAGCAGCTGACGTCGGCGTCCACATAACTGGGGAAGCATGGCAGTGACATCATGTTCTCCCATTGCTTGCCCACTGAAGCCAGCTGCCAGCCTCAGAATAGGAGTGGCGGGAGAGTGGAGGGGAGTATAATTGTTTAATTTTTTCTATACATTAAAGAACAGCAGCAGATAGGGGTACATATACAGGAATGGGGGTATCATGGTCTAAGTTTCTGGGATTAGGTGGTTTTAGGGTTAACATGGATGGGCCTCACTCTGGGATTCTGAGAGGTTTCTTATAGCCTTATTGTGGGGCCATTCCCTGTCGTTTATACTCTGACCCTTGGCTGAGTGTGTCTGACCCTGTTGCACACGTGCCAGTGCTTTGTGCCTGTGCTACGTTTCGTCTGTCTGATTCTGATTTGGCTGTGTCCCTGTTATGGGTTTTGCCTGCCCCTTTTGTACTGCACTGACCTCTCTGTGCATGACCTCTTGGCTACGTCCTGACTACACTCTGCCTGATTCTCTTGTACTGCGCTGCCCTCTCTGTGTATGACCTCTTGGCTACGTTCTGACTATCCATTCTGTATTTGCCCCTTTATAACTTTGTCCCGTAGTTATCCTTCTAGGAGTTTTCCTTCACCTCCTTGCTCTCCTGAGTTAGGCCACACCCGCAGAAGTCACGTGCTTCAGGTCCTGTTTGTCTGAAGCACGCATCTTCATCCCTGCTGCCCTGCTCCACAGGTATCTTTGGGCACAGTTTGGTTACTCAGAACACACGCACTGGCTCAGTTAGGAAGTGTAGTGTGGTGTTCCTGACTGTGGATATATATACCAGTGTGGGGCCCAGGATAAAGGGCATATATACCAGGATGTGGGATATATATCAGGTTGTGGCCCAGGATAAGGGAAATAAATACCAGGATCGAGGAGAGATATATATATATATATATATATATATATATATATATATATATATATATACTAGCTGAAGAGCCCGGCATTGCCTGGGCATAGTAAATATCTGTGGTAAGTTATAGCACCTCACTTCTCTTATTTTCCCATCATGCCTCTCATTTAGCACCTCACTTCTCTCATTTTCCCATCACGCCTCATTTTCCCCCTCTCATCTCTCATTTTCTCCCTCACACCTCTCATTTTCCCCCTCACTCCTCTTATTTTCTCCCTCCTCTCATTCCCCCTTCACTCCTCTCATTCCCCCTAGCACTTGTCATTTCGACCTCACATCTGTCATTTTCAGATCACTCCACTATTTTCCCTCACTCCTCTCATTTTGCACTCACACCTTTTCATTTTCACCTCACACCTCTCATTTACACCTCACACCTCTCATTTTCACCTCACACCTCTCATTTTCTCCTCGGTATATACATGTTTGTCATCTCCCTTATATGTAGCATACACCTGTATGTCATCTCCTGTATATAGTATATACCTGTATGTCATCTCCCCTGTATATAGTATATACCTGTATGTCGTCTCCACTGTAAATAGTATATACCTGCTGTATGTCATCTCCTCCTGTATATTGTATATACCTATGTGTCAACTCCTCCTGTATATAGTTTATACCTGTATGTCATCTCTTCTGTATATAGTATATACCTGTATGTCATCTCCTGTATATAGTATATACCTGTATGTCATCTCTCCTGTATATAGTATATACCTGCTGTATGTCATCTCCTCCTGTATATAGTATATACCTGTATGTCATCTCCTTCTGTATATAGTATATACCTGTGTGTCATCTCCTCCTGTATATAGTATATATGTCATGCGGTTAACGGCGATAAAGGGGCAGGACGGCTTACTGGGATCCGCACCTGTCCCTGCCACTATAATGGGGCCCTGCCTTTCCCTTATCTCAGGGGTACCTATAAAGGTTAGGAGGCCTGAGCCGCCAGCGTATCCGTCTCCTGTGCAGGCCCTATCAGTGGCCCCCTCTCCCCCCAAGGGAGGTGGACTGCACCAGTGTATAAATACAGCAATTAAACAGGGTATACATACAAGGTAACTAAAAATCTCAAACTCACCAAATGCTCACACAACCACAGAGGAAACACAGAGAAGGGAAGAGAAGGAAAAAACTAGGAAGGAAAACAGGTATAACATGCAACCAAAACAGCAGACACCAATCTCTGTAAATAAACCTCCAAGCTACTAATACCACGCTCCTTCTCACTCCAAACCAGGCAGCAGAACTGATCACTGACAACAGTTGTAGACAAAGCTGAGTCTATATAGGAGCGGAGATTACCAAAACCAAATCAGCTGAGAGACATAGCTCTCAGTAACTTCAGTAACAAGGTTTAACTCCTGCTCTGCTGGCACAAGACAGCCAGGTCAGAATTCTGGAGAAGAGCTTCTGTTCATCGTGTGTGAGCGAGGCCCAGAGCGCTGCAGTTCTCTGGAACCTCTCTGTCGCAGTAGCCCCGTGACAATATACATATAAGTCATCTCCTCCTGTGTATAGTATATACCTATAAGTCATCTCCTCCTGTATATAGTATATACCTGTGTGCCATCTGCTCCTGTATATAGTATATACCTGTATGTCATCTCCTCCTGTATATAGTATATACCTGTAAGTCATCTCCCCCTGTATGTAATATATACCTGTGTGTCATCTGCTCCTGTATATAGTATATACCTGTGTGTCATCTCCCCTGTATATAGTATGTACCTGTATGTCATCTACTCCTGTATACAGTATGTGTGTGTCATCTCCTCCTGTATTAGACCTCATTCACACATTATTTGGTCAGTATTTTTACCTCAGTATTTGTAAGCTAAATTGGCCGCCTGATAAATCCCCAGGCAACAGGAAGCCCTCCCCCCTGGCAGTATACATTAGCTCACACATACACATAATAGACAGGTCATGTGACTCACAGCTGCCGTATCTCCTATATGGTACATTTGTTGCTCTTGTAGTTTGTCTGCTTATTAATCAGATTTTTATTTTTGAAGGATAAGACCAGACTCTTGTGTGTTTTAGGGCGAGTTTCATGTGTCAAGTTGTGTGTGTTGAGTTGCGTGTGGCAACATGCATGTAGCGACTTTTGTGAGATGAGTTTTGTGTGGCGACATTCGTGTAGCAACTCTTTGTATGTCGAGTTGCATGTGACAGGTTAGTGTAGCAAGTTGTGTGCAGCAAGTTTTGCGCATGGCGAGTTTTGCGCGTGGCAAGTTTTATGTGTGGTGTGTGGTGCGTTTTGAGTAGGTGCAAGTTTTGTGTGAGGCAACTTTTGCATGTGTTGCAACTTTTGTGCATGTGGCAATTTTTCCACGCGTGCAAGTTTTGCATGTGGCGAGTTTTCCATGAGGTGAGTTTTGCACGTGTGGCGAGTTTTGCATGAGCCTAGTTTTGCATGTGGCGAGTTCTGCGCGTGGCGAGTTTTGAGCGGCGACTTTTGTGTTTCGACTTTTATGTGGCGAGGTTGGAGAATGTGTGGTAAAATGTGTGCTGAGGGTGGTATATGTGTTCAAGCACGTGGTAGTGTGTGGCGCATTTTTTGTGTGTGTTCATATCCCCATGTGTGGTGAGTATCCCATGTTGGGGCCCCACCTTAGCAACTGTACGGTATATACTCTTTGGCGCCATCGCTCTCATTCTTTAAGTCCCCCTTATTCACATCTGGCAGCTGTCAATTTGCCTCCAACACTTTTCCTTTCACTTTTTCCCCATTTTTGTATGTAACGGGGTCTACCAAGCTGGGGTACCTCTTTCAGTACCACCCCGTGTTTCAGGAGGTCCACTCTGCTTTTGCTAGATTCTGAATGAAGGACGCTGGCTGGAATTCCTTGATTACGTGAGAGCATATAAAAGCTGACTGCTACTCCACGTATTTCCAGTCTAAAAGAACCCACTTTATTCACAGCACACAGAATATATAACACAGATACACAGGGCAGGCCAATAGAAAAAGCAGGCCAGACATACATTACAATAGCCGCAGGGGGCAGGAGCCTGCTGATATTTACTGTGGGAATTACAAAGGTGGGGGAGGTCAGAAGGAGAATATCTTGTCCCCTCTGACCAGGGGCGCAGCCTGTGGACTGATGCATTTCACATGGAACCTATTATACATAATATGTACTGCATAACATATTCTTGGTGCTGGGGGTTCTGTAACAATGTAGATAGGGGCAAAATTGTTTGGTGAATTGGAATGTGCGGGGTTAAAATTTCGCCTCACAACATAGCCTATGATGCTCTCGGGGTCCAGACGTGTGACTGTGCAAAATTTTGTGGCTGCAGCTGCGACGGTGCAATGTCAATTCTGACATACACACATACATACACACACACAGACACACACACATTCAGCTTTACATAATAGATATATATACACACATATATATACACATACACACACACACCAGGATGGGACCAGGACAAGGGGCACACACACACACACACACATATGGATGATGTATAGTCACAAGCCATCAGACAAAGTAGAAAAGAAAAATTTTTGCGCCAGGAGCAGTGTGAAAGACTGATGGAAAGCATGCCAAGACGCATGAAAGCTGTAAATAAAAATCATGGTTATTCCACAAAATATTGATTTCTGAACTCTTCCTGAGTTAAAACATTAGTTTTGTTGTTTCTAAATGATTATGAACTTGTTTTCTTTGCATTATTTGAGGACTGAAAGCACTGGGATTTTTTATTTTGACCATTTTTCATTTAAAAAAAAAAAATATATATATATATATATATATATATATATATATATATATATATATATATTGCTTGGAAATTCGGAGACATGTTGTTTAAGTTTATAGACTAAAAGAACAATTTATATTTTACTCAAAAATATGCCCATAAAGAGAAAAATCAGAAAACTGAACATCTTGCATTGGTCTCTTAATTTTTGTGAGAGCTGCATATACATACACCAGGATGGGGGCACGGTCCAAATCTTGCACCTGCGCTTATGCCACTGTCTCTGTAAATATCCAATTTTAATATATTTGACTAGTTTTTAGATTTTCTAAGTCAGTCAAATATTACAGTCAAATATAAATCACTTACCACTAAAATTACACTTGACTGTGGAACAGGAATGTTTTCCACTTCAACATCTGTATCGTCTGAGGCCAACAGATTAAGTGGCTGGTCATGAGATGATCGAGGGAAAGCTGATTTTACAAACATGGGATGAATATATTTACTGATTTTCAAGTGGGATGAAGAATGAAAACTGTGTTCAGGCATCTTCTCTCTTTCTAGGGCTAAACTCTTTGCAATACTTTGTACATGACTGTAAACAAATCTGGGTTTCCCGGTCCTTTTCTCCCGGACTGACAATAGATGATCATTGTCTCCAGAGAAGCACTCTGTTGGGATAGATAAGAAATCAATGAAAGATTATGTATAAACATACATGTAATTAGAGAGCAGAAGTAAAAAGACTAAGCTATATACTAAACAAGTTGTCTGCCATATTATCAAGCCTGTATACACTGTTATCTCAGATATTTGAAAAATAATCCCGATTTTGTCTGTTCCTGGAGATGGAAAGTCATTTACTCAAAATCTTCCAATACTAGTATGGAAACAGTTTGGAGAATGTCACAGATTTAGTATACACTAACTGTAGTCATGAGCAGGATCTCAGTTTAGGAGGTGGTTACATTGTAACATTTTAATAATTACTGAATTTTCTAATCATTCATCTGAAAACATTTGTTAGTTATAATATTCAAATTAAGACAGAAATTACATTCACTGCACACTTATTAGGTGTTTTAGACATTTTTGAGCATTGCTAGACAAGGGATCGTAGCTTTCTAGAGAAAGGACTTTTTTGCAGAGAAAGGATGTGACCTAAAATATACAAATTTAAAGGGCCACTGTCACCCCCTCCAGCCGTTATAAACTAAAAGAGCCACCTTGTGCAGCAGTAATGCGCCAAAAGCCCCTGAAGATGTGAGTGACGGCAGAGTGCCGGTTCAAGCTGGGGAGTGAGGACCCGCCTCCATGGACAAAGAGAGGTATTTTGGATAAGTTTCAAAGCGCTTTATTTTGGGAATACATGAACAAAAAACTAAAAGAGCCACCTTGTTAGAATGCAGCATTACTGCTGCACAAGGTGGCTCTTTTAGTTCATAACGGCTGGAGGGGGTGACAGTGGCCCTTTAAGGAACAATTTTGGAGCAAAATGAATCTAAAATAAACCAACCTAGAGGTGGTATAAAGTCAAAGTTGTCTGAAGATGCTTTACAATTCAGGGAGAACCACTGTGGTAAGTTTAGTGCATCTACAATAATTCTAAGATATGTGTATGTAAAGTAAATGTGTCGACTCATTCTACCCTTTCCAATCTGATTACATGTGTTTAGATTAGAAGTAATATGAAAATGATGATAGAAATGCTCTAGTTAACTTGGGATGCACTCACACTGCCTTGATTTCTGTCTCAATTCTCAGTCTAACTCTGCCCTTCTTACATTGGTAACTAACTGGATGGCGGCTTAAGACTGAGAATAGAGCCCAAGCCGAGACCATGGAAGTGCTCCGTCCTGCCCAGAGCACTTCCATCTTCATTTGCATATTACTTCTAAAGTTTATTAAGGTGTTTGTACCAGAATTTTAAAACACCGTAATAAGTTGCAATATTTTTGTTCAACTCAAAAGATGAGCAAAAATGTTGACACTTGGCATTACACACCAGTCCTGACTAGGTACACCAATATAGATATAGCCTCTTAAATTCATGATAATTTATGTCACTTTAGTGGCATAATTTACTACAGAATTGTACTCCAATCCCTAGGTAACAGAGGCACCTAATTCATTAAGTGGTCCACTTAAAGGGGTTGCTGTTTAGGTTTGGCACAAAAGTCTGCAGTCACTTTTTGTGACTGCAGACTTGTGAATTCTCAAATCATGTGCTACTAGGGTACTGCGGTGCCAGAAGCAGGAGGTCATGTCAGGTCAAGTATGCGACATGCATGCTCCTAGCCACATTTTGACTAGACAAGTACGGTCTCCCTTATTTGATTTCTATTAATCAAGGCCGCACACATAGTCAAAATGTGGCCAGGAGTATGTGTAACAAGGTGGCACTGAGTGATAGTCACAGCCGAGTCCACTAGGTCACAGTCAGCTAGCACCCAGGCCCCCCGCCCACGAAAAGACAGTACTAGTTCCAGTCCCAGCCCCAGTCCACAGCAGGCCACCCCAGCATCACGGCTGCTCTTCAGATGCACAACACGTCACATTCTTTAGGGCCCAACAGTGGCAAGCTGTTCAATGAAGATAACAAATAGAATAAGGTAGCAATTCCTAAACTGTCCCTGTTCAAAGATGCTGCTTCTCCGGCAGCAGCAGCACAAGCATCAGCTTCCAATGGCTCCTGGAAGCTCACAGTCACCTGAAGGGCACTATCATGGTTCCCGTGCCCTGTTCCACTGCCTGGCAATACTTGGCAGCTTGAAGTCCCCAGATGGGGATCCACATATAACCAAAACGGGGGTCCTCACTGTTCCAGATGGGAACATACTTATGCCCCAGACAGGGGCCTCTTGGGTAACTCCCAGGCAGATCCCAGGAGCTGCAAGACTCTTGTGGAGCACACACACAGTCCCTGTGCCCGCTACCTGACTGCCCACTGGCAGCTTTGTTCCCCTCCAGGGGTATGGCTAGCTCCCAGCAGGGGAGCACACCCAGCCACAGGCAAGCTGGCCTGGGCACTACCACTGAAGCAGGAACTAACTGCTTTTTTAAGGCTGCTAATCCAGCCCCTTTCATTAACTCTTTCTATCCCTGCACTAATCATGTCTAATACAGTGAAATAGCAATATACATTGACATGACAGATATAAAACATTTCACATTACACAGTACATATGAGACATGGCACATTAATACAATTAAACATAAGGGAACCATTCAGGTGCTGCACTGGATACATGTGCCTGGAATGAAGGAAGGCACATGAGGTTCCTGCCACCTCCTTAGATATGCATAGAGCGAGGTTGTGCAAGTCTATTCAGAATATGGCAGGGAATATGCATATCGCATACTTATGGTCACATGACCACCCGCGGCACTAGAGAATCCTGACAGCACATGCTGTTCACGATGTGAGGTCTACAGTCACATAGTAGACTTCCGAGTCAAAACTGGACAACCCATTTAAAGAATAAGAAAGAACACACTGGGTAAAGCAATAGTATATACTGTATGTCTAGTAGATAAAGGCCAAAAGGCAAAAGTGAAAACATATATACTTGCTATTGGACATACAGTGGGGCAAAAAAGTATTTAGTCAGTCAGCAATAGTGCAAGTTCCACCACTTAAAAAGATGAGAGGCGTCTGTAATTTACATCATAGGTAGACCTCAACTATGGGAGACAAACGAAGAAAAAAAAATCCAGAAAATCACATTGTCTGTTTTTTTAACATTTTATTTGCATATTATGGTGGAAAATAAGTATTTGGTCAGAAACAAACAATCAAGTTTTCTGGCTCTCACAGACCTGTAACTTCTTCTTTAAGAGTCTCCTCTTTCCTCCACTCATTACCTGTAGTAATGGCACCTGTTTAAACTTGTTATCAGTATAAAAAGACACCTGTGCACACCCTCAAACAGTCTGACTCCAAACTCCACTATGGTGAAGACCAAAGAGCTGTCAAAGGACACCAGAAACAAAATTGTAGCCCTGCACCAGGCTGGGAAGACTGAATCTGCAATAGCCAACCAGCTTGGAGTGAAGAAATCAACAGTGGGAGCAATAATTAGAAAATGGAAGACATACAAGACCACTGATAATCTCCCTCGATCTGGGGCTCCACGCAAAATCCCACCCCGTGGGGTCAGAATGATCACAAGAACGGTGAGCAAAGATCACAGAACCACGCGGGGGGACCTAGTGAATGAACTGCAGAGAGCTGGGACCAATGTAACAAGGCCTACCATAAGTAACACACTACGCCACCATGGACTCAGATCCTGCAGTGCCAGACGTGTCCTACCGCTTAAGCCAGTACATGTCCGGGCCCGTCTGAAGTTTGCTAGAGAGCATTTGTATGATCCAGAGGAGTTTTGGGAGAATGTCCTATGGTCTGATGAAACCAAACTGGAACTGTTTGGTAGAAACACAACTTGTCGTGTTTGGAGGAAAAAGAATACTGAGTTGCATCCATCAAACACCATACCTACTGTAAAGCATGGTGGTGGAAACATCATGCTTTGGGGCTGTTTCTCTGCAAAGGGGCCAGGACGACTGATCCGGGTACATGAAAGAATGAATGGGGCCATGTATCGTGAGATTTTGAGTGCAAACCTCCTTCCATCAGCAAGGGCATTGAAGATGAAACGTGGCTGGGTCTTTCAACATGACAATGATCCAAAGCACACCGCCAGGGCAACGAAGGAGTGGCTTCGTAAGAAGCATTTCAAGGTCCTGGAGTGGCCTAGCCAGTCTCCAGATCTCAACCCTATAGAAAACCTTTGGAGGGAGTTGAAAGTCCGTGTTGCCAAGCGAAAAGCCAAAAACATCACTGCTCTAGAGGAGATCTGCATGGAGGAATGGGCCAACATACCAACAACAGTGTGTGGCAACCTTGTGAAGACTTACAGAAAACGTTTGACCTCTGTCATTGCCAACAAAGGATATATTACAAAGTATTGAGATGATATTTTGTTTCTGACCAAATACTTATTTTCCACCATAATATGCAAATAAAATGTTAAAAAAACAGACAATGTGATTTTCTGGATTTTTTTTTCTCAGTTTGTCTCCCATAGTTGAGGTCTACCTATGATGTAAATTACAGACGCCTCTCATCTTTTTAAGTGGTGGAACTTGCACTATTGCTGACTGACTAAATACTTTTTTGCCCCACTGTATAAATGGCAGAGCATTTGGATCAAAATGGATAGATGAGGAAAATACCGAACACAGGGTCCAAGAAAATTAGCAAAAAGGCACTGGTTTGCAAAATAAAAAATAATTTATTTAGACATATTTAGACCTTGTGTTTGGTATTTTCTAATAAATGAATAAGGTAGACAGATTCCCCTTATCTGGCCCATTGTGTACATCATAGATTTTTATAGTTGGGAAATGCTGTAGGGTAATTTTTTTGCTATATAGTAGACAATACGCCAAGTCAATAAACAATGGAGAGCACAAAGCCTTTACAATATAAAATAAAGAAACAATGAGAAACATTTTTCAAACCTAGTACAAAGAAAAAGTGATGCTAGTATCCGTAGTAATGAATCAGGTTTGAGCTTTTCTTTTTCAGAAGCTCTTTGTATAATTAAAGCAGCTAAATGTATAGCCTTCCAACTGCTTGGGTAACAGATAGACTTATAGAGTTCTTGAATAAACCATGGATGTAAATATCTAGGATTAAGTCCATCCCAAGAGATACAGATTTTCTATTCTTTTATGGCAACAAACCTGTATGACTTTTTTTTCTATGAGTACCAAACTTTATTGGCACCAATTTCTATAAGGTCAAATACACTATATGGTCAAACGTATTGGGAAACCTACACATTACACATACTGAAGCTTTTATGGCATTCCACTTCAAAGCCATAGGCTGTAAATGTATATGGAGTCAGTCTCCATTTAGCACCTAGAACAGCTATTACTCTTCTTGGAAAGCTTTAGAAGATTTTGGAATATCTCGAAATCTTTCCCCAGTCATACATATGAGCATTTATAAGGTTAGACATTTATGTTGGACAATCTCTGTTCTAGTTCATCCGAAAGGTGTTTGATGGGGTTGAGGTCAGTGCTCTGTGTGGACCATTGTAAGGGGTGCACAAGGACTAGCTGTGCCCACTTTCCCTGCCTGTGTTTTATGTCCCTGACGAACTGATGTGTTTAACATGCACTGCTGCTATATTGTATGTAACTGTTGAATGTTATGTGTATTATAAAAATATTAATGCCGTGTACATATGTTATTGACTAGGGAAAGTGTAGTATTCAAAGTAGCCCACCAGAGGAGGGAAAAATAGTAAAAGACAGCAATAGGATAGGATGAGAGGCACGAGTTAAATTAGGATGCGCCAACTGCATAAGGGATAGAGAGCTTCCTGCTTTTGGTCAGAAGAACAAGGGAGCCCAGGCAGCCCAAAAGGGCCTTAGAGCCCATGCAGGGCAGTTGAGCCACAAAACGTTTTACAAATAAAGGAGCTCAGCTCGTCCAGAGCCTAAAGATAATGTTTGCTAAGAAGCAGAGGAATGCAGGACAGCTGTGTCATGATGGCAGTCAGTTACTTAGGAAGACGCCTGCGTGTCTGGGGCGAAATGGACAGGGAACTCCTACAGTCAGACTGGTCAGACAAAGTGCTGTGTTACCGAGGACAACGGTGTGACCCAGAGGTATTCCTAAAGAAGAGAGGGATAGCACAGAGACAGAAAATGACGTGTCTTGTGAAGTAACCTGTGCTGTACCTAATTGTGAACTGGACGAGTTGAGAATGGAATTAAGTAAAATCGTTTGCTTGAAGTTGGAACCTGACTCTGTCTCTATCTGGAATCTAAAGCAAGAAATTCCCAGCAAATCAGAGAACACCCAGAGGGACAGGAAAGCGGACAAAAAGAACCGCTACTGATGGGACATTGCATGCATGTGATGGAGGGCCAGGGTGCGCTGAAGCAGCCACCCATGAGAGCCACGACTACAGCCCTCGCTCCCCTCACACCAGTAATGTTCTTCCACCCTAAACTATATCTTTATGGACCTGAGGCTCAGTCTTGATGGTACAGAAAAGGCCTTCCCCATGTAAGAGTATAAGAGGGATGCCTAGCACTTTCCCTATGTATTCATGCTGATCTGACACTGACGTGGGATGGAATTATATCCATGTAAATCTTCATGGCAAATTCTATTATTCTGTATAACTGGTCCAGACCTACACCAAGTGTACTCTGATCTCCCATGATGACAAAGAGAATGTTGAGCATATTGTTCATTGACAAAATGTGTTGTATATGAAAATTAGTGCTGGATCTTCCAAGGGTTAACTATGGACTAACTGAAGAGGAGCACATGGCATGTTGTGGAGCAAAACTGAGTACTTGGCACCAATTCACATGACAATCTAATAAACAACAGAAAAGGATTTTTTGGCCAAGAGACATGTACTGTAGTAGTAGAGAAGATGCTAGTTCCCTGAAGAGATAGGGAGGGCCATAGGACTACGTTCTGCTGAAACACAATTATTAAAATAAGAGTTCTTGCTGTACACCCACGCAGGGAGGGATAGTGAGAAGCTACAGTGAATATGGTACAGAAAAGCAGGATGGAGTGGCTTAGGTCTGACCAGAAATTATTGAACTGAAATCAAGTTGTCAGAAAAATGTGGACAGTGATGTCTCAAATAGGATAGCCAGGTAGTCTGCCTACGTCTAGTGGGAGACAGAAACCCAGGAGAGAAATGACATTCTAGTGGAGTAAGAAGATCATCACTAGAGAAGTAATGGATGTGAGAATAGCACAGAATACAGGTGGTGGCTCAAGTCCAGGCGCACCAGAGATCACAGATCGGGAGAAGGCTACTTATTATGAAGTTCCAGTTTTGAAATGTTGTCAAGTAATACACCTCCAGATTGGAAAATTTAGAAATAAATTAAGCTTTTTTTAAGAACCCTGAATTTGAAAAGTGTTTTGACAGTGAGACCTCTATATAACTGACTAAAATTCACCCCTACAACCTTGCACTTAAATTATTCCCATAAAGTTAGAAGTACTAAATTGTCAAAACTGTCTTGCAATGCCAAAACATTAGGATATTTCTTCACTGTTACTAAGGGAATCAAGACAATCCAAGCAAAAACCCTAACATTATCCCTCATCCACCAAACTTTACAGCTGGCACAACTCAGTCAGACAAGTAACATTCTTTAAGCTTTCGTGAAACCCAAACTTGGCCATCAGACTCCAAAATTGCATGATTTGTCAGTCCAGACTTTCCACTGCTCCAGAGTCCAGTGGCGGCATGCTTTACACCACTCCATTTGATGCTTGACATTGTGCTAGGTAATGTCAGGCCGGAGTAAAGTTGCTTGCTATGGAAATCCATGTCATGAAGCTCCCAGCACACAGTTTTTGTGCTGATGTTAAAGGATATCCACTATTAGGACAACCCCTTCTAGAACTAAATGTTTGTTGACGATAATATAAAAAAACCTATACTCACCTCCCGTGCCAGCGCTGTTCCAGGTGTCAGCACTCGCAGTCCCGGAGCTCTCAAGCGGTGTTGTGACACATGGTGCCCAGCGCCCAATCAACGATGGTGTCTCTTTCTCTGTCTTCGTACGGATTGAACATGTGCCAGCACAAAAGGTGAGTATAGCTTTGTTTTTTACATCAGGGCCAAACATTTAGTTCATGAAGGGGTTGTCCTAGAGAACCTGTCAGAAGGATTTTGCCGACTAAAGTACACACATGGCCATATTGCCGCTGTGATTTTTCATTTTTTATTTACCATGTTCACCATCTATTAGAACTCATCTGGTGATATGATTCTCCAGGTCAGTATGATTAAGAAGATATCAAACATGTATAGTTTTTTTTATTTAAGTTGTTAAAAAAAAATTTGGTAATTTGTAAGAAATTTATTTTTTGTTTTTGTTGCCATTTTCTGGAGCTGTGCAAGGGTTTATTTCATGAACCCTGAGCTGACATCTTTTTGACACCATTTGGGGATATAAGCGATAAGTTTTGATTGCCTCTTATTGCAAATTATTGCAATGTTGCGGCGGCTAGAAAACGTAATTCTGGCATTTTGATTTTATTTGTTAAGCCAAATTGGATTCATTTTTTTTTTTATTTTTAAAGATTGGACTTTTACGAGTGCAGCGATGCCAAATATGTGTATCTTTTATTTTTATTGTTTTATTTTTACTGGGGCACGGGGGGTGGGGGGGATGATTTGAACTTGTGTTTTCTATTTTCTTTTTGTTCATATTTTTAAAAACACCTTTTTACTTTTTGCTACATTTAATAGTCCCCTAAGGGAACTTGAAGCTGTGATCATTTGATTGCTTGTGCTATACAGGTGCTTCTCACAAAATTAGAATATCATCAAAAAGTTAATTTATTTCAGTTCTTCAACACAAAACGTGAATCTCATCTATAATATAACGCTGGGAGCGTCACTCTGTCCGAAGCCTTTATAGACTGCGCAAGCGCAGTCTGGCCCCCCACAGAGTGACGCTCCAAGGAGATCGCGGTATACGTAAACACTGAACGCACACCGCGATCTCCACCGGAGAGTCAGGAACCGCCAGGAGGGTAAGTAAATTCACCTGTCCCCCGTTCCAGCGCTGCGTGCGGCTCCGTCTACCGGGTCCTCTGCTGTGACGTACACAGTTCAGAGGGCGCGATGACGCGCTTAATGCGTGCCGGCGCCGCCCTCTGACTGAACAGTCACAGCCAGAGGAGCCGGAAGATGGCGGCGCGCAGCGGTGGAACGGGACAGACAGGTGAGTATAGCAAGTGCTGGGGGGTCTGAGCTAGCGGTGACTCTGGCACCTGACCCCCACAGCGCGCCGGTGTCCCCGCCTGCTCAGGCCCCCCAGCACTCGGCGCCCAGCGACGATAGGTGAGTATGATATTTTTTTTTATATATGGCAGCAGCATACGGGGCATATACAATGGAGCATCTTATGGGGCCATCAACCATAATGGAGCATCTTATGGGGGGCATATAATACAATGGAGCATCTTATGGGGGGCATATAATACAATGGAGCATCTTATGGGGGGCATATAATACAGTGGAGCATCTTATGGGGCCATCAACCATAATGGAGCAGTGTATGGGGGCATATATTATGGAGCATCTTATGGGGGCCATACACCTTTATGGAGCAGTGTACGGGGGCATACAAACTGGAGCATCTTATGGGGGCCATAAACCTTTATGGAGCAGTGTACGGGGGGCATACACACTGGAGCGTCTTATGGGGGTTATAAACCTTTATGGAGCAGTGTATGGGGGCAAACACTATGGAGCATCTTATGGGGGCCATAAACCATAATGGAGCAGTGTACGGGGGCATACACTATGGAGCATCTTATGGGGGCCATAAACCATAATGGAGCAGTGTACGGGGGCATATACTATGGAGCATTTTATGGGGGCCATCAACCATAATGGAGCAGCGTATGGGGCATATGGATGGGAGAAGCAAATTAAAGAATGGTGGCGCAGGATGGGAGCAGCACATGACAGAATGGGGGCGCAGGATGGGAGCAGCACATGACAGAATAGGGCAGCAAATGACAGAACGGGGGTGCAGGATGGAAGCAGCACATGACAGAACGGGGGTGCAGGATGGGACCAGCACATGACAGAACAGGGGCACAGGATGGGAGCAGCACATGACAGAACAGGGGTACAGGATGGGAGCAGCACATGACAGAACAGGGGCACAGGATGGGAGCAGCACATGACAGAACAGGGGCGCAGGATGGGAGCAGCACATGACAGAACGGGGGCACAGGATGGGAGCAGCACATGACAGGATGGGAGCAGCAAATGACAGAATGGAGGCGCAGGATGGGTGCAGAACATGTCAGAACGGAGGCGCAGGATGGGTGCAGCACATGTCAGAATGGGGGCGCAGGATGGGAGCAGCACATGTCACAATGGGGCCGCAGGATGGGAGCAGCACATGACAGAATGGGGGCACAGGATGGGTGCAACACATGACAGAATGGGGGCGCAATATGGGTGCAACACATGGCAGGATGGGGGCGCAGGATGGGTGCAGCACATGACAGGATGGGGACGCAGGATGGAGCAGCACATGTCAGAATGGGGGTGCAGGATCCGAGTAGCACATGTCAGAATGGGGGTGCAGGATGGGTGCAGCACATGACAGGATGGGGACGCAGGATGGAGCAGCTCATGACAGGATGGGGACTCAGGATGGAGCAGCACATACCAGGATGCAGACCATATACCAATATAGATGCTCGCCACCCGGGCGTAGAACGGGTTCAATAGCTAGTATATTATATAAAGTCAATACAAACAGAGTGATCTATTTAAGTGCTTATTTCTGTTAATGTTGATGATTATGGCTTACGGCCAATGAAAACCCAAAAGTCATTATATCAGTAAATTAGAATACTTTAAAACACCAGCTTGAAAAATGATTTTAATATCTGAAATGTTGGCCTCCTGAAATGTAGGTTCAGTAAATGCACTCAATACTTGGTCAGGGCTCCTTTTGCATCAATTACTGCATCAATGTGGTGTGGCATGGGGGCGATCAGCCTGTGTCACTGCTGAGGTATTTTGGAAGTCCAGGTTGCTTTGATAGCAGTCTTCAGCTCGTCTGCATTGTTGGGTCTGGTGTCTCTCATCTTCCTCTTGTCAATACCCCATAGGTTCACTATGGTGATAAGGTCAGGTGAGTTTGCTCGCCAATAAAGCACAGTGATACTTTTGTTTTTAACCCCATCATGACCCAGCCTATTTTGACCTTAATGACCTGGCCATTTTTTGCAATTCTGAACAGTGTCCCTTTATGAGGTAATAACTCGGGAAAGCTTCAACGGATCCTAGTGGTTCTGAGACGGGTTTTTTTTTACATATTGGGCTTCATGTTAGTGGTAAATTTAGGTTGATAATTTTTGCGTTTATTTGAGAAAAAAATGGAAATTTGGTGAAAATTTTGAAAATTTAGCAATTTTCAAATTTTGAGGTTTCAGATTAAGTTAGATCCTGGCACAGTGAAATGGCCATCGGCGCCATTTTACTGAAGTCATTTTTTACGGGAAGTCATTTTGCGCATGTTTCACCACTGGCATCATTTTCCTGAAGGCTACCAGGTGATCGATAGGCACAAGTGAGTTGCCCGCCAGGGCCGTGGGGTATTTTGTACACAATTCAATAATTGGTACAGTTTCTGGTACACAATTCAATAAAGTCTCTCTAGTTTCTCAATAAAGCACAGTCTCTTAGGCACACAAGACCTGTTTGCTGGGTCGGTCCATCCTATTCGTGATGCCAAAATGAGTCGCCTGCCAGGGCGGTGGTGTACTCAGTACCGGGTCCGGTACTCAAAGGGATGTGTCACGGCGGTGGCGACCCGGTCCGTGGCCCTGGACGCCCATGTTAAAGGGATGGTCTTTAAAGGGGTTGTGGAAATAATGAAAGTTCGTGATGCCACCTGTGGTATTCGGTCACGGATGACCAACGCTGCTTAAAGGGGTCCTATGGGGTGATATTATGGCAGCCAGATGGTATAACTTTCCACAGGTGAAGTAGGTCCCCAGGGCTCCCGGTGAACAGATGGAAGATGGTGAGTGGTGCAGTAAAGAACAAAGGACGCAGTTGTGCAGTCTTTTTACCTGGTTTACTGATGGTAGCAGGCAGCCACAGTCTAGGGCACCAGATCACAGGTACAGGCAGGGTCTGGCCGGCTTGGAAGCGAGTTCAGAGTCCAGCTTTACCAGGTGGAGTAAAAGCCTTCCTCTTAGTGCGGTGGTATTATAGTCCCTTATTGCCTATGGCTTCTTAGCAAGGTGCTCAGTTATCTCTGTTCTTTAATGAAGTGGGACACAAACCCGTATGACAGGTGACTTGAGCCCTTTCACAGGGTCTCTATCATGACCCAGGCTCTATACATCACTGTGTCTCCTGGGCTCTAGGGCGGACAGGTTACGTGTAATCTAGCTGTCCTACCAGTTTCTGCTGTTCCTCCTAGAGTATGACACAACCTCAGTCTTCCGGTTACCGGTATCTGCGCTCTATCAGGGAGGTAGCCCAGTCGCTGCTATTCTCCCTTGTTGTCACTCTCCTGAGCTTCGCTCTCTGGCACATTAGCTAAAAGCTGTTCTTCCTTCTGTATCTCGCCATCTAGGAGCTACAGCACTTCAGGTTGTACGGGCCCTCACTCGTCCTTCTGCCTCAGACTGCTTCAGTCTGCTGTCCGGCACCAACTGTCTAAATCTTCCCAACTGCCTAGCAACTGCCTAGCAACTAACTCCTCCTCCCGACCAGAGAGAGCAGCTCCCCTGAAGTCGGGTGTAGAGCTTCCCTTCTGGCCTGGAGTCTGAACGGTGTTGTATGTGCTAATTACCTGTTAAGAGGAATCTTCCATCTCTTCCAAGCGTGACATCACTCTCCCCCTGTGAGGAAATGAGGAAAGCAATGCCAAAGTGACAACCAGTACCCTGGGGCATCACACTCCCCCCCCCCCCCCCTGTTAAATCCAGTACTCCAGGACTGGGAAAACAAAAACAACAATAAATTGGTTAAAGACATACAAGATTTTTTAGATGTATATAACTGGTATAAACTTTTTCTTCCCTTTATGGGAGGCTGTTTTCTTGAACGTTACAGGAATATATTTACTTTAATAACATTTTTGCTTCTTCTTCTAGGGCAGGTCCTCAAGCCTGCATCCTCCTGGACTGGAGGCCAGCTGGATCTTCTCCTTTGGGGGCAATTGCATAGACTGCACAATTTTGGTTAAGGGCATAGTCTCGTATACTGTCCTGGACCTGTTTACATCCAAAGAATATCATTTTTACTATTGCTGCAGTGCAAGTGTCAAAAGTGTCTTTCAGTTTGGCTAATATTTTCTCAACAGTTCCTTTTTCAATATCCAGCCTGGATTTCACTTCTCTTTGTGCTGCACCAACCAATTCGCCAGCTAGGATGCTGACCCCTGGGTACACCTGAAATAAGCTGCAGAGTCTTTCTTCAAAGTCACTGAGGGTGTGGGACTCCCCTGAATATAGTGGCAGCTAGGCCGTTCCAGGTATGTAGGGCATGGAGAGCGGCATTATGGGAGCTGTTACTGCGGCGGGGTCTGGTCTATTTGCAGGAGCTGTGGGTACTGCGGGGCCTGGTGGCATTACTGGACCCGCGGCTGCTACCACCACGGGGTCTGGGGGCATCATGGGGCCTGCGGCTGCGACTACAGCGGGGTCTGGGGGCATCATGAGGCCTGCAGCTGCGAACGTCGCCAATTCTCCTCCCGGGTCAGACATGTCCCTTGCTAAATTTTTAGAGGCCTGGCGTCTCTCCTGTGCAGTCTGCGGCGGTTCCCCCTCTGCACAGCCGGGCGCTTCTCCCGGTCCTCCGAACAGCACTTTATGGCATCCTCACTTGCGGCTCTGCTGCACGGCATCTTCACTTTTGGTTCCACTCGCAGCACGGCATCCGTTTCCTCTTAGCGCTCTCTCTTCAGGCTCTGCCCACAATGACACACCCCTCTTTTCCTGCGCTCCTCATGGCACTCCTTCTGGTAGCTGTTGGCGGTTATTTTTAAAACAAAGTGCACACACCGTGTGACGCAGTGATGGCAGCAGTTATTGTGTGACTCAGTTATTGCGATAGTTTGATGGCGATGTTTTAAAAGCTCATTTAAGTCTCTGGTACACAATTCAATAAAGTCTCTCTAGTTTCTCAATAAAGCACAATCTCTTAGGCGCAGAAGACCTGTTTGCTGGGTTGGTCCATCCTGTTCATGACGCCAAAATGAGTCAACTGCCAGGGCGGTGGGGTACTCGGTACCGGGTCCGGTACTCAAATGGATGTGTCACGGCGGCGGTGACCCAGTCCGTGGCCCTGGGCACTCATCTTAAAGAGACGGTCTTTTAAGGGGATGTGGAAATAATGAAAGTTTGTGATGCCACCTGTGGTATTCAGTCAGGGATGGCCAACGCTGCTTAAAGGGGTCCTCTAGGGTGATGTTATGGCAGCCAGATGGTATAACTTCCCACAGGTGAAGTAGGTTCCCAGGGCTCCAGGGAACCTAAGTGTAGTCCAGCTGTCCTACCAGTTTCTCCTGTGCCTCCTAGAGTATGACACAACCTCGGGCTTCCGGTTATCGGTATCTGCGCTCTATCAGGGAGGTAGCCCAGTCGCTGCTATTCTCCCCTGTTGTCACTCTCCTGTGCTTCGCTCTCTGGCTCATTAGCTAAAAGCTGTTCTTCCTTCTGTATCTTACCATTTGGGAGCTACAGTACTTCAGGCTGTACGGGCCCTCACTCGTCCTTCTGCCTCAGACTGCTCCAGTCTGCTGTCCGGCACCAACTGTCTAAATCTTATCAACTGCCTAGCAACTGCCTAGCAACTAACTCCTCCTCCTGACCAGCTCCCCTGAAGTAGGGTGTAGAGCTCCCCCTTCTGGCCTGGAGTCAGAATGGTGTTGCATGTGCTAATTACCTGTTAAGAGGAATCTTCCATCTCTACCAAGCATTACATCACTCTCCCCGTGAGGAAAGCAATGGCACTTTGACAACCAGGACCTTGGGGCGTCACACAAGCACCACTCACATTTGACCCTACCCAGAGTCCAGCCCCGACGCACAAAGCTATGATTATAAGAAAACTTCAAACCCCGATTACACAAAACCACGAAACCAATTTCTTAACCACAGGTATTGTTGGCGACTTTTGTGCACTTTGTGCTTCAAAACTTGGCAACCCTGATCTTTATATTAACGTGGTCTACAACTTTGTGACTGAGTTGCTTACATTTTTGAACACTTCCACTTTTCAATTATCCCACTCCCAGCTGATTGACGAATATTTGGAAGAGAAGATAGAAATTTCACAAACTGACTTTCTACAGCATTGACAGTACCACTTTCACTTTCAGTGAGCTCTTTCATATGAGCCATTATTCCAGGACAGGTTGCAGGATTTAATGCACGTTTATGGAATATATATATATATATATATATGTATATATATATATATATATATATATATATATATATATATATATACATACCGTATATACTCGAGTATAAGCCGACCTGAGTATAAGCCAACCCCCCTAATTTTGCCACAAAAAACTGGGAAACTTAATGACTCGAGTATAAGCCTAGGGTGGGAAATGCAGCAGCTACCGATAAATGTCAAACGTAAAAATAGATACTAATAAAAATAAAATTAATTGAGACGTCAGTAGGTTAAGTGTTTTTGAATATCCATATTGAAACAGGAGCCCCATATAATGATCCATACAGTTAATGATGGCCCTATAAGATGCTCCATATTAAAATATGCCCCATATAATCCTGCATAAAGGTTAATAATGGCCCCATAAGATGCTCCATAAAGATATTTGCCCCATATAGTGCTGCACAAACCTTGATTATGGCCCCATAAGATGCTCCATACAGACACTTGCCCCATATAATGCTCCACAAACGTTAATTATGGCCCCATAAGATGCTCCATAAAGATATTTGCCCCATATAGTGCTGCACAAACGTTATGGTCCCATAAGATGCTCCATACAGACATTTGCCCCAAACAATGCTGCACAAACATTGATTATGGCCCCATATAGACACTTGCCCCATATAGTGCTGCACAAACGTTGATTATGGCCCCATATGATGCTCCATACAGACACTTGCCCCATTTGCTGTTGCTGCGATAAAAAAAAATCACATACTCACCTCTCCGTCGCTCAGGCCCCCGGCACTTTCAATATTCACCTGACTTCATTCCAGCACCGCTCCATCTTCAACGTCTTCTGCACTGACGTTCAGGCAGAGGGCGCGCACTAACACGTCGCCCTCTGACTTGAGCGTCACTGCATTAGACGCTGAAGATGGAGCGGTGCCGGAACGAGGAGCAGGTGAATATCGCGCAGCGCTCCCCTCCCCGTCATGCTCACCTGCTCCGGCGCGGTCCCTGCAGGTCCTTGCTTCCACGGCGCTGGCAGCTTCTTCCTGTATTGAGCGGTCACCATTACAGCTAATTACAGTAATGAATATGCGGCCCCATCCCTATGGGAGGTGGAGCCGTATATTCATTGCTGTAATGAGCGGTACCATGTGACCGCTCAGTACAGGAAGAAGCTGGGGTGCCGGGAAGCCAGGGACCTGCAGGGACCGCGCCAGGAGTAGGTGAGTATAATTAGACAGCCCCCGCTCCCCATCCCCTGCCAACCCCTGGGTATGACTCGAGTATAAGCCGAGAGGGGGACTTTCAGCCCCAAAAAATGGGCTGAAAATCTCGGCTTATACTCGAGTACATACGGTATATATATACTAGATGGTGGCCCGATTCTAACGCATCGGGTATTCTAGAATATGTATGTAGTTTATTTATGAAGTTTTCAGAATACAATTTATACACAGGATTCGGCCGGCCGGCTGCGACCAATTAGCGAAGCGTGGTTCAAATTCCATGCCAATTCTTGGGTGGATTGCACCTGTCGCTGATTGTTCGTGGCTGGGCGTGACCAATCAGTGCAGCACGGTGGCGCAGTGGATAGCACAGCAGCCTTGCAGCGCTGGAGTCCTGGGTTCAAACCCCACTAAGGACATCATCTGCAAAGAGTTTGCATGTTCTCTCCATGTTTGCGTGGGTTTCCTCCGGGTACTCCGGTTTCCTCCCACATTCCAAAGACATACTGATAGGGAATTTAGATTGTGAGCCGCAATAGGGACAGCGATGATAATGTGTTCAAAACTGTAAAGCGCTGCGGAATATGTTAGCGCTATATAAAAATAAAGATTATTATTACTATTATTATTAAGCCAGGGCCGGCTCCAGGTTTTTTAGGGCAAAAAAAGTCTCAGTGGGCCCCCTCTTTAACACATACCACGATTCATGATGCACATGTATAACACAGCCCACATAGTATATGGCAAAGCCACGCAGTATATTGCACAGCCACGTAGTACATAACACAACCACGTAGTATATAGCACAGCTACATAGTAAATAGCACAGCCACATAGTATATAACACAGCCACATAGTATATAGTACAGCCACGTAGTATATTGCGCAGCCACGTAGTATATAGCACAGCCCACGTAGTATATTGCCCAACCACGTTGTATATTGCCCAGCCACATAGTATATTGCCCAGCCACGTAGTATATTGCCCAGTCACATAGTATATAGCACACACGTTTTGTTTTGGCCAAAAGATATTTTAAGCCGCCACCACGACAAGGTAGACTCTTTTGGCCGAGCTCTACTCTACTCTAGCCTATTAATCATTTGTTAAAATATCCAATACAAATTAGGTATATTTGTATTTATTTTTCAATTTTTTTAAATGACCAATAATATCATATACAAGGGACAAATACCACTGCACCATGACCATACACCATATTACCACCACATACAGACCTAAACCACATACAAGGAACAAATACCACCACACCATGTCCAGACCACATATTACCACCACAGTGACCGAATAATATCACATACAAGGGACAAATACCACCTAACCATGTCCAGATCACATATTACCACCACACAGTGATCAATAATACAACATACAAGGAACAAATACCACCACACCATGGCCCGAACAACATATTACCACCACATAGTGACTGAATACTATAATACTGATCATTAATAAAAAAAAAAACGCAATACTAATATCACCATAAGTGCCTTTATACACAGGAGATTGGTACTTAATATGCAGTGTCTGTGTAGAGGTAATACAATGATTACCGGTGACATTATACACAGCAGCTCTGTAATATAGTGACAGTGTACAGGTAATACAATGATCACCGGTGACATTATACACAGGAGCTCTGTATACAATGTACAGTGACAGGTAATATAGTGATCCAGGTGACATTATACACAGGAGCTCTGTATACAGTATTAGTGTACAGGTAATACAGTGATCAACAGTGTCATTATACACACGAGAACTGTATATATTGTACAAGTTATACTGTGATCAATGACATTATACAAAGGAGCTCTGTATATAGTGTCAGTGTAAAGGTAATACAGTGATCACTGGTGACATTGTACATAGGACCGCTGTATATAGTATACAATGTATAGTGTCAGTGTACAGGTAACACACTGACTCACCAGTGACGTCTCTAGGTAAAGTCTTTCATCTTTGCTTTTCATCTTCTTCCAGCACAGATCACCATCACTTCCAGCCAGGGCTTGTCTCTGCAGGAAATAACACAGTTAGCTAGAGCACCGCTTGCAGAACACATTACTTAATTTTTTCCCAACTTCTAAACTACACCAGATGAAGAAAAATAGGCAACATAGTGTCGCTCTGCAGGACCGCCTCCTGCATTTAAAACTGTATCCTCAAAAAATAAAATAAATATATCTCTGCAGTAATAATATCCCTTAATTAGCCCTTATGGTAATAATATCCCACATCCTGGCCCCCATTTGTCTCATTCCTGGCTCCAGCCATAGGTACTCCCATCCTGGCCCCATATGTTCTCCCATTATGCCTTCATGAGTATCCATTCTGCCTCATGTGATGTCCGATCCTGCCCCATCTGTCCCATGATCCTGTCCTATCTGTCCCGTGATCCTGCCTCATCTGCCCCGTGATCCTGCCCCATGATCCTGCCCCATCTGTCACCATTGTATCCATGCTACCTATGATCCTGCACCATGTGTCTCCACCCTGCCCCATGTCTCCATCCTGCCCCATGATCCTGCCCCATCTGTCTCCATCCTGCTCCATGATTCTGCCTCATCTGTCTCCATCCTGACCCATGATCCTGCCCCATCGGTCTCCATCCTGCCCCATGATCCTGCCCCATCGGTCTCCATCCTGCCCCATGATCCTGCCCCATCTGTCACCATCCTGCCCCATGATCTTGCCCCATCTGCCTCCATCCTGCCCCATGATCCTGCCCCATCTGTCACCATCCTGCCCCATGATCTTGCCCCATCTGCCTCCATCCTGCCCCATGATCCTGCCCCATCTGTCACCATCCTGCCCCATGATCTTGCCCCATCTGCCTCCATCCTGCCCCATGATCCTGCCTCATCTGTTTCCATCCTGCCCCATGATCCCGCCCCATTTGTCTCCATCCTGCCCCATGATCCAGCCTCATCTGTCTCCATTCTACCCCCTGTGTCTCCATCCTGCTCCCTGTCTCCATCCTGCCATTGAAACATATTGCGGCTTGCCGCTTTCAATAAAAATGAAAAAAAACCTTTCTCCTTACCTGACCACACATCTGTCTCCATCGTGCCCCATCTGTCTCCATCCTGCCCCCTGCGTCTCCCATCCTACCCCTGTGTCTCCCATCCTGTCCCGTGTCTCCCATCCTGCCCCCTGTGTCTCCCATCCTGCCCTGCCCCTGTGTCTCCATTCTTCCCCCTGTGTCTCCATTCTTTCCCTGGATCTCCATTCTTCCCTGCATCTCCATTCTACCCAGTGTATCTCCATTCTTTCCCCTGTATCTCCATTCTACCCTGTGTCTCCATTCTTCCCCGTGTCTATATCCTTCCCCCTGTGTCTTCATTCTACCCCGTGTCTCCATTCTTCCCCTGTATCTCCATTCTACCCTGTGTCTCCATTCTTCCCTGTGTCTCCATTCTTCCCCGTGTCTATATCCTTCCCCCTGTGTCTCCATTCTTCCCTGTGTCTCCATTCTTCCCCGTGTCTCCATCCTTCCCCCTGTGTCTCCATTCTTCCCCGTCTCTCCATTCTTCCCCGTGTCTCCATTCTTCCCCGTGTCTCCATCCTTCCCCCTGTGTCTCCATTCTTCCCCGTGTCTCCATTCTTCCCCGTGTCTCCATCCTTCCCCCTGTGTCTCCATTCTTCCCCCAGTGTCTCCATTCTTCCCCGTGTCTCCATTCTTCCCCGTGTCTCCATTTTTCCCCGTGTCTCCATTTTTCCCCGTGTCTCCATTCTTCCCCGTGTCTATATCCTTCCCCCTGTGTCTCCATTCTTCCCTGTGTCTCCATTCTTCCCCCTGTGTCTCCATTCTTTCCCTGGATCTCCATTCTTCCCTGCATCTCCATTCTACCCCCTGTATCTCCATTCTTTCCCCTGTATCTCCATTCTTTCCCCTGTATCTCCATTCTACCCCGTGTCTCCATTCTTCCCCTGTATCTCCATTCTACCCTGTGTCTCCATTCTTCCCTGTGTCTCCATTCTTCCCCGTGTCTATATCCTTCCCCCTGTGTCTCCATTCTTCCGTGTGTCTCCATTCTTCCCTGTGTCTCCATCCTTCCCCCTGTGTCTCCATTCTTCCCCGTGTCTCCATTCTTCCCCGTGTCTCCATTCTTCCCCGTGTCTCCATTCTTCCCCGTGTCTCCATCCTTCCCCCTGTGTCTCCATTCTTCCCTGTGTCTCCATTCTTCCCCGTGTCTCCATTCTTCCCCGTGTCTCCATCCTTCCCCCTGTGTCTCCATTCTTCCCTGTGTCTCCATTCTTCCCTGTGTCTCCATTCTTCCCCGTGTCTCCATTCTTCCCATTGTATCTCCATTCTTCCCCCTGTACCTCCATTCTTTCCCATGTCTCCATACTTCCTTTGTGTCTCCATTCTTCCCCGTGTCTCCATTCTTCCCCCTGTGTCTCCATACTTCCCCATGTCTCCATTCTTCCCACTGTCTCCATTCTTCCCTGTGTCTTAATTCTTCCCTGTGTCTCCATTCTTGCCCTGTGTCTCCATTCTTCCCCCTGTATTTCTATTCTGCCCCCTGTGTCTCCATATTTCCCTGTGTCTCCATTCTTCCCCCTGTATCTCCATTGTTCCCCCCTGTCTCCCATCCTGCCCCCATGTCTCCCATTGTGCCCCGGGCTTGCCGCTCCCAATAAAAATGAAAAAAAATCTTTCTTCTTACCTGGCCATGCTCCTGTGGCAAAGTTCCATCAATGCAGTCCAGGCGCGCACTCGCACACAATGACATCAAACGCCAGCGACGTGCGCGCTGACGTCAACTGCCAGCCTCCAATTGGCTGGCAGCTTGTATCTTTTGCCGGGCCCGCACGGCAATAGAGTTTAACTGAATCTGCATCTGGGATGCAGGTTCAGTTACTGCCGCTGGGGCCCGATGACTAGAAGAGGCAGGGCCTGATGTGGGCCCCCTCTGGTCATCGGACCCCATATGTCAGTCAGGGCAGTAATGCCCTGATGGCAGCCCTGACACCACACACTCACAATCCTTTCTATGTATGTGTATAGACTCTTGGATAATTTTGAAAAACACATTTATTCATTTATGGTGCATAGCTCGGGCATCATGTATTATTGCTCTATTAAAAGACAAGCATTTTAAGGTAAATGATCTGCTTAATGCATAATCTCATTACTGGAATATGGCACATGCATGCAGTGTTCTGTAATTTCATCTGATTTATGTTTTTCATTTATTTATAAATAATCTATAATTTAGCAATCTTGTTATCTTTTTTATGACATAGAATGCAATATCTATAATTAAAGGGTATTATCAGCAAATAACATAGACTTTGTAAATGGTAGCTGAAGAGCTAACGACTATAAGTATAACAAACTGCCTTAATAAACGGCTGTACTGTAACGTAATCATAAAATGTATATACTTACTAGCTACAATTAGAAAATCGCTGTATGTGATTTTATAAGTGCCCATAAACTAAAATAGGATACATCTAAAGGGAAACATTCTATAGAATTCTATAACTAGCGTTCAGTTGCACTGCAATAATAATATTAGCAAATACATCCAATTAGAAATGCAATATAGTTTTTCTGATTCACCATGTCTCTTTCCTCATGTGCAGGCATTGCAGGACCTTAGGTATCCATGGTTACAACCACTAGCAACTAGCTAACTGTCACTATATGAGTGGTCATGACCATGGATAACTAAGGTCCTGGAATGCCTGCACATGTAGTAAGTGACATAACGAATCAGAAAAACTATAATACATTTCTAATTGGAGATATTTGCTAATATTATTATTATTATTATTATTATTACTACTACACCTACTACATATTGGGATAGGATCTTGAAGATGGGAATACCCCTTTAAGTATTGCACAGTACCCAATGGAATGCATAGACATGTTGGGTCCAAAGATGGAGACGTTCTCTTTGGGTTTACAACCTATTTTTGCTAAGTATCAGAATATAACAATTTAATAGCCACTTAAAGGGGTTTTCTCATTTTAAAAATGTAATCCCCAAATGATAGAGCTCATGTAAAACAAATAAATCAGATGATACTTACCCTCCCTGGGACCACACTTACTCTTCCCCACTGCTTCTCTCTTACTGTTTTGTGTGCAGCGGTGATAACCGCTGCAGCCGATCACTAAGCTCAGCGGTTTGTGCAACCTACGTTAGTGAGCTGTCCATACGATGTCACCACTGCAGCCAAAACACTGAGATAGAAGCAGAAGTAGAGAGTAGGTGATGGAACCAGGAGGGTATTTTACGTTTTACTTCAGTAAGGTAACATTTCTCAGACACTTAAAGTGGCTATATGATATTGATGGCATCCTTAGGATAGATCATCAATATCAGATGGAGATCTTGAAGAGAGACGGAGCTGCAGTTCTCAGCAGCAGCCACTACACAATAAATGGAGATGCGATGGTCAGCTTCATTAATTGTTTTCAAATAATTTTTATTAACAATTTTTTTAAACAAAACCAATATAATGCATTTGTGAAATATTAGTATGCATCTACATCAAAGAAAAGGAAGTGGTTGGGAGAAGGGGGGAAGGGGAATAGAGGAACAGGAGGGGAAGAGGAAGGGGCAGGGGAAACATAATAACAAAACAAGAAAGAACAAAACAGATAAGCAATAACCTTGCTTTTTGGGCCACTGACCTAGTTAGGCCAGAAACAAATTGCCCTAATAAAGAAAGAAAACTTTTAACTTAGTTACTCGTCTTAATTTGATCGTCAACAACACCACAATCCACCGAAAAGATCACTGATTTTGGAATCTGAGGTTCCATTTATTCCATTTTTTTTCATATTTTTGTAAACATCCATTAGCTATAGCGAATTTAAGATCTAAGGAATTGTGAAGATTAAGATTGTCCACAACATCAGGGAAACTCGGAGCCTCAGAGCTCTTCCACATCGCTGCAATTTTGTTTTTAACTATCAACAAGATATGGATTATTACAAACCTCATTGAGTAATGTAATTTTTCGATGTCCACTGATAGGAGAGCCGTCTGGGGAGTCAAGACAAAGTCCTCATTGAGCAGAGTACTAATGTATTTGGAGACCTGCTTCCACAGGTTTGTTAATTTTGGACATGACCAAAATATGTGAAGTAAGTCCCCCTTGTTTCCACATCCCCTCCAACACAACGGTGAAGAGCTTCCGCCGAAATGAGTAATTCTATCTGGTGTAAGATACCACCTTGTAACTAATTTGTAATATGTCTCGTGGAGTGGAAGCGAGATATTAGAGGCATAAGTGTTTTTTAATGCTTCTTCCCACTGCTCGTCATCTATTTGTAGGCCTAATGTTTTCCCCCATTTTTTCATGTATTTGTTCTTTTTAAATGTATAGTCTTTATTGAAAATATTATATAGGAACTTAGTGCTCCAGAAAACTTTATGATCAAGATTTCTAAGCAATAAATATATTGGTTCGAATTTAGGAGAAGCCTTAGAAATGAAGATCTGAAGGCATTCTTTCACAATGAGGTACTGATTAAATTCTGACGAAGGGATATTAAATTTTTGTTTGATTTCTGAGAAATTTAGTAGTTTATTGTTTGCCAACAAGTCTCCTAAATTTTTTACTCCCTTTTGTTCCCATAATGTTGGAAATTTTTGTCCGAATAGAGAGGTTATTAATGAAATTGGTAGAATTTCCCCAATTGTTGTTTTATTTTTTTCCCCCGGGATTTTAGCTAATTTATCCCATGCTTGAAGAATGGCTGAGATAATCGGATGACTACGTTTATATTTGTCTAAATTTAGGGTATGTTTAATGAGAAGGTTTCCCAAAGAATCAGATTTATTTAAAGACAACTCCATATCGAGCCACACCGGGTTATCTTTTTTATTGAACCATCCCTGGCTATGTTTTATTAAATTCATTTTGTGGTATGCTTGTAAGTTCGGGAGACCTAATCCACCATTTCTTTTACTTTTGTAAAGGATGTCCCTAGATATTCTGGCTTTTTTCCCACTCCACACAAAAGACAGTATTTTTTTTTGACAGTTTTTGAAAAATTCTGAAGAAAACATCAAAGGTAATGTTCTAAAGATGTACATTGATTTGACCGCTAGAACCCTACCCATCAACGATAACCCCACTTTACCCCATGATTGAAAATCTTTATTAATTACTGAAAGAATGTTCTCCCCATTAGTCTTGGCCAATTCGCTAACCCTTTTTGTAAAAGTAATTCCTAAATATGAAATCTGTTCCTCCTCCCAGGTAAAATCTACCATTTGTTTTATTGAATTAATGGTTTCTTCTTGTAAGTTGAGTTGGAGTATCTTTGATTTAATATTGTTTATCTTAAATAGAGAAATTTTAGAAAATTCCTCAAGTATTTCCAGGAGGTTTTTAATGGAATTGTGGGGGTCTGTTAGAGATAGTAACATATCGTCTGCAAACAGGGATATTTTATATTTGTTGTTACCGATGTCCACTCCTAGAACATTCTTGTTAATACGAATCATTTCTGCTAAGGGTTCAATTGCCAGGGCAAACAACAGGGGGGACAGTGGGCAACCCTGTCTAGTTCCATTACTTATTGGGAAAGATTTTGATAAGTTGTTGTTAATGTAAATTTTTGCACTGGGTATCGAGTAAAGCGCAAATACCGATGTGAGCCATTTATCATCAAAACCGAATTTCTCCATCACCATTTTAAGATACTGCCAATTTATTCGATCAAACGCCTTTTCGGCATCAAGTGTCAACAGTACAGATGAAGTACCATTGGCGTTAATTTTGCTGAGAATGTTGAGTAATCTCCTGGTGGCATCGGAGGTTTGTCTCCCCTCGATAAACCCAGATTGGTCATGTTTTATCACTTTTGGTAAGATTTCTTTTAACCTATTAGCTAAGATTTTCGAATAAACTTTAACGTCTGTGTTTATAAGTGAAATAGGCCTATAGTTTGTTATTTCGTCAATGTTGCTCTGTGGTTTTGGGATCATTATCAAAGTTGCCTCCAGCATTTCTTTGGGAAGAACACCTAAACTTGATGCAGTGTTAAAAATATTAGTCATGTGAGGAGCCAATAGATCTGAGAAGATCCTGTAATATTCATTAACCAACCCATCTGGTCCTGGTGATTTTTGGAGTTTCAGGGATTTTATTGTATCTCTGACTTCAGATACTGTGATGGCCTTTGTTAATTTATCTAGATCTGATGATTCCACTGTTGGAAGGTGTAATTTACTAAGAAATGACCTAATTTCTTTTGGATCTGGAATGGGGGTTAAAGGATCATCCTTTAAGTTATATAATTTGTGGTAGAATTTAGCAAATTCTTCTGCTATGTTTGTTGGATGGTGGATCATATCCCCCAAACTATTTTTTATTTTATTTACTCTTTTATTTACCCTGTCTCTTTTAAGTTTGGCTAGCATGTATTTCGTCGGTTTATTAGTCTCGGAATAGTTCTTAAATTTTGATGCCTTAATTATTTTTTCATAGTCCTCCATAATTGCTTTATTCAATTGTTGTCTCAGTGCGAGTATGTCTTTGTAAACGCTTTGCGCGTCATTATTTGGGTTATTAAGATTATTTTCTTTTTCTCTGATTTTTTTCTGAATATTCATAATTTTTTCTCTTTGTTTTGCGTTATGTCTAGCTGAGATCTGAATTAATTTTCCCCTAATTACTGCTTTGTGGGCGTTCCATATCACAAATGGGTGTGTTTCACCATTTATGTTTTCTTTGAAATAATTTTGCAATGAGGTTTTAATTTCCTCTCTGTATTCTGGAACGTTGAGCAGGTAACTATTGCATTTCCACAAAGCAGAATTTTTAAGATATGGTCCAATCATAACTTCAGTTACTATGGGTGAGTGATCAGATATTGACCTGTCCAGAATAGTGGCTTTTTTTATTTTAGTTATAGTATATATTTCTGTTAGAAACAGGTCAATCCTGGACTCAGTTTTATGTACCAGTGAGAAGAAGGAAAACTCCCTCGAGGTAGAGTTTAAACATCTGAAAGTGTCAAATAACTCGTTACTGGTAATCCATTTGTCGAGACTAATAGAGGAACTACGTGAGGCAGAAGTAGAGTCAAGTTTCCCATCGGGGACCATATTAAAATCTCCCATAATGTATAATTCTCCTTGTTTACATTTATGGATTTTCCTCATAACCTTATTTAGGAAGCATAGTTGTTTTGTATTAGGGGCATATATATTTACGATGGTACAAATTACCGCGTTAATTTGACAAATTAAAATATGAAATCTGCCATTTGTGTCTTTAACCTCTTCTATAAGTTGGAATGGAACAGTGTTTTTAACCAATGTAATCACTCCTGCCTTCCTTCCTTTGTTCAATGAAGAAAAGCAGTGTGAGAAGTTTTTATTTGAGAATGTGGGGTGATTACCTTCTCGGAGCTTTGTTTAGCTTCATTAATTGTATAACTAATAACAGCTGATTGGTGGTCATGTTAGGTGCCGGACTCCACTGACCTGATATTTATGACTTATCCTAAGGTTGGGCTCTCAATATTATATCACTCTACAATCCGGTGAAGATACTTGTGACATATCCCTCTACTTTATCTGAGAAACAGACTTTTAACCCCTTCATGACCCAGCCTATTTTGACCTTAGAGACCTTGCCGTTTTTTGCAATTCTGACCAGTGTCCCTTTATGAGGTAATAACTCAGGAACGCTTCAATGGATCTTAGCGGTTCTGAGATTGTTTTTTCGTGACATATTGTGCTTCATGTTAGTGGTAAATTTAGGTCAATAAATTCTGTGTTTATTTGTGATAAAAACGGAAATTTGGCGAAAATTTTGAAAATTTCGCAATTTTCACATTTTTAATTTTTATTCTGTTAAATCAGAGAGTTATGTGACACAAAATAGTTAATAAATAACATTTCCCACACGTCTACTTTACATCAGCACAATTTTGGAAACAAAATTTTTTTTTGCTAGGAAGTTATAAGGGTTAAAATTTGACCAGCGATTTCTCATTTTTACAACGAAATTTACAAAACCATTTTTTTTAGGGACCACCTCACATTTGAAGTCAGTTTGAGGGGTCTATATGGCTGAAAATACCCAAAAGTGACACCATTCTAAAAACTGCACCCCTCAAGGTACACAAAACCACATTCCAGAAGTTTATTAACCCTTCAGGTGCTTCACAGCAGCAGAAGCAACATGGAAGGAAAAAATGAACATTTAACTTTTTAGTCACAAAAATGATATTTTAGCAACAATTTTTTTATTTTCCCAATGGTAAAAGGAGAAACTGAACCACGAAAGTTGTTGTCCAATTTGTCCTGAGTACGCTGATACCTCATATGTGGGGGTAAACCACTGTTTGGGCGCACGGCAGGGCTTGGAAGGGAAGGAGCGCCATTTGACTTTTTGAATGAAAAATTGGCTGCACTCTTTAGCGGACACCATGTCACATTTGGAGAGCCCCCGTGTGCCTAAAAATTGGAGCTCCCCCACAAGTGACCCCATTTTGGAAACTAGACGCCCCAAGGAACTTATCTAGATGCATAGTGAGCCCTTTAAACCCCCAGGTGCTTCACAAATTGATCCAAAAAAATGAAAAAGTACTTTTTTTTCACACAAAAAAATTTTTCGCCTCAATTTTTTCATTTTCACATGGGCAATAGGATAAAATGGATCCTAAAATTTGTTGAGCAATTTCTCCCGAGTACGCCGATACCTCATATGTGGGGGTAAACCACTGTTTGGGCACACGGCAGGGCTCGGAAGGGAAGGCGCGCCATTTGACTTTTTTAATGGAAAATTAGCTCCAATTGTTAGCGGACACCATGTCACGTTTGGAGAGCCACTGTGTGCCTATGCATTGGAGCTCCCCCACAAGTGACCCCATTTTGGAAACTAGACCCCCCAAGGAACTTATCTAGATGCATACTGAGCACTTTAAACCCCCAGGTGCTTCACAGAAGTTTATAACGCAGAGCCATGAAAATAAAAAAAAAAATTTCTTCTCTCAAAAATGATTTTTTAGCCCGCAATTTTTTATTTTCCCAAGGGTAACAGGAGAAATTTGACCCCAATATTTGTTGTCCAGTTTCTCCTGAGTACGGTGATACCCCATATGTGGGGGTAAACTACTGTTTGGGCACATGCCGGGGCTCGGAAGTGAAGTAGTGACGTTTTGAAATGCAGACTTTGATGGAATGCTCTACGGGCATCACGTTGCGTTTGCAGAGCCCCTGATGTGGCTAAACAGTAGAAACCCCCCACAAGTGACCCCATTTTGGAAAATAAACCCCGAAATGAACTTATCTAGATATGTGGTGAGCACTTTCAACCCCCAAGTGCTTCACAGAAGTTTATAACGCAGAGCCGTGAAAATAATAAATACGTTTTCTTTCCTCAAAAATAATTTTTAGCCCAGAATTTTTTATTTTCCCAAGGGTTACAGGAGAAATTGGACCCCAAAAGTTGTTGTCCAGTTTCTCCTGAGTACGGTGATACCCCATATGTGGGGGTAAACCACTGTTTGGGCACACGTCGGGGCTCAGAAGGGAAGTAGTGACTTTTGAAATGCAGACTTTGATGGAATGGTCTGCTGACGTCACGTTGCGTTTGCAGAGCCCCTGGTGTGCCTAAACAGTAGAAACCCCCCACAAGTGACCCCATTTTGTAAACTAGACCCCCCAAGGAACTTATCTAGATATGTGGTGAGCACTTTGAACCCCCAAGTGCTTCACAGACGTTTACAACGCAGAGCCGTGAAAATAAAAAATCATTTTTCTTTCCTCAAAAATTATGTTTTAGCAAGCAATTTTTTATTTTCTCAAGGGTAACAGGAGAAATTGGAACCCAGTAATTGTTGCGCAGTTTGTCCTGAGTATGCTGGTACCCCATATGTGGGGGTAAACCACTATTTGGGCACACGTCAGGGCTCGGAAGTGAGGGAGCACCATTTGACTTTTTGAATACAAGATTGGCTGGAATCAATGGTGGCGCCATGTTGCGTTTGGAGACCCCTGATGTGCCTAAACAGTGGAAACCCCTCAATTCTAACTCCAACACACCCCTAACCCTTATCCCAACTGTAGCCGTAACCCTAATTACAACCCTAACCCAAACACACCTCTAACCACAACCCTAACCCCAACACACCCCTAACCCTAACCACAACCCTAATTCCAACCCAACCCTAACCCTAAGGCTATGTGCCAACGATGCGGATTCGTATGAGATTTTTCAGCACCATTTTTGAAAAATCCGCGGGTAAAAGGCACTGCGGATTTCACCTGCGGATTCCTATTGAGGAATAGGTGTAAACCGCTGCGGAATCCGCACAAAGAATTAACATGCTGCGGAAAATACAACGCTGCGTTTCCGCGTGGTATTCTCCGCACCATGGGCACAGCGGATTTGATTTTCCATATATTTACATGGTACTGTAAATGTGATGGAACACTGCTGCAGATCCGCAGCCAAATCCGCACCGTGTGCACATAGCCTAATTCTAAAGGTATGTGCACACGCTTCGGAAAACGCTGCGGATCCGCAGCAGTTTCCCATGAGTTTACAGTTCAATGTAAACCTATGGGAAACAAAAATCGCTGTACACATGCTGCAGAAAAACTGCACGGAAACGCAGCGGTTTACATTACGCAGCATGTCACTTCTTTCTGCGGATTCCGCAGCGGTTTTACAACTGCTCCAATAGAAAATCGCAGTTGTAAAACCGCAGTGAAATGCGCAGAAAAACCGCGGTAAATCCACGATAAATCCACAGCGGTTTAGCACTGCGGATTTATCAAATCCGCTGCGGAAAAATCCGCAGAGGACCAGAATACGTGTGCACATACCGAAACCCTAACCCTACCCCTAACCCTACCCCTAACCCTAGCCCTAACCCTACCCCTAACACTAAACCTACCCCTAACCCTACCCCTAACCCTACCCCTAACCCTAGTTCTTACCCCAACCTTAGTGGGGAAAAAAAATTATTTATTTTATTATTGTCCCTACCTATGGGGGTGACAAAGGGGGGGGGTTATTTACTGTTTTTTTTATTTTGATCACTGTGATAGGTTTTATCACAGTGATCAAAATTCACTTTGGAACGAATCTGCCAGCTGGCATATTCTGCGGGCGCACTGCGCATGCGCCCGCCATTTTGGAAGATGGCGGCGCCCAGGAAAGAAGATGGACGACCCCGGGAGGCTAGGTAAGTATAAGGGGGGGGAGATCAGGGCACGGGGGGGCGTCGGAGCACGGGGGGGTGGATCGGAGCATGGGGGGTGGATCGGAACACGGGGTGGGGGATCGCTGTGCGGGGGGATCGGAGTGCAGGGGGGTGGGATTGGAGCACGGGGGGTGGGATTGGAGCACGGGGGGGAGCGGACAGGAGGACGGGGGAGCGGAGCACAGGACAGAGGGGAGCGGACCACCGATCGGAGGGCTGGGGGGGAGATCGGTGGGGTGGGGTGGGGGCACATAAGTGTTTCCAGCCATGGCCGATGATATTGCAGCATCGGCCATGGCTGGATTGTAATATTTCACCAGTTTTTTGGGTGAAATATTACAAATCGCTCTGATTGGCAGTTTCACTTTCAACAGCCAATCAGAGCGATCGTAGCCACGGGGGGGGGTGAAGCCACCCCCCCTGGGCTAAACTACCACTCCCCCTGTCCCTGCAGATCGGGTGAAATGGGAGTTAACCCTTTCACCCGATCTGCAGGGACGCGATCTTTCTGTGACACAGCATATGCGTCACAGGTCGGATTGGCACCGACTTTCATGACGCATACGCTATGTCACAGGTCGGGAAGGGGTTAATCATGAGAGATTGACTGCAGAGCTGTGTGATTGAGAACACAACAGGTTTTTTTTCCTAACCCCTAAACATACAGTCAGTTATGAGACAGAAACTATGAACTGAACATGTACAACTGATGTAAAGATGCATTATGCTTCATGCACTTTGTCACTTTGGTGAATTTAAGCCTAAATATAAAAGACTAGATGGTGGCCCAATTCGTATCGGGTATTCTAGAGTATGCATGTCCACGTAGTATATTGCCCAGCCACGTAGTATATTGCCCAGCCACGTAGTATATTGCCCAGCCATGTAGTACATTGCCCAGTCACGTACTATATTGCCCAGCTACGTAGTATATTGCCCAGCCACGTAGTATATTGCCCAGCCACATAGTATATTGCCCAGCCATGTAGTACATTGCCCAGTCACGTACTATATTGCCCAGCTACGTAATATATTGCCCAGCCACGTAGTATATTGCCCAGTCACATAGTATATTGCACAGCCACATAATATATTGCCCAGCTACGTAGTATATTGCCCAGCTACGTAGTATATTTCCCAGTCACGTAGTATATTGCCCAGTCACGTAGTATATTGCACAGCCACGTAGTATATTGCCCAGTCACATAGTATATTGCCCAGTCACGTAGTATATTGCCCAGTCACGTAGTATATTGCCCAGCCACATAGTATATTACCCACCCACGTAGTATATTGCCCAGTCATGTAGTATATTGCCCAGTCACGTAGTATATTGCCCAGTCACGTAGTATATTGCCCAGTCACGTAGTATATTGTCCAGTCATGTAGTATATTGCCCAGCCACGTAGTATATTGCACAGCGACGTAGTATACAGCACAGAGCCACGTAGTATACAGCACAGACACGTAGTATACTGCCCAGTCATAGTATATTGACCCGTCATGTAGTATATTGCCCAGCCACATAGTATATTGCACAGCGACGTAGTATATTGCCCAGCCACGTAGTATACAGCACAGACACGTAGTATACTGCCCAGTCACGTAGTATATTGGCCAGTCATGTAGTATATTGCCCAGCCACATAGTATATTGTACAGCGCCGTAGTATACAGCACAGAGCCATGTAGTATACAGCACAGACACGTAGAATACTGCCCAGTCACGTAGTATATTGCACAGGCACGTAGTATATTGCACAGCCACGTAGTATATAACACAGTTACGTAGTGTAAAAAATAAACATATACTCACCTTCCGAGGTCCCCTTGTAGTGCTGGCGCTTGTATGCGGTGCATGCGGCAGCTTCCGGTCCCAGGGTTGGTATGAGCGCAGGACCTGTGATCACTCCACTGACCTGATATTTATGACTTATCCTAAGGTTGGGCCCTCAATATTATATCAGTCTACAATCCGTTGAAGATACTTGTGACATATCCCTCTACTTTATCTGAGAAACAGACTTTTAATCATGAGAGATTGACTGCAGAGCTGTGTGACTGAGAACACAACAGTTTTTTTTCCTAATCCCTAAACATACAGTCAGTTATGAGACAGAAAATATGAACTGAACATGTACAACTGATATAAAGATGCATTGTGCTTCAGGCACGTTGTCACCCTCGGGTGAATTTAAGCCTAAATATAAAAGACTAGATGGTGGCCCGATTCTAACGCATCGGGTATTCTAGAATATGCATGTCCACGTAGTATATTGCCCAGCCACGTAGTATATTGCCAGGCCATGTAGTATATTGCCCAGCCATGTAGTATATTGCCGAGTCACATACTATATTGCCCAGCTACATAGTATATTGCACAGTCACGTAGTGTATTGCCCAGTCACGTAGTATATTGCCCAGCCACATAGTATATTGCCCAGGCACATAGTATATTGCCCAGCCACGTATATTGCCCAGCCACGTAATATATTGCCCAGCCACATAGTATTTTGCACAGCCACGTAGTATATTGCCCAGCCATGTAGTATATTGCCCAGCCACGTAGTATATTGCCCAGCCATGTACTATATTGCCCAGCCACGTAGTATATTGCACAGCAACGGAGTATACAGCACAGAGCCATGTAGTATACAGACTTAAAATAAAAAATAAACTTATACTCACCCTCCGTTGAAGTCCTTGCCCTTTGTGCTGTGCACACGGCAGCTTCCAGTCCCAGGGTTGGTATGGGCACAGGACCTGCGATGATGTCGCGGTCACATGACCGTGATGTCATGGCAGGTCTTTCATGCAGGACCTGTGATGATGTTGCAGTCACAAGACCGTGACATCATGGCAGGTCCTTGTCGCATACCATCCTTGCCACCGGAAACTGCCGCTTGCATGGAGCGGTCACCGGAGCGTCGCGAGGAGTGGGAAAGGCGCTGGAATGTGAGTATATGATGATTTTTTTATTTTTTATTATTTTTAACATTAGATCTTTTTACTATTGAGGCTGCCTCAATAGTAAAAAAATTGGTCACACAGGGTTAATAGCAGCGTTAATGGAGTGCGGCATAACGCGATCCATTAACGCTGCTATTAACCCTGTGTGAGCGCTGACTGGAGGGGAGTACGGAGCGGGCACTGACTGCGGGGAGGAAGGAGCGGCCATGTTGCCGCCGGACTGCGCCTGTCGCTGATTGGTCGTGGCAATGGTCATGGGAGTTTTGCCACGACCAATCAACGACTTGGATTCCATGACAGACAGAGGCCGCGACCAATGAATATCCGTGACAGACAGAAGGAAGTGACCCATAGACAATTATATAGTAGATAGGCAAGGTAACTGAACAGTTGGAATCACTTCAGGAAGTTTTTCCTGCATGGCCTTTAACTCTGCTGTTTAGAGTAAAGTTTTTCATTAAATGGAGCCATGGTTAATAATCACTTATTGCATGAACCTTGCATTATTATAGGGAATTTGCCACTAGGCTTTTATCCCAAAAACTTGTTATATGTCCATGTAGATCTTTCAAAGACAAGTCCAGCAATACATGGCCACTCTGTGACACCATTCCTGAGAAATCAGCATTTTAATTGTATGCAAATAATGCTAAAGATCTATTGAAGATCTGAAGCCATTGTCACTTGAGTTCTCTTTCTACAGCTCTGGCAAAAATTAAGAGACCACCACATCAAAGCCCTGTCATGGGCAGCCCAATCTCCAGACCTGAACCCCATTGAAAATCTCTGGAATGTAATCAGGAGGATGATGGATAGTCACAAGCCATCAAACAACGAAGATCTGCTTACATTTTTGCGCCAGATGCAGTGTGAAAGACTGGTGGAAAGCATGCCAAGACGCATGAAAGCTGTGATTAAAAATCATGGTTATTCCACAAAATATTGATTTCTGAACTCTTCCTGAGTTAAAACATTAGTATTGTTGTTGCTAAATGATTATGAACTTGTTTTCTTTGCATTACTTGAGGTCTGAAAGCACTGGTGTTTTTTTTTTCATTTTGACCATTTTTCTTTTTCAGAAAAAAAATACAAAAATTAATGCTTGGAAATTCAGAGACATGTTGTCAGAAGTTTATAGAATAAAAGAATGATTTACATTTTACTCAAAAATATACCTATAAAGAGAAAAATCAGACAAACTGAACATTTTGCAGTGGTCTCTTAATTTTTGCCATTGCTGTATATATAAAATGATTAATCCCTTAATCCCCTATGACGTACTATCCCGTCAAGGTGACCTGTGACTTAATTCCCAGTGATGGGATAGTACGTCATATGCGATCGGCCGTGCTCACGGGGGGAGCGCGGCCGATCGAGGCCAGATGTCAGCTGACTATCGCAGCTGACATCCGGCACTATGTGATCGCAGTGTTCCAGGGGCATAGGGAAGCATCGCACAGGGAGGGGGCTCCTTGCGGGCTTCCCTGAGACGATCGGTAAAAGGCGATGTGCTCACCTTGTACCAAGCGTCTCCTTCCTGCAGGCCCCGGATCCAAAATGGCCACGGGGCTACTTCCGGGTCCTGCAGTGAGTACTTTCGGGTCCAGAGCTGGCTCTGGTAACCAAGAAGCAGGGCACGCCAGATCGCTGATCTGACACAGTGCTCTGCAAAGTGTCAGATCAGCGATCTGTCACTATACAGTGATGTCCCCCCTTGGACAAAGTAAAAAAATATATTTTAGATGTGTAAAAAAAATTTAAAAAAAAAATCCTAAATAAAGAAAAAAATATATATATATTGTTCCCATTAATAAATTTCTTTATCTAAATAAAAAAAAACAATAAAAGTACACATATTTAGTATCGCTGCGTCCGTAACGACCCGACCTATAAAACTGTCCCACTAGTTAACCCCTTCAGTGAACACTGTAAAAAAAAAAAAAACCGAGGCAAAAAAAACCCAACACTTTATCATACCACCGAACAAAAAGTGGAATAACACGCTATCAAAAAAGCGGATATAAATAACCATGGTACCGCTGAAAACGACATCTTGTCCCGCAAAAAAACGAGCCGCCACACAGCATCAACAGCGAAAAAATAAAAAAGTTACAGTCCTCAGAATAAAGCGATGCAAAAATATATTTTTTTTTCCTATAAAATAGTTTTTATCGTATAAAAAGCGCCAAAACATAAAAATATGATATAAATGAGGTATCGCTCTAAATGTACTGACCCGAAGAATAAAACAGCTTTATCCATTTTACCAAACGTGGAACGGTATAAACGCCCCCCCCCCCAAAAGAAATTCATGAATATCTGGTTTTTGGTCATTCTGCCTCACAAAAATCAGAATAAAAAGCGATCAAAAAATGTCACATGCCCGAAAATGTTACCAATAAAAACGTCAACTCGTCCCGCAAAAAACAAGACCTCACATGACTCTGTGGACCAAAATATGGAATAATTATAGGTCTCAAAATGTGGTAACGCAAAAAATATTTTTTGCAAAAAAAAGCGTCTTTTAGTGTGTGACGGCTGCCAACCATAAAAATCTGCTAGAAAACCCGTTATAAAAGTAAATCAAACCCCCCTTCATCACCCCCTTAGTTAGGGAAACATAAAAAAATTAAAAAAATGTATTTATTTCCATTTTCCCATTAGGGTTAGGGCTAGGGTTAGGGCTAGGGTTGGGGTTAGGGTTGGGGCTAGGGTTGGGGCTAGGGTTGGGGTTAGGGTTGGGGCTAGGGTTGGGGCTAAAGTTAGGGTTGGGGCTAAAGTTAGAGTTTGGGTTGGGGCTAAAGTTAGGGTTGGGGCTAAAGTTAGGGTTAGGGTTGGGGCTAAAGTTAGGGTTGTGGCTAAAGTTAGGGTTGGGGCTAAAGTTAGGGTTAGGGTTACATTTACGGTTGGGATTAGGGTTAGAGGTGTGTCAGGGTTAGGGGTGTGGTTAGGGTTATGGTTGGGATTAGGGTTAAGGGTGTGTTAGGGTTAGGGTTTCAGTTAGAATTGGGTGTTTCCACTGTTTAGGCACATCAGGGCTCTCCAAACGAGACATGCCTTCCGATCTCAATTCCAGCCAATTCTGTGTTGAAAAAGTAAAACAGTGGTCCTTCCCTTCAGAGCTCTCCCGTGCGCCCAAACAGGGGTTTACCCCAACATATGGGGTATCAACATACTCAGGACAAATTGGACAACAACTATTGCGGTCCAATTTCTCTTGTTACCCTTGGGAAAATAAAAATTTGGGGGTCTAAAAAAAACATTTTTGTGGGAAAAAAATTAATTTTTATTTTCACGACTCTGCGTTATAAACTGTAGTGAAACACTTGGGGGTTCAAAGCTGTCAAATCACATCTAGATAAGTTCCTTAGGGGGTCTACTTTCCAAAATGGTGTCACTTCTGTTTAGGTGCATCAAGGGCTCTGCCAATGCAACGTGACACCTGCAGACCAATCCATCTAAGTCTGCACTCCAAATGGCGCTCCTTCCCTTTCGAGCTCAAACGCGCCCAAACGGTGGTTCTTCCCCACATATGGGGTATTAGCGTACTCAGGACAAATTGGACAACAAGTTTTGGGGTCCAATTTCTATTGTTACCCTTGGGAAAATTAAAATTTGGGGGACTAAAAAACATTTCTGTGGGAAAAAAATTAATTTTTATTTTCACGACTCTGCGTTAAAAACTTCTGTGAAGCACTTGGTTGGTTAAAGTGCTCACCACACATCTATATAAGTTCCTTAGGGGGTCTAGTTTCCAAAATGGAGTCACTTGTGGGGGGTTTCAATGCTTAGGCCCATCAGGGGCTCTCCAAACATGACATGGTGTACCATCTCAATTCCAGTCAATTTTGCATTGAAAAGTCAGATGGCGCTCCTTCCCTTCCGAGCTCTGCCGTGCGCCCAAACAGTGGTTTACCCCCACATGTGGGGTATCGGCGTACTTAGAACAAATGGCACAACAACTTTTGGGGTCCAATTTCTTCTCTTACCCTTGGGAAAATAAAACAAATTGGAGCTGAAGTTAATTTTTTGTGAAAAAAAGTTAAATGTTAATTTTTTTTAAAACATTCCAAAAATTCCTGTAAAACACCTGAAGGGTTAATAAACTTCTTGAATGTGGTTTTGAGCACCTTGAGGGGTGCAGTTTTTAGAATGGTGTCACACTTGGTTATTTTCTATCATTTAGACCCCTCAAAATGACTTCAAATGTGATGTGGTCCCTAAATAATATTGGTGTTGTAAAAATGAGAAATTGCTGTTCAACTTTTAACCCTTATAACTCCCTAACAAAAAAATTTTGGGTTCCAAAAGTGTGCTGATGTAAAGTAGACATGTTGTAAATGTTACTTATTAATTATTTTACATGACATATCTCTGTGATTTAAGGGCATAAAAATTCAAAGTTGGAAAAGCAAAATTTTCAAAATAGTCGCCAAATTTCTGTTTTTTTTTCACAAATAAACGCAAGTTATATCGAAGAAATTTTACCACTAACATGAAGTACAATATGTCACGAGAAAACAATGTCAGAGTCGCCAAGATCCGTTGAAGCGTTCCAGAGTTATAACCTCATAAAGGGACAGTGGTCAGAATTGTAAAAATTGGCCCGGTCATTAACGTGCAAACCACCCTTGGGGCTTAACGGGTTAAATTACACATGTGAGACATAAATCTCATATAAAGATAATTATAGTAAGACTAAGGGGAAGGTGTTTATGCAGTAACTATGTTTATTGATGGTGCCAAAACTTTCTTATATGTATCCACTGTTTCAGTTATCATATTACAAAATGTAAGATGTAGCATTTCTTAATATGATGCATATACCACAATGCAGCAAGATATAATGATGCAAAAAAGTTAACTTGGCAGTTGGCACCTAATCTGACATGTGTAATTTCTCTTGCTGTTTTTAGTGTTTGTCTGAGTACAACATATTGACGACCTATCAGCGGGATGGGATCGGTGGGGGTGCGATACCTAGCACCCACACACACACACCGATCAGCTGATATTTGTAAACACTTTGGATGGATTTATCATGTGCGATTTTATTTTCAAGTCACAACTTTTTTTATGTCTTGTGGTATTCACTGACATTTTGTAGACAAATTCTTCAAAAATGCCCATATGGTTCATACATTTTGCACAAGGTAAAAAATTAACTTTATTTTTCACTTTAACCATTTCACAAAATGTTGTAAAAATTGAAACACATTTTGCGACTGTTAGGAGTCAAGTTTCCTCTGCTGCACAGGGGGAATCTCGATCCGTCTCCGCTGCGGTCTCCCATTCTTCTCCAGCCGCAGTGGAGTCTGCTCAGCAGGGACATCGATCCCAGCGTCTCGCTCAGTCTGACTCTGTGCGAAGAGTTACTGCTGCTTTTCCTGCTTCTGCCATTGAAGCCAGTGCTGGGCAGCGGCGAGTGGACGTTTCTGGATCTAAGTCCTGCTTTTCTCTGTCTGAGCATGCCCAGGGCAGGATCTCCCGTTGGAGATCGAGGGTCACATGCTCAGGTACTGCAGCACATCCCATTGGTCCTTTTGGCAGGTCCTGAAAGGGCAAAACTTCTGTAGCTGTTTCCTGTGCTGCAGCTATATAAACTGCGCATGACCGCACGGCCATGCGCTAGTATTGTCTTGTAAATATGTGTGTGTGTTGTGAGTGAAAGTCGCTCTTTAAATAACCCTCCCTATTGAATGTCTGTTCGTGGAAGGTGTATGTTTGCTATCTAGCGCCCGACTTATCCAACAGCACGAAACACACATTACAGCTACCAGTTGCTGTGTCCGCCAGTACGGCGCTGTGCGCTTGCTCTGCGCTTTCCTGACCCAAGCCTGGGTGGTTAGTGGCGTCCGTCAGTGCGGCACCGCACGCACTCTTGTGCCTTAATATTATTATTTATGTTGCTCTGACACACCCAGTTGCGGTGTTGTGCCAGCAAGTGTCTAATCGGACTTCAATCCTGTGTAGGGGTTGAGTCCGCTGACTTCTTGCTCGCGCTTTATGTGCGGTACTGCGGTCCTGTGACGCAACAGGATCGCTTCCTTCACGCAGGGTGAAGTTAACCCATGTGTGTATACTTAGTACCGCCATATAGTCCGTCTTACTAGCAGCAGGGTCTTTTACCTGCACGGTGGACCTCGGACTGCGAACGCACCTAATACCATAACATCTGATTCTTGGTGCGTTCCGCCAGTCCCTAACAGAATACTAGCGCCAAGGTCTGGCTAGTAATGACGGACGATCAGCGTTCACAGCAGTACATCCAACAGCTGGAGGGTAGGTTGGCGGCTCTAGAGCGTGCAACCTCAGCTGTGGACGTTACTGCTGTCGCTGTTCAGGCTGCAAGTGCAGTTGCAGCCAGTTTGTCCGCTGCCACCCCTGCTCCGACCTTATCCCATCTCCCGCTTCCAGACAAGTTTGCTGGTGACAGTAAGCTATGTCGAGGATTCGTGAGCCAGCTCCATACATCTCGAGCTGCTGGCTGCACGTTTTCCTACGGAATGGGCGAGGGTGGGATTCATCTTGTCTCTTTTGTCGGGCAGGGCGTTGGAGTGGGCAACGCCGCTTTGGGAACGTGGTGATCGTGTGGTACAGAGTGCTCCTATCTTCCTGGACGCTCTGAGGCAGGTCTTTTTGGGACCCCGTGTCACCCACGATACCGCGCTCCAATTGTTGGCAATTACTCAGGCTTCGTCCATGGTCAGCCAGTTCGCCATCCTATTCCGGACTCTAGCTTCTGAGCTGGAATGGCCGGATAAAGTCCTTATTCCGGTGTTCTGGAAAGGACTGGCAGATCATGTAAAGGACGCCTTGGCCACCAGGGAGATTTCCACCACACTGGAGGAGCTTATTACTATAGCTACCCGCATCAATCTCCGTTTTAACGAGCGGAGGTTGGAGCGGACCCAGTGTAGGCAGAGGTTTCGGCTGGCTCCCACCTTTGCTAAACCTCTAGAATCTCCTGTTATGGCGTCTGACTCCCATGAGGCCATGGAGGTTTCTCGAGCAGGACCTAGGTCTCAGACCGCTCGAGTACCTGTGGTGTGTAAAAATTGCCAGCAACCGGGACATTACGCTAATAAATGTCCACGGCGGTCGGGAAAACGATCGCGTCTAGTGACCATTGGAGGAGGTTCACTGGACACAGTGGCATTTTCCTCCAAATTGTCCTTTAAAGGGACAATCCTGTTAGGCACATCCACTCTTACAGTAGAGCTTTGTGTGGATTCAGGAGCAGAAGGAAATTTTATGGCTTTTGCTCTGCGTCACGCAGTACCTCTGGTTATGCTTGCCAAACCAGTAACCGTTAGAGTGGTGAATGGGTCGACACTTCCGCTACAGATCACACATCAGACTGTCCCTTTCACGTTAGCCATGTCCCCATCCCACCAGGAGATTATTTCCCTTCTTGTCCTTCCCGAGGGAATGGATGAGTGTTATGCTAGGCAATTCAGTCACACAATATACATAGCGATCAGAGCACATACAGTGATCTGACAATAACCCAAAATAATAGAACGAGCTCTGAGACGTGGAAACTCTGTAGACCGCAATTCCTGATCCTCTCCAAACACAACTAGAGGCAGCTGTGGATTGCGCCTAAGGCTCCCTATGCAACTCGGCACAGCCTGAGAAACTAACTAGCCTGAAGATAGAAAAATAAGCCTACCTTGCCTCAGAGAAATACCCCAAAGGAAAAGGCAGCCCCCCACATATAATGACTGTGAGTAAGATGAAAAGACAAACGTAGGGATGAAATAGATTCAGCAAAGTGAGGCCCGATATTCTAGACAGAACGAGGATAGGAAAGATAACTTTGCGGTCTACACAAAACCCTAAAGAAAACCACGCAAAGGGGGCAAAAAGACCCTCCGTACCGAACTAACGGCACGGAGGTACACCCTTTGCGTCCCAGAGCTTCCAGCAAAACAAATAGACAAGCTGGACAGAAAAAATAGCAACAAATAGCAAAGAAGCACTTAGCTATGCAGAGCAGCAGGCCACAGGAATGATCCAGAGAAACACAAGTCCAACACTGGAACATTGACAGGAAGCATGGATCAAAGCATCAGGTGGAGTTAAGTAGAGAAGCAGCTAACGACCTCACCAGATCACCTGAGGGAGGAAACTCAGAAGCTGCAGTACCACTTTCCTCCACAAACGGAAGCTCCCAGAGAGAATCAGCCGAAGTACCACTTGTGACCACAGGAGTGAACTCTGCCACAGAATTCACAACAGTACCCCCCCCCCTTGAGGAGGGGTCACCGAACCCTCACCAGAGCCCCCAGGCCGACCAGGATGAGCCACATGAAAGGCACGAACAAGATCGGGAGCATGGACATCAGAGGCAAAAACCCAGGAATTATCTTCCTGAGCATAACCCTTCCATTTAACCAGATACTGGAGTTTCCGTCTTGAAAGACGAGAATCCAAAATCTTCTCCACAATATACTCCAATTCCCCCTCCACCAAAACCGGGGCAGGATGCTCAACAGATGGGACCATAGGTGCCACGTATCTCCGCAACAATGACCTATGGAATACGTTATGTATGGAAAAAGAATCTGGAAGGGTCAGACGAAAAGACACAGGATTAAGAACCTCAGAAATCCTATACGGACCAATAAAACGAGGTTTAAACTTAGGAGAGGAAACCTTCAAAGGAATATGACGAGAAGATAACCAAACCAAGTCGGGGACCCACACGGCGTCTGCGATTAGCGAAAAGTTGAGCCTTCTCCTGGGACAAGGTGAAATTGTCCACTACCTGAGTCCAAATCTGCTGCAACCTGTCCACCACAGTATCCACACCAGGACAGTCCGAAGACTCAACCTGTCCTGAAGAGAAACGAGGATGGAACCCAGAATTGCAGAAAAACGGTGAAACCAAGGTAGCCGAGCTGGCCCGATTATTAAGGGCGAACTCAGCCAAAGGCAAAAAGGACACCCAGTCATCCTGATCAGCAGAAACAAAGCATCTCAGATATGTTTCCAAGGTCTGATTGGTTCGTTCGGTCTGGCCATTTGTCTGAGGATGGAAAGCCGAGGAAAAAGACAAATCAATGCCCATCCAACACAAAAGGCTCGCCAAAACCTCGAAACAAACTGGGAACCTCTGTCAGAAACAATATTCTCTGGAATGCCATGCAAACGAACCACATGCTGGAAGAACAAAGGCACCAAATCAGAAGAGGAAGGCAATTTAGACAAGGGTACCAGATGGACCATCTTAGAAAAGCGATCACAGACCACCCAAATGACTGACATCTTTTGAGAAACGGGAAGGTCAGAAATAAAATCCATAGAGATATGTGTCCAAGGCCTCTTCGGGACCGGCAAGGGCAAAAGCAACCCACTGGCACGAGAACAGCAGGGCTTAGCCCGAGCACAAATCCCACAGGACTGCACAAAAGTACGCACATCCCGCGACAGAGAGGGCCACCAAAAGGATCTAGCCACTAACTCTCTGGTACCAAAGATTCCAGGATGACCAGCCAACACCGAACAATGAAGTTCAGAGATAACTCTATTCGTCCACCTATCAGGGACAAACAGTCTCTCCGCTGGGCAACGATCAGGTTTATTAGCCTGAAATTTTTGCAGCACCCGCCGCAAATCAGGGGAGATGGTAGACACAATTACTCCTTCCTTGAGGATACCCGCCGGCTCAGATAAACCCGGAGAGTCGGGCACAAAACTCCTAGACAGAGCATCCGCCTTCACATTTTTAGAGCCCGGAAGGTACGAAATCACAAAGTCAAAACGGGCAAAAAACAACGACCAACGAGCTTGTCTAGGATTCAAGCGCTTGGCAGACTCGAGATAAGTCAAGTTCTTATGATCAGTCAATACCACCACGCGATGCTTAGCTCCTTCAAGCCAATGACGCCACTCCTCGAATGCCCACTTCATGGCCAGCAACTCTCGGTTGCCCACATCATAATTTCGCTCAGCAGGCGAAAACTTCCTGGAAAAGAAAGCGCATGGTTTCATCACTGAGCAACCAGAACCTCTCTGTGACAAAACAGCCCCTGCTCCAATCTCAGAAGCATCAACCTCGACCTGGAACGGAAGAGAAACATCTGGTTGACACAACACAGGGGCAGAAGAAAAACGACGCTTCAACTCTTGAAAAGCCTCCACAGCAGCAGAAGACCAATTGACCAAATCAGCACCCTTCTTGGTCAAATCGGTCAATGGTTTGGCAACACTAGAAAAATTGCAGATGAAGCGACGATAAAAATTAGCAAAGCCCAGAAACTTTTGCAGACTTTTCAGAGATGTCGGCTGAGTCCAATCATGGATGGCTTGGACCTTAACCGGATCCATCTCGATAGTAGAAGGGGAAAAGATGAACCCCAAAAATGAAACCTTCTGCACACCAAAGAGACACTTTGATCCCTTCACAAACAAAGAATTAGCACGCAGGACCTGAAAAACCGTTCTGACCTGCTTCACATGAGACTCCCAATCATCCGAGAAGATCAAAATGTCATCCAAGTACACAATCAGGAATTTATCCAGGTACTCACGGAAGATGTCATGCATAAAGGATTGAAACACTGATGGAGCATTGGCAAGTCCGAACGGCATCACTAGATACTCAAAATGACCCTCGGGCGTATTAAATGCAGTTTTCCATTCATCGCCTTGCCTGATTCTCACCAGATTATACGCACCACGAAGATCTATCTTAGTGAACCAACTAGCCCCCTTAATCCGAGCAAACAAATCAGATAACAATGGCAAGGGGTACTGAAATTTAACAGTGATCTTATTAAGAAGGCGGTAATCTATACACGGTCTCAACGAACCATCCTTCTTGGCCACAAAAAAGAACCCTGCTCCCAATGGCGACGACGACGGGCGAATATGCCCCTTCACCAGGGATTCCTTCACATAACTGCGCATAGCGGTGTGCTAAGGCACGGATAAATTAAACAGTCGACCTTTTGGGAATTTACTACCAGGAATCAAATTGATAGCACAATCACAATCCCTATGCGGAGGCAGGGCATCGGACTTGGGCTCATCAAATACATCCCGGTAATCAGACAAGAACTCTGGAACCTCAGAAGGGGTGGATGACGAAATTGACAGAAATGGAACATCACCATGTACCCCCTGACAACCCCAGCTGGACACCAACATGGAATTCCAATCCAATACTGGATTATGGGCTTGTAGCCATGGCAACCCCAACACGACCACATCATGCAGATTATGCAACACCAGAAAGCGAATATCCTCCTGATGTGCAGGAGCCATGCACATGGTCAGCTGGGTCCAGTACTGAGGCTTATTCTTGGCCAAAGGTGTAGCATCAATTCCTCTCAATGGAATAGGACACTGCAAGGGCTCCAATAAAAACCCACAACGTTTAGCATAATCCAAGTCCATCAAATTCAGGGCAGCGCCTGAATCCACAAACGCCATGACAGAATACGACGACAAGGAGCATATCAAGGTAACGGACAGAAGAAATTTTGACTCTACAGTACCAATGGCGGCAGACCTAGCGAACCGCTTAGTGCGCTTATGACAATCAGAGATAGCATGAGCGGAATCACCACAGTAGAAACACAGCCCATTCAGACGTCTGTGTTCTTGCCGTTCAACTCTGGTCATAGTCCTATCGCACTGCATAGGCTCAGGTTTAATCTCAGGTAATACCGCCAAATGGAACACAGATTTACGCTTACGCAAGCGTCGACCGATCTGAATGGCCAAAGACATAGACTCATTCAAACCAGCGGGCATAGGAAATCCCACCATGACATCCTTAATGGCTTCAGAGAGACCCTTTCTGAAAATGGCTGCAAGCGCAGATTCATTCCATTGAGTGAGCACGGACCATTTTCTAAATTTCTGGCAATATAGCTCTATCTCATCCTGAGCCTGACAAAGAGCCAGCAAATTTTTTTCTGCCTGATCTACTGAATTAGGCTCATCGTACAGCAATCCAAGCGCCAGGAAAAACGCATTGATATCACTCAATGCAGGATCTCCTGACGCAAGAGAAAATGCCCAGTCCTGAGGGTCGCCACGCAAAAAAGAAATGACGATCCTAACCTGTTGCGCTGGGTCACCTGAGGAACGAGGTTTCAAAGCCAGAAACAGTTTACAATTATTCTTGAAACTCAGAAATTTAGTTCTATCTCCAAAAAACAAATCTGGAATAGGAATTCTCGGTTCTAACAAAGAATTCTGAACCACAAAATTTTGAATATCTTGAACTCTTGCCGTGAGCTGATCTACACATGAAGACAGACCTTTAATGTCCATTGTAACACCTGTGTCCTGAACCACCCAAATGTCTAGGGGGAAAAAAAGACAAATCACAGTGCAAAGGAAAAAAAATGGTCTCAGAACTTCTTTTTTCCCTCTATTGAGAATCATTAGTACTTTTGGCTTCCTGTACTGTTATGCTAGGCAATTCAGTCACACAATGTACATAGCGATCAGAGCACATACAGTGATCTGACAATAACCCAAAATAATAGAACGCGCTCTGAGATGTGGAAACTCTGTAGACCGCAATTCCTGATCCTCTCCAAACACAACTAGAGGCAGCTGTGGATTGCGCCTAAGGCTCCCTATGCAACTCGGCACAGCCTGAGAAACTAACTAGCCTGAAGATAGAAAAATAAGCCTACCTTGCCTCAGAGAAATACCCCAAAGGAAAAGGCAGCCACCCACATATAATGACTGTGAGTAAGATGAAAAGACAAACGTAGGGATGAAATAGATTCAGCAAAGTGAGGCCCGATATTCTAGACAGAACGAGGATAGGAAAGATAACTTTGCGGTCTACACAAAACCCTAAAGAAAACCACGCAAAGGGGGCAAAAAGACCCTCCGTACCGAACTAACGGCACGGAGGTACACCCTTTGCGTCCCAGAGCTTCCAGCAAAACAAATAGACAGGCTGGACAGAAAAAATAGCAACAAATAGCAAAGAAGCACTTAGCTATGCAGAGCAGCAGGCCACAGGAATGATCCAGAGAAACACAAGTCCAACACTGGAACATTGACAGGAAGCATGGATCAAAGCATCAGGTGGAGTTAAGTAGAGAAGCAGCTAACGACCTCACCAGATCACCTGAGGGAGGAAACTCAGAAGCTGCAGTACCACTTTCCTCCACAAACGGAAGCTCCCAGAGAGAATCAGCCGAAGTACCACTTGTGACCACAGGAGTGAACTCTGCCACAGAATTCACAACAGATGAGATTCTGCTGGGAATACCCTGGCTCCGTTTCCACTCCCCACATATTGAGTGGACCTCTGGGAGGATATTGGGTTGGAGTGAATCCTGTAAGGGCAGATGTGTGAATGAGTGCGTTCAGGTTTCCACCACTGAGATGCCCGCAGATCTCTCTACTCTCCCCAAATACTATTGGTCTTCTGCAGACGTCTTCTCCAAAAAGGCCGCGGAGACCCTTCCTCCTCACCGTCCCTATGACTGTCCTATAGATCTCTTGCCTGGAGCAGAACCTCCTCGGGGACGTGTCTATCCCCTCTCTCTCCCGGAAACGGAGGCTATGTTCCAGTACATCCAGGAGAATTTGGCAAGAGGGTTTATTAGGAAGTCAGTGTCACCAGCAGGGGCAGGGTTCTTATTCGTACAGAAGAAGAATGGAGAGTTGCGTCCTTACATAGACTACAGGGGTCTTAACGCCATCACCGTTAAGAATAAGTACCCGCTGCCCCTGATTTCTGAGCTTTTTGATAGGCTACGGGGAGCTAAGGTATTTACCAAATTAGACATGCGGGGAGCTTATAACCTGATTCGCATTCGTGAGGGGGACGAATGGAAGACGGCGTTTAACACCAGAGATGGGCACTATGAGTATCTGGTGATGACCTTCGGGCTCTGTAATGCCACAGCCGTTTTCCAAGACTTTGTCAACGACATCTTCCGGGATATGCTTTCCACCTCGGTCGTAGTCTATCTGGATGATATTCTCATCTTCTCTCCAGATATTGACTCCTGTTGTGAGTTCTGTTTTTGGGCTCCCTCTGGTGGTTACTGATGGTACTGGGTGATTTGTGTTCTGCTGTCTCTGGTGTCCACCTGTTCTATTAGGATTTGGGAGTTTCCTATTTAACCGGGCTTTCTTGTCATTTCCCCGCCGGCTATCAAGGTTATCAGAGTGTTTTGTTACCTCAGCTTCTGGCTTCAGTAATCTTCAGGACAAGCTAAGTTTTTGATTTTCTTGTTCCACGTTTTGCTTTATTTTTGTCTTGTCCAGCTTGCATATAATTGTTTCTTTGCTGCTGGTTGCTCTAGTGGGCTGTAATTGCTCCTCTTGTTCCATGAGTTGGAACATGAGTTCAAGTAATTGCAGGATGTTTTTTTTGAAGGGTTTTTTGCTGACCGCGCAGTTTACTTTTGTATCCTCTGCTATCTAGTTTTAGCGGGCCTCATTTTGCTGAATCTGTTTTCATACTGTGTATGTGCCTTCCTCTCATTTCACCGTCATTATATGTGGGGGGCTGCTATTTCTGTGGGGTATTTCTCTGGAGGCAAGAGAGGTCTGTGTTTCTTCTAATAGGGGAAGTTAGATCTTCGGCTGGTGCGAGACGTCTAGGATCAACGTAGGCACATTCCCCGGCTATTGTTATTTGTGTGTTCAGGTTTAGGGTCGCGGTCAGCTCAGGTTCCATCACCCTAGAGCTCGTTGGTGCTTGTCCTTTTGTGATTCCCTGCCATTGGAATCATGACAGTATAGCCGGACCAAAATGTTTGGGCTGAAGTAGGAGGAAAAGTAGTCTGAGGAAGTTTTTTTGTTTTTTTTTTCTCTCCTCTGAGGTTGCTGCCTAGCCTTAATTGCAGCCTGGCTGATTTTTTTTTTTTTTTTTTCCTCCTCTTAAACCTTGAATGGCTCTGACCTTAGCTGTTTATCATGGACGTCCAGAGTTTAGCTTCCAGCTTGAATAATCTTGCTGCTAAGGTTCAAAATATACAAGATTTTGTTGTACATGCTCCTATGTCTGAACCTAGAATTCCTATTTCCAGAGTTCTTTGCTGGAGATAGATCTAGTTTTCTGAATTTTAGGAACAATTGCAAGCTGTTCCTTTTTTTGAAATCTCGCTCTTCTGGAGACCCTGCTCAGCAGGTTAAGATTATTATATCTTTCCTGCGGGGGAACCCTCAAAATTGGGCATTTGCATTGGTACCAGGGGATCCTGCGTTGCTTAATGTGGATGCGTTTTTTCTGGCATTGGGTTTGCTCTATGAGGAACCTAACCAGGAGATTCAGGCTGAAAAAGCTTTATTGGCTCTCTCTCAGGGGCAAGATGAAGCAGAAATATATTGTCAAAAATTTCGGAAATGGTCAGTGCTTACTCAGTGGAATGAGTGCGCCCTGGCTGCAAAGTTCAGAGATGGCCTTTCTGAGGCCATTAAAGATGTTATGGTGGGGTTCCCTGCGCCTACGGGTCTGAATGAGTCTATGACTATGGCTATTCAGATTGATCGGCGTTTACGGGAGCGCAAACCTGTGCACCATTTGGCGGTGTCTTCAACAGGCACTTGAGACAATGCAATGTGATAGAGTTCAGTCTAGAAGTGAACGGCAAAACTATAGGCGGAAAAATGGGTTGTGCTTTTATTGTGGTGATTCAGCTCATGTTATATCAGCATGCTCTAAACGCACAAAAAAGGTTGATAAGTCTGTTGCCATTAGTACGTTACAGTCTAAGTTCATTCTGTCTGTGACTCTGATTTGCTCATTATCATCCATTTCCGTCGATGCCTATGTAGATTCAGGCGCTGCCCTGAGTCTTATGGATTGGTCATTTGCCAAGCGATGTGGGTTTAGTCTTGAGCCTCTGGAAGTCCCTATTCCTTTGAAGGGAATTGACTCTACACCTTTAGCTATGAATAAACCTCAGTACTGGACACAAGTGACCATGCGTATGACTCCCGTTCATCAGGAGGTGATTCGCTTCCTGGTATTGTATAATTTACATGATGTTCTAGTACTTGGTCTGCCATGGTTATAAACTCATAATCCAGTCCTTGACTGGAAAACAATGTCTGTGTTAAGCTGGGGATGTCAGGGGGTTCATGATGATGCACCTCCGATTTCTATCGCTTCATCTACTCCTTCTGAGGTTCCTGTATTTTTGTCTGATTATCGGGATGTTTTTGAGGAGCCTAAGCTCAGTTCGCTTCCTCCTCACAGGGATTGCGATTGTGCTATAGATTTAATTCCTGGTAGTAAATTTCCTAAAGGTCGTTTGTTCAATCTGTCAGTGCCAGAGCATACTGCTATGCGGGATTATGTTAAGGAGTCCTTGGAAAAGGGACATATCCGTCCATCTTCGTCCCCTTTGGGAGCAGGTTTTTTTTTCGTGGCCAAAAAAGATGGGTCCTTGAGGCCTTGTATAGATTATCGTCTTTTGAATAAGATTACAGTCAAATATCAGTATCCTTTGCCTTTGTTGACTGATTTGTTTGCTCGCATTAAGGGGGCTAAATGGTTCACTAAGATTGATCTTCGGGGTGCGTATAATCTTATACGATTATACATCGTTGGGTACAGCCGGGACCAGCTGCTTCGAAAGCATCACCAAACCGCGCGCCGTAATTTTTGCCTGTAGGACATTATTGCAAGAGAGCTTGGCTGAGTAGATTACACAAGAAGGAAAACACACAGCAAGTCAGCAGGATCTAGGAGCAACATGGCAGATGTGACAACCTACATGGTGAGCTGCAGCATGTGCTACATGTTCACAGATCGACCAGAAGAAGAATCCAATTTCACCTGTCAGAAGTGTAGACTAGTGGCCCTTTTAGAAGAAAAGGTGCGGGGTCTGGAAGAAAGAATAGCAACTTTGAAACTCATCAAAGAGAATGAAGACTTTCTAGACAGAACAGAAGCATCTCTACTGGTCACAGAAGGTGCAAAAAGTGTCAGAGAACCTCCAAAAGCAGATGAGTGGAAGCATGTGACCAAAAGAAGCAAGAAGACCATGGAGAAATCACCAACCACACAACTGAAGAACCGATATCAAATCTTTGTAGAGGATGAAGATGGCACACCTAAGAATGAAGCAATACCAGCAAGCAAAAAAGAAAAGGGCACACAGCAACAAGTGACAGCAAAAAGTACAGCCAAGAAGCAACGAAGAGTGGTGGTGGTGGGAGACTCACTACTGAGAGGCACCGAAGCAGCCATCTGCAGACCGGACATAACTGCAAGAGAAGTATGCTGCCTTCCAGGTGCGATGATCAAGGATGTGACCGATAGGATACCAAAGCTCTTCAGCTCCAAGGACGTCCACCCATTTCTTCTGATACATGTTGGCACCAATGACACGGCAAGGAAGGACCTACCGACAATCTGCAAGGACTTTGAAGAGTTGGGGAAGAAAGTAAAGGAACTGGATGCACAGGTAGTTTTTTCTTCTATCCTTCCAGTAGACGGGCATGGCACCAGGAGATGGAACAGGATCCTTGATGCAAACAACTGGCTAAGACGATGGTGCAGACAACAAGGATTTGGATTCCTGGACCACGGTGTGAATTACTGGTATGATGGACTCCTCGCCAGAGACAGACTACACCTCAACAAACCTGGGAAACACACATTCGCCAGAAGACTCGCTACACTCATCAGGAGGGCGTTAAACTAGAAGAAGAGGGGACGGGAAGAAAAACATTAGACTCGAACAAAGACGACCCAGGAAAACATACTCAGAAGGGAGGTAAGAACATTTCTAAAACAATCCACAGTGAGGAGATTGGAACAAAACAAAATCCTCTAAACTGCATGCTCGCAAACGCCAGAAGCCTGACAAACAAGATGGAAGAACTAGAAGCAGAAATATCTACAGGTAACTTTGACATAGTGGGAATAACCGAGACATGGTTAGATGAAAGCTATGACTGGGCAGTTAACTTACAGGGTTACAGTCTGTTTAGAAAGGATCGTAAAAATCGGAGAGGAGGAGGGGTTTGTCTCTATGTAAAGTCTTGTCTAAAGTCCACTTTAAGGGAGGATATTAGCGAAGGGAATGAGGATGTCGAGTCCATATGGGTTGAAATTCATGGAGGGAAAAATGGTAACAAAATTCTCATTGGGGTCTGTTACAAACCCCCAAATATAACAGAAAGCATGGAAAGTCTACTTCTAAAGCAGATAGATGAAGCTGCAACCCATAATGAGGTCCTGGTTATGGGGGACTTTAACTACCCGGATATTAACTGGGAAACAGAAACCTGTGAAACCCATAAAGGCAACAGGTTTCTGCTAATAACCAAGAAAAATTATCTTTCACAATTGGTGCAGAATCCAACCAGAGGAGCAGCACTTTTAGACCTAATACTATCTAATAGACCTGACAGAATAACAAATCTGCAGGTGGTTGGGCATTTAGGAAATAGCGACCACAATATTGTGCAGTTTCACCTGTCTTTCACTAGGGGGACTTGTCAGGGAGTCACAAAAACATTGAACTTTAGGAAGGCAAAGTTTGAACAGCTTAGAGATGCCCTTAATCTGGTAGACTGGGACAATATCCTCAGAAATGAGAATACAGATAATAAATGGGAAATGTTTAAGAACATCCTAAATAGGCAGTGTAAGCAGTTTATACCTTGTGGGAATAAAAGGACTAGAAATAGGAAAAACCCAATGTGGCTAAACAAAGAAGTAAGACAGGCAATTAACAGTAAAAAGAAAGCATTTGCACTACTAAAGCAGGATGGCACCATTGAAGCTCTAAAAAACTATAGGGAGAAAAATACTTTATCTAAAAAACTAATTAAAGCTGCCAAAAAGGAAACAGAGAAGCACATTGCTAAGGAGAGTAAAACTAATCCCAAACTGTTCTTCAACTATATCAATAGTAAAAGAATAAAAACTGAAAATGTAGGCCCCTTAAAAAATAGTGAGGAAAGAATGGTTGTAGATGACGAGGAAAAAGCTAACATATTAAACACCTTCTTCTCCACGGTATTCACGGTGGAAAATGAAATGCTAGGTGAAATCCCAAGAAACAATGAAAACCCTATATTAAGGGTCACCAATCTAACCCAAGAAGAGGTGCGAAACCGGCTAAATAAGATTAAAATAGATAAATCTCCGGGTCCGGATGGCATACACCCACGAGTACTAAGAGAACTAAGTAATGTAATAGATAAACCATTATTTCTTATTTTTAGTGACTCTATAGCGACAGGGTCTGTTCCGCAGGACTGGCGCATAGCAAATGTGGTGCCAATATTCAAAAAGGGCTCTAAAAGTGAACCTGGAAATTATAGGCCAGTAAGTCTAACCTCTATTGTTGGTAAAATATTTGAAGGGTTTCTGAGGGATGTTATTCTGGATTATCTCAATGAGAATAACTGTTTAACTCCATATCAGCATGGGTTTATGAGAAATCGCTCCTGTCAAACCAATCTAATCAGTTTTTATGAAGAGGTAAGCTATAGACTGGACCACGGTGAGTCATTGGACGTGGTATATCTCGATTTTTCCAAAGCGTTTGATACCGTGCCGCACAAGAGGTTGCTACACAAAATGAGAATGCTTGGTCTGGGGGAAAATGTGTGTAAATGGGTTAGTAACTGGCTTAGTGATAGAAAGCAGAGGGTGGTAATAAATGGTATAGTCTCTAACTGGGTCGCTGTGACCAGTGGGGTACCGCAGGGGTCAGTATTGGGACCTGTTCTCTTCAACATATTCATTAATGATCTGGTAGAAGGTTTACACAGTAAAATATCGATATTTGCAGATGATACAAAACTATGTAAAGCAGTTAATACAAGAGAAGATAGTATTCTGCTACAGATGGATCTGGATAAGTTGGAAACTTGGGCTGAAAGGTGGCAGATGAGGTTTAACAATGATAAATGTAAGGTTATACACATGGGAAGAGGGAATCAATATCACCATTACACACTGAACGGGAAACCACTGGGTAAATCTGACAGGGAGAAGGACTTGGGGATCCTAGTTAATGATAAACTTACCTGGAGCAGCCAGTGCCAGGCAGCAGCTGCCAAGGCAAACAGGATCATGGGGTGCATTAAAAGAGGTCTGGATACACATGATGAGAGCATTATACTGCCTCTGTACAAATCCCTAGTTAGACCGCACATGGAGTACTGTGTCCAGTTTTGGGCACCGGTGCTCAGGAAGGATATAATGGAACTAGAGAGAGTACAAAGGAGGGCAACAAAATTAATAAAGGGGATGGGAGAACTACAATACCCAGATAGATTAGCGAAATTAGGATTATTTAGTCTAGAAAAAAGACGACTGAGGGGCGATCTAATAACCATGTATAAGTATATAAGGGGACAATACAAATATCTCGCTGAGGATCTGTTTATACCAAGGAAGGTGACGGGCACAAGGGGGCATTCTTTGCGTCTGGAGGAGAGAAGGTTTTTCCACCAACATAGAAGAGGATTCTTTACTGTTAGGGCAGTGAGAATCTGGAATTGCTTGCCTGAGGAGGTGGTGATGGCGAACTCAGTCGAGGGGTTCAAGAGAGGCCTGGATGTCTTCCTGGAGCAGAACAATATTGTATCATACAATTATTAGGTTCTGTAGAAGGACGTAGATCTGGGTATTTATTATGATGGAATATAGGCTGAACTGGATGGACAAATGTCTTTTTTCGGCCTTACTAACTATGTTACTATGTTACTATGTTACTATGAATAAAGCAAGGTGATGAGTGGAAAACCGCATTTAATACGCCTGAGGGCCATTTTGAGTATTTGGTAATGCCTTTCGGACTTTCTAATGCTCCTTCAGTCTTCCAGTCCTTTATGCACGATATTTTCCGTGAATATCTGGATAAATTTATGATTGTGTATTTGGATGATATTTTGTTTTTTTCTGATGACTGGGAGTCTCATGTTCAGCAGGTCAGGAAGGTGTTTCAGGTCCTGCGGGCTAATTCCTTGTTTGTAAAGGGCTCAAAGTGTCTCTTTGGAGTCCAGAAGATTTCTTTCTTGGGGTATATTTTTTCCCCTTCTACTATTGAGATGGATCCCGTCAAGGTTCGGGCTATTTGTGACTGGACGCAGCCTGCATCTCTTAAGAGTCTGCAGAAGTTCTTGGGCTTTGCTAATTTCTATCGTCGTTTTATAACTAATTTTTCTAGTGTTGTTAAGCCTTTGACGGATTTGACTAAGAAGGGTGCTGATGTTGCTGATTGGTCTCCTGCGGCTGTGGAGGCCTTTCAGGAACTTAAACGCCGGTTTTCTTCTGCTCCTGTGTTGCTTCAGCCTGATGTTTCGCTTCCATTCCAAGTTGAGGTTGATGCTTCCGAGATTGGAGCGGGGGCGGTTTTGTCACAGAAAAGCTCCGATTGCTCGGTGATGAAGCCATGTGCGTTCTTTTCTAGAAAATTTTCGCCCGCTGAGCGGAATTATGATGTGGGTAATCGGGAATTTTTGGCCATGAAGTGGGCATTTGAGGAGTGGCGTCATTGGCTGGAGGGTGCTAGACATCGTGTGGTGGTCTTGACTGATCACAAAAATCTGATTTACCTTGAGTCTGCCAGGCGTCTGAATCCTAGACAGGCTCGTTGGTCACTGTTTTTCTCTCGTTTCAATTTTGTGGTTTCATACCTGCCAGGTTCAAAGAATGTGAAGGCGGATGCTCTTTCTAGGAGTTTTGTGCCTGACTCCCCTGGAAATTCTGAGCCCACTGGTATCCTTAGGGATGGGGTGATTTTGTCGGCCGTCTTCCCAGACTTGCGACGTGCTTTGCAGGAGTTTCAGGCGGGTAAACCTGATCGTTGTCCGCCTGAGAGACTGTTTGTTCCGGATAGTTGGACCAGTAGAGTCATCTCCGAGGTCCATTCTTCTGCGTTGGCAGGTCATCCTGGAATATTTGGTACTAGAGACTTGGTGGCCAGGTCTTTTTGGTGGCCTTCCTTGTCGAGGGATGTGCGTTCTTTTGTGCAGTCTTGTGAGGTTTGTGCTCGGGTTAAGCCTTGCTGTTCTCGAGCCAGTGGATTGTTGTCACCTTTGCCTATCCCGAAGAGGCCTTGGACGCACATTTCCATGGACTTTATTTCGGATCTCCCTGTCTCTCAAAAAATGTCTGTCATCTGGGTTGTGTGTGACCGCTTTTCTAAAATGGTTCATCTGGTACCCTTGCCTAAGTTGGCTTCCTCCTCTGAGTTGGTCCCTCTGTTTTTCCAGAACGTGGTTCGTTTGCATGGGATTCCGGAGAACATCGTTTCTGACAGGGGATCCCAGTTTGTGTCTAGATTTTGGCGGACGTTCTGTGCTAAGATGGGCATTGATTTGTCCTTTTCGTCTGCATTCCATCCTCAGACGAATGGCCAGACGGAGCGAACTAATCAGACCTTGGAAACTTATTTGAGGTGTTTTGTTTCTGCTGATCAGGATGACTGGGTTACCTTTTTGCCGCTGGCCGAGTTTGCCCTTAATAATCGGGCTAGTTCTGCTACCTTGGTTTCTCCTTTCTTTTGTAATTCGGGGTTTCATCCTCGTTTTTCCTCTGGTCAGGTGGAGCCTTCTGATTGTCCTGGAGTGGACATGGTGGTGGATGGGTTGCATCGGATTTGGAGTCATGTGGTGGACAATTTGAAGTTGTCCCAGGAGAAGGCTCAGCAGTTTGCTAATCGCCGTCGCCGCGTGGGTCCTCGACTTCGTGTTGGGGACTTGGTGTGGTTGTCTTCTCGTTTTGTTCCTATGAAGGTCTCTTCTCCTAAGTTCAAGCCTCGGTTCATCGGTCCTTATAGGATCTTGGAAATTTTTAACCCTGTGTCGTTTCGTTTGGATCTCCCGGCATCGTTTGCTATTCATAATGTGTTCCATCGGTCGTTGTTGCGGAGGTATGAGGTACCTGTTGTTCCTTCGCTTGAGCCTCCTGCTCCGGTGCTGGTGGAGTGAGAATTGGAGTATGTTGTAGAGAAGATCTTGGATTCTCGTGTTTCCAGACGGAAACTCCAATATTTGGTCAAGTGGAAAGGTTATGGTCAGGAGGATAATTCTTGGGTGGTTGCCTCTGATGTTCATGCTGATGATTTGGTCCGCGCTTTTCATAGGGCTCATCCTGGTCGCCCTGGTGGTTCTCGTGAGGGTTCGGTGACCCCTCCTCAAGGGGGGGGTACTGTTGTGAGTTCTGTTTTTGGGCTCCCTCTGGTGGTTACTGATGGTACTGGGTGATTTGTGTTCTGCTGTCTCTGGTGTCCACCTGTTCTATTAGGATTTGGGAGTTTCCTATTTAACCGGGCTTTCTTGTCATTTCCCCGCCGGCTATCAAGGTTATCAGAGTGTTTTGTTACCTCAGCTTCTGGCTTCAGCAATCTTCAGGACAAGCTAAGTTTTTGATTTTCTTGTTCCCCGTTTTGCTTTATTTTTGTCTTGTCCAGCTTGCATATAATTGTTTCTTTGCTGCTGGTTGCTCTAGTGGGCTGTAATTGCTCCTCTTGTTCCATGAGTTGGAACATGAGTTCAAGTAATTGCAGGATGTTTTTTTTGAAGGGTTTTTTGCTGACCGCGCAGTTTACTTTTGTATCCTCTGCTATCTAGTTTTAGCGGGCCTCATTTTGCTGAATCTGTTTTCATACTGTGTATGTGCCTTCCTCTCATTTCACCGTCATTATATGTGGGGGGCTGCTATTTCTGTGGGGTATTTCTCTGGAGGCAAGAGAGGTCTGTGTTTCTTCTAATAGGGGAAGTTAGATCTTCGGCTGGTGCGAGACGTCTAGGATCAACGTAGGCACGTTCCCCGGCTATTGTTATTTGTGTGTTCAGGTTTAGGGTCGCGGTCAGCTCAGGTTCCATCACCCTAGAGCTCGTTGGTGCTTGTCCTTTTGTGATTCCCTGCCATTGGAATCATGACAGACTCCCACCGGAGAGATGTTGGCAGAGTCTTCGACCTCTTACGGGCAAACTCTCTTTACGCAAAGTTGGAGAAGTGTGTGTTTGAGCAAGAGTCCTTACCTTTCCTGGGCTATATCATCTCTGCCCAGGGATTGGCTATGGATCCTGCCAAACTACAGGCTGTGATGGACTGGCAAGAACCCCATTCACTTAAAGCGGTGCAGCGCTTTATGGGGTTCATTAATTATTACCGCCAGTTCATTCCCCATTTCTCAACTTTGGTAGCTCCCTTGGTAGCCCTCACCAAGAAGGGAGTAAATCCCAAAGTGTGGTCTGAAGAGGTCTCCAAGGCCTTTTCTTCTACTAAGTCTCATTTTGCTAGCGCTCCCATCCTACATCGTCCCGATGTCGATAAGCCGTTTATAATGGAGGTGGATGCCTCTTCCGTTGGTGCTGGAGCAGTCCTCTTCCAAAAGGATGCTCAAGGTCGGAAGCATCCGTGCTTCTTCTTCTCCAAGACCTTCACACCAGCGGAGAGGAATTATTCCATCGGGGACAGGGAGTTGCTAGCGATGAAATTGGCTTTCTCAGAGTGGAGACATCTCTTGGAGGGGGCTCGTTTTCCCTTTCAAGTTTTTACAGACCACAAAAATTTGCTCTATTTGCAAACAGCCCAGCGGCTAAATTCTCGCCAGGCCAGATGGTCCTTATTCTTCTCCCGATTCCACTTCACCCTCCATTATCTCGCTGGGGAGAAGAATATTCGAGCTGATGCTCTTTCTCGCTCTGTTGTGTCATCTGAGGAGGAGGAAGGAGAGCCTCGGCTTATTGTTCCTTCTGAGAGCTTGAGAACCGTGGCTCCGGTGTCGCTTGAGTCTGTGCCTCCGGGCAAGACTTTTGTGCCCATAAATTTGCGACCGGAGGTTCTCTCTTGGGCTCACTCCTCCAGGGTGGGTGGACACTTGGGGACAAAAAGGACATCTGAGCTGCTGGCGAGGACGAACTGGTGGCCGCATATGCTCCGAGATGTCAGAGATTACGTTCTGGCATGTGTCTCATGCGCCAAAAATAAGTCTCCTCGACAACGGCCATCTGGGTTACTCTATCCCTTGCCGGTGGCAGACAGGCCCTGGGAGATGGTCGGGATGGACTTTGTAGTGGGTTTGCCCAAGTCTCGTGGCTGTACCATCATTTGGGTTATTACCGATCATTTCTTGAAAATGGTGCATTTGGTGCCGCTCCCACGGTTACTTTCTGCACGGGCCTTGGCAGCGTTGTTCATAAGACACATCTTCCGCATACACGGCATGCCAGACAAAATTGTCAGTGACCGGGGTCCCCAGTTTGCGTCTCGGTTCTGGAGAGAGCTTTGTCGTCTTCTCAGCATTGAGTTAAATCTCTCTTCCGCATATCATCCCGAGACGAATGGGTTGGTAGAGAGGGCCAATCAGACTCTGGTCACATATCTACGACATTTTGTTTCTGCCAGGCAGGATGACTGGGCATCTTTATTACCATGGGCAGAGTTCGCCCTTAATAATGCTGTAGCCGACTTCACCGGTCAGACTCCTTTCCTCCTTAATTACGGCCAGCATCCGCGGGTTCCTGTGCCTATGCCCGTGTCCTCTGCTGACTCCAGGGTGGCAGACTGGGCAGTGGAGGCACGGGACATTTGGGACCGCACTCAGGATGCCATTCGGGCCTCGAAGGAGAGAATGAGGTCCTCCGCCGATGCACATCGGCGCCCTGCCCTGACCTTTGCTCCTGGCGATTTAGTGTGGCTCTCCGCCCGTAACATCAGGCTGCGAGTTGAGTCCACTAAATTTGCTCCTCGCTACTTGGGCCCATTCAAGGTCCTCGAGCAGGTTAATCCTGTGGTCTATCATTTGGCCCTTCCGCCACGCCTGGGTATCACCGACACCTTTCATGTGTCCCTCTTGAAACCCGTGTATATGTCCCGTTTTTTTTCAAGTCATCTGCTGGGACATCGGGTTCGTCTACGGACGATTATGAGGTGAACGCTATTTTGGGGTTCAAGGTGGTACGTGGCAAAAAATTTTATTTGGTGGACTGGAAGGGTTATGGCCCCGAGGACAGGTCCTGGGAGCCTGTTGAGCACATTCGGGCCCCGCAGCTCATTGCTGCCTTCGAACGTAGCGAGGCCCAAGGAGGGGGGGCCCTAGGAGGGGGGGTAATGTTAGGAGTCGAGTTTCCTCTGCTGCACAGGGGGAATCTCGATCCGTCTCCGCTGCGATCTCCCATTCTTCTCCAGCCGCAGTGGAGTCTGCTCAGCAGGGACGTCGATCCCAGCGTCTCGCTCAGTCTGACTCTGTGCGAAGAGTTACTGCTGCTTTTCCTGCTTCTGCCATTGAAGCCAGTGCTGGGCAGCGGCGAGTGGACGTTTCTGGATCTAAGTCCTGCTTTTCTCTGTCTGAGCATGCCCAGGGCAGGATCTCCCGTTGGAGATCGAGGGTCACATGCTCAGGTACTGCAGCACATCCCATTGGTCCTTTTGGCAGGTCCTGAAAGGGCAAAACTTCTGTAGCTGTTTCCTGTGCTGCAGCTATATAAACTGCGCATGACCGCACGGCCATGCGCTGGTATTGTCTTGTAAATATGTGTGTGTGTTGTGAGTGAAAGTGGCTCTTTAAATAACCCTCCCTATTGAATGTCTGTTCGTGGAAGGTGTATGTTTGCTATCTAGCGCCCGACTTATCCAACAGCACGAAACACACATTACAACTACCAGTTGCTGTGTCCGCCAGTACGGCGCTGTGCGCTTGCTCTGCGCTTTCCTGACCCAAGCCTGGGTGGTTAGTGGCGTCCGTCAGTGCGGCACTGCACGCACTCTTGTGCCTTAATATTATTATTTATGTTGCTCTGACACACCCAGTTGCGGTGTTGTGCCAGCAAGTGTCTAATCGGACTTCAATCCTGTGTAGGGGTTGAGTCCGCTGACTTCTTGCTCGCGCTTTATGTGCGGTACTGCGGTCCTGTGACGCAACAGGATCGCTTCCTTCACGCAGGGTGAAGTTAACCCATGTGTGTATACTTAGTACCGCCATATAGTCCGTCTTACTAGCAGCAGGGTCTTTTACCTGCACGGTGGACCTCGGACTGCGAACACACCTAATACCATAGAATCTGATTCTTGGTGCGTTCCGCCAGTCCCTAACAGCGACTTTTCAAAAACATACAAATTGATGAACCCAGTGAAACAAGTCTGACAACCTTTAACTTCGCCCTGAGCAGCAAACATAAAACAGTCGAACAAATACTTTGCCTAATTCATTAGGTGGTGTCCAGAGCAAATAACAGCGGATCGGTGGTGGTGATGTGTTTCGGAAACCCACCTCTCTCGTATTGATCACCTATTCCATGAATAGTAGAAGTAGCAGTAGAATTTAAAAAAATTGTGTGCTTGAGGAAGGGACTCGTGGTCCTGACTTTTAGATGTAGGAACATCAGCACCACAAAAGAAAATTAGACTGTAGGTCTTGCTGTAATGTAAATTTATTTTGATCCAACAAGGAGTCAAAAACAGACAGGGCCTGTACGGTGTGGCTACAGTCACTGCTCACTATACTGTGTGTGGTGGCTGTGCAGAGCAGACTGTCAATCAAAGTATCTGGGAGTAATTACACCTGCCTAATTAACAGATCCGTGCACACCCCTATAACTGAAAGTGATCGGCCACAGATGGGATATAAGTTCATCTTCTCCCGACAGTTGCACTTTCAGTAAGGTGGCCATGTAACATTTTAATGTTTTTTACTTATATTATTATTTATTATTATTAACGCACCATTTATTCCATGGCGCTTTACATACGAGGAGGGGTATACATAATAAAAACTATTACAGTAATCTTAACAGTCACGACTGCTACAGGAGGAGAGAGGACCCTGCCCGTGAGGGCTCACAATCTACATTCAGAAAAATAGCATTTTTGCATATGACAGGTTCCATTTGAGCTAAATTAGGGCACGATATCCAAGTATATCACACTGTTTGTAAAAGAGCAATAACATACTAATTACTGAGTATGAGGGAAAATATTTTTTTTAAAAATCAAGCAAAAACATGAGTTGAAATAAATAAAGTCAAATAAAACAGCACAACACAGGGCATATGGTACATCCCACTCAGAGCAAACTGGCATCCTAACCTAATATTAATGTTATCAAACAATTTAAGATAGAAAAATAAAAATTTACAACTACAAATAAATCCACACTTATATATGTGAATTCATTAGAGTCCATATATCCTTGATGCTTTGAGAGTCTGAAAAAAATCAATAGCACAATGGTAAGCGATAAGTATATAAATATAACATGGCAATAAGCTAAAGGATAAATAAAAATTTACATCGCAACTTTTTATATAGATTGCTTGTATGCAACCTTTCTTTTTATGAGGTTTTCACCACCCTATTTCCTACTAGGTGGAGTAAAAAGGAAAAACCATCTGGGTGACAAAACTTGCCATTATAATAATGGGCATGTTTTATATTCACTATTAACCCCTTCACCCCAAAGCCTGTTTTCACCTAAGTGACAGGGCCAATTTTTACAATTCTGACCACTGTCACTTTATGAGGTCATAACTCTGAAACGCTTCAACGGATCCTGGTGATTCTGACACTGTTTTCTCATGACATATTGTACTTCATGATAGTGGTAAAACTTCTTCGATATGACTTGCATTTATTTGTGAAAAAAACAAAAATTTGTCGGAAATTATGAAAATTTAGCAATTTTCAAACTCTTAGTTTTTATGCCCTTAAATTAGAGAGTTATATCACATAATATAGTTAATAAACAACATTTCCCACATGTCTGCTTTACATCAGCACAATTTTGGAAACATAACTTTTTTTTGTTAGGACGTTATAAGGGTTAAAAGTTGACCAGCGATTTCTCATTTTTGCAACAAAATTTGCAAAACCATTTTTTTACGGACCACCTCACACTTGAAGTGACTTTGAGGGGTCTATATGACAGAAAATGCCCAAAAGTGACACCATTCTAAAAACTGCACCCCTCAAGGTACTCAAAACCACATTCAAAAAGTTTATTAACCCTTCAGGTGCTTCACAGGAATTTTTTGAATGTTTAAAAAAATTGAACATTTAACTTTTTTTTCACAAAATTTTTACTTCAGGTCCAATTTGTTTCATTTTACCAAGGGTAACAGGAGAAATTGGACCACAAAATTCGTTGTACAATTTGTCCTGAGTACGCCGATACCCCATATGTGGGGGTAAACCACTGTTTGGGCACATGGCAGAGCTCGGAAGGGAAGGAGCGCCATTTGACTTTTCAATGCAAGATTTGCTGGAATTGAGATCGGAGCCCATGTCACGATTGGAGAGCCCCTGATGTGCCTAAACAGTGGAAACCCCCACAAGTGACACCATTTTGGAAAGTAGACCCCCTAAGGAACTAATCTAGATGTGTGGTGAGCACTTTGAACCTCCAAGTGCTTCACAGAAGTTTATAATGTAGAGCCGTAAAAAAAATTTTTTTATTAATTTTCACAAAAAATGATCTTTTTGCCCCAAATGTTTTATTTTCCCAAGGGTAAAAGGATAAATTGGACCCCAAAAGTTGTTGTGCAATTTGTCCTGAGTACGTCGATACTTCATATATGGGGATAAACCACTGTTTGAGCGCATGGCAGAGCTCGGAAGGGAAGGAGTGCCATTTGACTTTTCAATGCAAAATTGGCTGGAATTGAGATCGGATGCCATGTCGCATTTGGAGAGCCCCTGACGTGCCTTAACAGTGGAAACCCCCCACAAGTGACCCCATTTTGGAAAGAAGACCCCCTAAGGAACTTATCTAGATGTGTGGTGAGCACTTTTAACCCCCAATTGTTTCACTAAAGTTTAGAATGTAGCATTGTGAAAATTAAAAAATCATTATTTCTTTCCACAAAATGATGTTTTAGCCCGCAATTTTTTTTCCCAAGGGTAACAGGAGAAATTGGACCACAAATGTTATTGTCCAATTTGTCCTGAGTACGCTGATACCCCACATGTGGGGGGGAACCACCGTTTAAGTGCATGGCAGAGCTCGGAAGGGAAGGAGCACCGTTTGAAATGCAGACTTAGATGGAATGGACTGCAGGTGTCATGTTGCATTTGCAGAGCCCCTGATGTACCTAAACAGTAGAAACCCACCACAAGTGACCCCATATTGGAAACTAGACCCCCCAAGGAACTTATCTAGATGTGTTGTGAGAGCTTTGAACCAACAAGTGTTTCACTACAGTTTATAACGCAGAGCCGTGAAAATAAAAAATATTTTTTTTTCCACGAAAATGATATTTTATCCCCTATGTTTTTGTTTTCCCAAGGGTAACAGGTCAAATTGGACCCCAAAAGTTGTTGTCCAACTTGTCCTGAGAACGCTGATACCCCATATGTTGGGGGGAACCACTGTTTGGGTGCACGGCAGAGCTCGGAAGGGAAGGAGCGCCATTTGAAATGCAGACTTAGATGGATTGGTCTGTAGGCGTCATGTTGCATTTGCAGAGCCCCTGATGTACCTAAACAGTAGAAACCCCCCACAAGTGACCCCATATTGGAAACTAGACCCCCAAAGGAACTTATCTAGATGTGTTGTGAGAGCTTTGAACCAACAAGTGTTTCACTACAGTTTATAACGCAGAGCTGTGAAAATAAAAAATAATTTTTTTTCCACGAAAATGATATTTTATCCATGTTTTTATTTTCCCAAGGGTAACAGGACAAATTGGACCCCAAAAGTTGTTGTCCAACTTGTCCTGAGAACGCTGATACCCCATATGTTGGGGGGAACCACTGTTTGGGCACACAGGAGAACTCGGAAGGGAAGGAGCCCTGTTTTACTTTTTCAAAGCAGAATTGGCTGGAATTGAGATCGGACGCCATGTCGCGTTTGGAGAGCCCCTGATGTGCCTAAACAGTGGAAACCCCCAATTATAACTGAAACCCTAACCCCAACCCTAACCCTAGCCCTAACCCTAACCCTAGCCCTAACCCTAGCCCTAACCCTAGCCCTAGCCCTAACCCTAGCCCTAACCCTAGCACTAATGGGAAAATGGAAATAAATACATTTTTTTACATTTTATTATTTTTCCCTAACTAAGGGGGTGATGAAGGGGGGTTTGATTTACTTTTATAGCGTTTTTTTGGCGGATTTTTATGATTGGCAGCTGTCACACACTAAAAGACGCTTTTTATTGCAAAAAATAGTTTTTGCATCACCACATTTTGAGAGCTATAATTTATCCATATTTTGGCCCACAGAGTCATATGAGGTCTTGTTTTTTGCGGGACGAGTTGACGTTTTTATTGGTAACATTTTCGGGCAGATGACATTTTTTGATCGCTTTTTATTCCGATTTTTGGGAGGCGGAATGAACAAAAACCAGCAATTCCTGAATTTCTTTTAGGGGGGGCGTTTATACCGTTCCACGTGTGGTAAAATGGATAAAGCAGTTTTATTCTTCGGGTCAGTACGATTACAGCGATACCTCATTTATGTAATTTTTTTATGTTTTGGCGCTTTTACACAATAAAAACTATTTTATATAAAAAAATAATTGTTTTTGCATCGCATTATTCTGAGAGCTATAACTTTTTTATTTTTCTGCTGATGATGCTGTATGGCGGCTTTTTTTTTGCGGGACAAGATGACGTTTTCAGCGGTACCATGGTTATTTATATCCGTCGTTTTGATCGCGTGTTATTCCATTTTTTGTTCGCCTGTATGATAATAAAGCGTTGTTTTTTGCCTTGTTTTTTTTTTTTTTTTTTTGCGGTGTTCACTGAAGGGGTTAACTAGTGGGACAGTTTTATAGAGCGGGTCGTTACGGACGCGGCGATACCAACTATGTGTACATTTATTGTTTTTTTTTTTTTTTACATAAATAAATGGATTTATTGGGAAATGTTTTTTTTTTTTGGGAGGGGATTTTTTTTTTATTTTTTTTTACACATTCTATTTTTTTTTTTTTTAACTTTCTAACATTGTCCCAGGGTGGGACATCACTGTATTAGATGAGATCGTTGATCTGACACTGTGCATAGCACACTGTCAGATCAACGATCTGACATGCAGTTTAGCTGGCTTTCCAGCGCCTGCTCTCAGCAGGCGCCGGCTAGCCAGGTCACTTCATGACCCGGAAGGAGTCCGGCGGCCATCTTGGATCCGGGGACTCCTTCCGGGTCACCGGAGCAACGCGATCTCATTGCGTTGCTCCGGTGGGAGAGCGCAGGGAGCCCCCGTCCCTGCGCGATCCCCCTCTATGCCGCTGTCACTACTGACAGCCGCATCAGAGGGGTTAAATGCCCGCGATCGGCGATAGCGCCGATCGTGGGCATTGCTGCGGGGTGTCAGCTGTCGTATACAGCTGACCCCCGCACCCGATCACCGCGGCGCTCAGCGCGAGACCGCGGTGATCGGTGCGCCGTACTAGTACTGCTGCTGGCACTAATGCAGTGCCGGCAGCGCAGTACTAGTACGGCGCATGTCGCAAAGGGGTTAAAGAGGACCTTTAGTCAAATTTTTCATGTTGAACTGGACACAAATTGTAATAATGGCTGCAGAGCAGAATAAAACATTTTTTTAACTTTGCTACTCCTTTACGGGGATATTAGTAATCAAAGTATTTAACCCCTAATGAGTTAATTTTTTAAAAGCGAACCTGACGGTTGACTCAGCGAGGTATGTTTGACTTTGAAACGTTGTGCAGTTTCATAGAAAAACGTACTTTAACCCCTTTCTATCCTCGGATGGAATAGTACGTCCGAGGACAGAACCCCGATTTTGATGAGGGCTCCGGCAGTGAGCCCGCATCAAAGCCAGGACATGTCAGCTGTTTTGAACAGCTGACATGTGCCCGCGATAGGCGCAGGTGGAATCGCGATCCACACATGCCTATTAACTTGTTAAATGCTGCTGTCTAACTCTGACAGTGGCAGAGCCGATCAGGCTATGCCAGCTTCTAGCCTCCCATGTAGGCAATTGAAGCATGGCAAAAGTTAAAAAAATGTTTTAAAAAATATGAAAAAATATATATATATACAGCTGTGGCCAAAAGTATTGACACCCCTGCAATTCTGTCAGATAATACTCAGTTTCTTCCTGAACATGATTGCAAACACAAATTCTTTGTTATTATTATCTTCATTTAATTTGTCTTAAATGAAAAAACACAAAAAGACTTGTCCTAAATCCAAATTGGATATAATTCCACACCAAACATAAAAAAGGGGGTGGACAAAAGTATTGGCACTGTTTGAAAAATCATGTGATGCTTCTCTAATTTGTGTAATTAACAGCACCTGTAACTTACCTGTGGCAACTAACAGGTGTTGGCAATAACTAAATCACACTTGCAGCCAGTTGACATGGATTAAAGTTGAGCATGGAGAAAAGAATGAAAACCAAAGAACTGTCTGAGGACTTGAGAAACCAAATTGTGAGGAAGCATGAGCAATCTCAAGGCTACAAGTCCATCTCCAAAGACCTGAAAGTTCCTGTGTCTATCGTGCGCAGAGTCATCAAAAAGTTTAAAGCCCATGGCACTGTGGCTAACCTCCCTAGATGTGGACGGAAAAGAAAAATTGACAAGAGATTTCAACGCAAGATTGTGCGGATGTTAGATAAAGAAACTCGACTAACATCCAAACAAGTTCAAGCTGCCCTGCAGTCCGAGGGTACAACAGTGTCAACCCGTAATATCCGTCGACGTCTGAATGAAAAGGGACTGTATGATAGGAGACCCAGGAAGACCCCACTTCTTACCCCGAGATATAAAAAAGCCAGGCTTGAGTTTGCCAAAACTTACCTGAAAAAGCCTGAAACGTTTTGGAAGAATGTTCTCTGGTCATATGAGACAAAAGTAGAGCTTTTTGGGCAAAGGCACCAACATAGAGTTTACAGGAGAAAAAAAGAGGCATTCAAAGAAAAGAACACGGTCCCTACAGTCAAACATAGCGGAGGTTCCCTGATGTTTTGGGGTTGCTTTGCTGCCTCTGGCACTGGACTGCTTGACCGTGTGCATGGCATTATGAAGTCTGAAGACTACCAACAAATTTTGCAGCATAATGTAGGGCCCAATGTGAGAAACCTGGGTCTCCCTCAGAGGTCATGGGTCTTCCAGCAGGACAATGACCCAAAACACACTTCAAAAAGCACTAGAAAATGGTTTGAGAGAAAGCACTGGAGACTTCTAAGGTGGCCAGCAATGAGTCCAGACCTGAATCCCATAGAACACCTGTGGAGAGATCTAAAAATGGCAGTTTGGAGAAGGCACCCTTCAAATATCAGGGACCTGGAGCAGTTTGCCAAAGAAGAATGGTCTAAAATTCCAGCAGAGCATTGTAAGAAACTCATTGATGGTTACTGGAAGCGGTTGGTCGCAGTTATTTTGGCTAAAGGTTGTGCAACCAAGTATTAGGCTGAGGGTGCCAATACTTTTGTCTGGCCCATTTTTGGAGTTTTGTGTGAAATGATCAATGTTTTGCTTTTTGCTTCATTCTCTTTTGTGTTTTTTCATTTAAGACAAATTAAATGAAGATAATAGTACCAAAGAATTTGTGATTGCAATCATTTTCAGAAAGAAACTGAGTATTATCTGACAGAATTGCATGGGTGTCAATACTTTTGGCCACAACTGTAAAAGTTCAAATCACCCCCCTTTCGCCCCATTCAAAATAAAACAATAAAAAAAAAGTCAAACCTACACATATTTGGTATCACCGCGTTCAGAATCGCCAGATCTATCAATAAAAAAAAAGGATTAACCTGATCACTAAATGGCGTAGTGAGAAAAAAATTAAAAACGCCAGAATCACATTTTTTTGGTCGCCGCGACATTGCATTAAAATGCAATAACAGGCGATCAAAAGAATGTATCTGCACCAAAATGGTATCATTAAAAACAACAGCTTGGCACGCAAAAAATAAGCCATGGGGAGCCATATCATCTGCTGGTGTAGGTCCGCTGTGTTTTATCAAGACCAAAGTCAAGCGCAGCTGTCTACCTGGAAATTTTAGAGCACTTCATGCTTCCCTCTGTCGACAAGCTTTTTGGTGATAGAAATTTAATTCTACAGCAGGACTTGGCACCTGTCCACACTGCCAAAAGTACCAATACGTGGTTTAACCCCTTAGTGACAGAGCCAATTTGGTACTTAATGACCGAGCCAATTTTTGCAATTCTGACCACTGTCACTTTATGAGGTTTTAACTCTGGAACGCTTCAACGGATCCCGCTGATTCTGAGATTGTTTTTTCGTGACATATTGTACTTCATGTTAGTGGTAAAAAATTTTTGATATTACTTGCTTTTATTTATTAAAAAAACGAAATATGGCGAAAATTTTGAAAATTTCGCAATTTTCAACATTTGAATTTTTATTCCCTTACATCAAAGAGATATGTCACACAAAATGGTCAATAAATAACATTTCCCATATGTCTACTTTACATCAGCACAATTTTGGAAAAAAAAAAAAATTATTATGGAGTTATAAGGGTTAAAATTTGACCAGCAATTTCTTATTTTTACAGCAAAATTTACAAAACCATTTTTTTTAGGGACCACCTCACATTTGAAGTCAGTTTGAGGGGTCTATGTAGCAGAAAATGCCCAAAATTGACACCATTCTAAAAACTGCACCCCTCAAGGTGCGCAAAACCACATTCAAGAAGTTAATTAACCCTTCAGTTGCTGCACAGGAACTGAAGCAATGTGGAAGGAAAAAATGAACATTTTACTTTTTTTCACAAATATTTTACTTCAGAACCAATTTTTTTTATTTTCACATGTGTAAAAAAAGAAAATGAACCACATAATTTGTTGTGCAATTTGTCCGGAGAATGCCGATACCCCATACATGGGGAGGGACCACTGTTTGGGTGCACAGTAGAGCTCAGGAGGGAAGGAGCGCCATTTGGCTTTTTCAACATAGAATTCCCTGGAATTGAGATCGGACACCATGTCGCGTTTGGAGAGCCGCTGATGTGCCTAAACAGTGGAAACCCCCCACAAGTGACACCATTTTGGAAACTAGACCCCCTAAGGAACTTATCTAGGTGTGTGGTCAACACTTTGAACCCCCAAGTGCTTCACACAAGTTTATAACGTAGAGCCGAAAAAATTAAAAATCATTTTTTTTTCACAAAAATGATCTTTTCACCCCCAATTTTTTATTTTCCCAAGGGTAGCAAGACAAAATGGACCCCAAAAGTTGTTGTGCAATTTGTCCTGAGTATGTCGATACCCCGTATGTGGGGGTAAACCTCTGTTTGGGTGCACAGTAGAGCTCAGAAGGGAAGGAGCGCCATTTGACTTTTTCAACATAGAATTCTCTGGAATTGAGATCGGACACCATGTCGCGTTTGGAGAGCCCCTGATGTGCCTAAACAGTGGAAACCCCCCACAAGTGACAATATTTTGGAAACTAGACCCCCTAAGGAACTTATCTAGGTGTGTGGTCAACACTTTGAACCCCCAAGTGCTTCACACAAGTTTATAACGTAGAGCCGAAAAAATTAAAAATCATTTTTTTTTCACAAAAATTATCTTTTCACCCCCAATTTTTTATTTTCCCAAGGGTAGCAAGACAAAATGGACCCCAAAAGTTGTTGTGCAATTTGTCCTGAGTATGTCGATACCCCGTATGTGGGGGTAAACCTCTGTTTGGGTGCACAGTAGAGCTCAGAAGGGAAGGAGCGCCATTTGACTTTTTCAACATAGAATTCGCTGGAATTGAGATCGGACACCATGTCGCGTTTGGAGAGCCCCTGATGTGCCTAAACAGTGGAAACCCCCCACAAGTGACACCATTTTGGAAACTAGACCCCCTAAGGAACTTATCTAGGTGTGTGGTCAACACTTTGAACCCCCAAGTGCTTCACACAAGTTTATAACGTAGAGCCGAAAAAATTAAAAATCATTTTTTTTTCACAAAAATGATCTTTTCACCCCCAATTTTTTATTTTCCCAAGGGTAGCAAGACAAAATGGACCCGAAAAGTTGTTGTGCAATTTGTCCTGAGTATGTCGATACCCCGTATGTGGGGGTAAACCTCTGTTTGGGTGCACAGTAGAGCTCAGAAGGGAAGGAGCGCCATTTGACTTTTTCAACATAGAATTCTCTGGAATTGAGATCGGACACCATGTCGCGTTTGGAGAGCCCCTGATGTGCCTAAACAGTGGAAACCCCCCACAAGTGACACCATTTTGGAAACTAGACCCCCTAAGGATCTTATCTAGGTGTGTGGTCAACACTTTGAACCCCCAAGTGCTTCACACAAGTTTATAACGTAGAGCCGAAAAAATTAAAAATCATTTTTTTTCACAAAAATGATCTTTTCACCCCCAATTTTTTATTTTCCCAAGGGTAGCAAGACAAAATGGACCCCAAAAGTTATTGTGCAATTTGTCCTGAGTATGTCGATACCCCGTATGTGGGGGTAAACCTCTGTTTGGGTGCACAGTAGAGCTCAGAAGGGAAGGAGCGCCATTTGACTTTTTCAACATAGAATTCTCTGGAATTGAGATCGGACACCATGTCGCGTTTGGAGAGCCCCTGATGTGCCTAAACAGTGGAAACCCCCCACAAGTGACACCATTTTGGAAACTAGACCCCCTAAGGAACTTATCTAGGTGTGTGGTCAACACTTTGAACCCCCAAGTGCTTCACACAAGTTTATAACGTAGAGCCGAAAAAATTAAAAATCATTTTTTTTTCACAAAAATGATCTTTTCACCCCCAATTTTTTATTTTCCCAAGGGTAGCAAGACAAAATGGACCCCAAAAGTTGTTGTGCAATTTGTCCTGAGTATGTCGATACCCCGTATGTGGGGGTAAACCTCTGTTTGGGTGCACAGTAGAGCTCAGAAGGGAAGGAGCGCCATTTGACTTTTTCAACATAGAATTCTCTGGAATTGAGATCGGACACCATGTCGTGTTTGGAGACCCCCTGATGTGCCTAAACAGTGGAAACCCCCCACAATTGACACCATTTTGGAAACTAGACCCCCTAAGGAACTTATCTAGGTGTGTGGTCAACACTTTGAACCCCCAAGTGCTTCACACAAGTTTATAACGTAGAGCCGAAAAAATTAAAAATCATTTTTTTTCACAAAAATGATCTTTTCACCCCCAATTTTTTATTTTCCCAAGGGTAGCAAGACAAAATGGACCCCAAAAGTTGTTGTGCAATTTGTCCTGAGTATGTCGATACCCCGTATGTGGGGGTAAACCTCTGTTTGAGCGCACTGCGGAGCTTGGAAGGGAAGGTGCGCCGTTTGACTTTTTAATCTCTTAATTGTGAGAGCGGACGCCATTTTGGGTTTGTAGATGTGCCTAACAGCAGAAACCCCCCACAACTGACCCCGTTTTGGAAACTACACCCCTCAAAGATTTTAATCAGGGGTATATTGAGCAATTTGAACCCACATGTATGACACAGAGTTTGATAACATTAGGTCGTCATATTGAAAAAATTCATTTTTTTCCACGAGAATCTTGTTTTAGACCTGAATGTCTCACTTTTTCAGAAATAACATCAAAAAGTGGACCCCACAATTCGTTACCCACTTTATTATGAGTGCAGCGATATCCCATATGTAGTAAAAAAGTTCTATTTGGACAAATGGCAGGGCTTGGACAGAAAGGGGCACAATGTGAAAAATTTGGCTTTATTTGAAATTGAAGATCCAAGACCCATTCAAAGCTTCTAGAGACACTGAGCAAAAAAGAAAATCCTTCCAGGAATTATTACTCACAGAGGGAGGCATGCTCCTAAAACACAATGGCTGACTATAAAATTGGTCTTGCTAACAAAACAGTTGTCCCGCATTTGCGTATATTGTAGCAGGAAGAATAAACTGTACTGGAATGAAGGGCAAAATGTGTAGGAAAATGCAGCCAACTATGTGGCAAAGCGGAGTTTGTTCCAAAGATGAAAGAACACCATCAGGGCTAGAATGGCAGACACTTTCAGAGACTGGTCGTACAACGTCCTTTTAGCTCCATCAATCCCTATATGAGAGACGAATGTGCCAATAGACGTGGTACACCATAGCAAGCTCCCACCCGCCAAGGTCAGAACCGCTATATGCACAAAACAACCAGTTCTCTATAGAAAGTATTGTCTGGTACCAGAGGTTCGGCAAGAACCATAAAGTAAAGCCCATAGTGTATAAGTACGGAACTTCCTCATTTTTTAGAAACCCTACAATAAAATGATCATGCCCGTATCATCAACATAAATATAAGTAATATAAATGGAAGCCAAAGTTTTGTGTAGCAAGACAGTTATAAAAACAGTCAAAGTTAGATAAATGGTCAAAAATGTTTGTGAGTAATCAAGTCCTAGAATTCATTTTCAGATAATCTCACTTTTCATGATCATTTCTGGGGTCCACATTCTAACGCTTATTGACATAGGTACGTGGAAGAGAATTTGTTGGAATAGTAGTTTGGTATGGGATTGATCGAGTCGTAGAATTTTCAGATGACCTGACTTTACAAGAACATTTGTGGGGTCCACACTCTAGAGCGTACAGACGTGGGTACGTGGACGAGAATTTGTTTGGATAGTAGTTTGGTATGGGATTGATCAAGTTCTGGAATTGTGAAATGGGGTAAAATGGGATCTACTAATTAAAATATTATTTATCAATTGTTCCAAATTGTACTACTGGGGCCACTAAGCAGAAAATAAAAATTATTGAAAAAAAGCAAACTAATAATTGTAGGTGGTGTGGTAGGTCTCAAAACAGGGGGAGATACAAAGGCCTGGTTGGGATGGGCATGTGGGGCAATAGAATCGGGAATCACTCCGCCTGCCATGCTTTCTGCAAACTCGGCACCTTTTTTGAGGATACCTTTGGGTGGGAGTGACAGGGACAGGGTGAGGAAAATGGCGTTCTGACAGTCTCCGGGAATCCTCAGAGTCGAAGGCTTCCCCCGGTGCCATGAACTCAAATATGAGGCTCTCTACTACTTTTTCCTGAAAGTGCAGGAAAGTTAGCGGTCCTTGAGATTTTTTATATAGGACAAAGCTGTTGTAGGTGGCAGTCTGAATTAGATAGATTCCCACCTTTTTATACCACGCCCTGGTCTTCCTCTTGACCAGGTATGGTTGCAGAACCTGGTCTGACAGGTCTACGCCACCCATATGGTTGTTATAGTCTGTGACGCAGACAGGTTTTTCTTTGTCCCTGGTGGCACCCCTCTCTCTGACCGTCACAGTGGTGTCCGTATGCAGTGTGGAAAGCATATAGACGTCCTTCCTGTCTTTCCACTTCACTGCAAGTAGTTGGTCGCTTGCAAGTGAAAATGACGCCCCCCTCTCCAAACGTCTGGACACCAACTGTGACGGAAACCCCACTGTTTTTCCTCACTGTCCCACAGGCCCCTGTACTTGCAGCATGGAGGGATTTGTATAGGGGGATACTCGTGTAATAATTATCTGTGTACACGTGGTACCCTTGATTGAGAAAGGGCGTCATTAGCTCCCAGACAATTTTGCCTGGGATACCAATTGTCTGGGGGCAGTTTGGGGGGTTTATTTGGCGGTCCCTACCTTCGTAAATTAGGAAGGTGGACGTGTACCCTGATGAGCTCTCGCAAGCTTTATACAATTTTACGCCGTATTTGGCTCTCTTGGAGGGAATAAATTGGCGGAATGAAAGACGGCCCTTGTAGCTCATCAAGGACTCGTCGACTGCCATATTTTGCTCTGGGGTATAGGAATTTAGAAAGGAAGTTTTTAGGAGGGAAATTAGGGGTCTTAATTTATTTAGCCGATCGTAGTTGGGGTCAGTTCTTGGGAGAGCTTGGGAATTGTCACTGAAGTGGAGGAATCTCATCAGGGCTTCGTAACGGGCTCGGGACATGATGGCTGCAAATACAGGGGTGCAGTGGACAGCTTTTGTTGCCCAGTAAGAGCGGAGAGTGGGTTTTTTTCCTATACCCATATTCAGGGTGAGGCCTAAGAATTTTTTAATTTCGGGGACATTTGTGGGGATCCAGGAACGGGAATGAAAGGCAGTGGGTTTTTGGGAAATATATTGCCGGGCATATAGGTTAGTTTGGTGGACGATTAATTGCAGGACTTCGGGGCTAATGAAAATTTCAAAAAAATCAATGGGGGTAAAATTGGCGACATCTACTTTTATTCCAGGGACTGCAGAAAAAGGGGGAATTTGAGGGGAAAATGAGGTGTCATTATACCACAGCGGGGGGGGGACTGCGGTACTTGGTCCTGCCTCTGAAGCTTCAGCAGTGACGACCGACTCCGCTACCACCGGGCTGGGGGATCCCGTGGGGGAAGAGTCGTCATCACTGTCTGAAAACTGCTCAGCTTCAGGGGCAGAATCTGTTTCGCTGCCGGAGCTGCCGGAGCAAAGCAGGCTGTAAGCTTGCTCCGCGCTAAAAGTTCTGCGGGCCATTTTATCTAATTCCTCCCCTAACCCTAACCCTAACCCTACCCCTACCCCTAACCCTAACCCTAAAAAAAATTTAAAAAAAAAATTATAATTTTTTTTTTCTTTTTTTTATAATCCTCTGCTGATGATGCAGGGATTACGGAGAACGGGGGTGGGTAAATGGGATGCTGGCGGAGGCAGATATTATGTTTTGTGAATAACTGACAGGGCAGCACTTGAACTGTAGTCTCTCTCTCTTCTCTCCTAGAACAACTACAAGGAGAGAAGAGAGAGGTACAGCCCAAGTGCTGCCATATTTATTAAATATTAGGGGTTTTGATCACTGTAATTGGACATGTTACAGTAATCAAAACCCAGCAGCCAATGAGAAAATTCTCATAGGTTGCTGGGTCTCTGCTGGCAGATCATGGCAGGCGCACTGCGCATGCGCCCGCCATTTTCTTCCAGCAGAGAAGAAGAAGGGGGGCCAGGAGCAGTGGGCTGGGGACCGGGGACCATGGGCTGTGGACCGGGGACAGGGGGACATCAGGAGGAGGTATGGTGGGGGGCTCGGGGGCTCTATTTCTCTCCCCTCTGATGTGCGATCACATCAGAGGGGAGAGAAATCCAAAGCATTTTTTTTTTTTTTTACAAACTATTTGCAGCGATCGCAATCCCGGGGGTCTGTAAAGACCCCCGGGATTGCGATCGCTCCAGGGGGTCTGCGATCGCTCCAGGGGGTCTGTAAAAACAGACCCCAATACACCGGGGGAAGCTAGGCTTTGGCGGGCGCATCTGCACATGCGCCCGCCATTTTGGAGCCCGGACAGCTAGGAGGAGGGTCGGGGACCGGGGGGGCACCTTCTCCGGTACATAAGGTACCGTGGGGGGCTCGGGGGACCCTATTTCTCTCCCCTCTAATGTCCGATCACATTAGAGGGGAGAGAAACACAATACTAATGCGTTTTTTTTTTTTTTTTTTTTGCGATCGCCGGTAAACGGTTAATTACCGGCGATCGCAAAAGCGGGGTCGGTGAAAACCGACCCGAATCATGTTCTCTGGGGTCTCGGCTACCCCCGGCAGCCGAGACCCCGGAGAAAATCGGCCTCTGGGGGGCGCTATGTACTTTTTCCACAGCGCCGTTAATTAACGGCGCTGTGGCTTAAGTACCCTTAGCGGCCGCCGTTAAAAGGCGTATCGGCGGTCGCTAAGGGGTTAACAAACAGCAGTATCACTGTGCTTGATTGGCCAGCAAACTCGTCTAACCTTAACCCCATATCTATGGGGTATTGTCAAGACAAAGATGAGAGACACCAGACCCAACAATGCAGACGAGCTGAAGGCTGCTATCAAAGCAGCCTGGGCTTCCATAATACCTCAGCAGCGCCACAGACTGATCGCCTCCATGCCATGCCGCATTGATGCAGTAATTGATGCAAAAGGAGCCCCGACCAAGTATTAAGTGCATTTACTGAACATACATTTTAGTAGGCCAACATTTCAAATGTTAAAATTATTTTTTCAAGATAGTGTTATAAATTATTCTAATTTACTGAGATAATGACTTTTGGGTTTTCATTGGCTGTAAGCCATAATCATCAACATTAACAGAAATAAACACTTGAAATACATCAATCTATCTGTAATGACTATCTAATAGACGAGTTTCACTTTTTGTATTGAAGAACTGAAATAAATTAGATTTTTGATATTCTAATTCTGTGAGATGCACCTGTATATATCATGTATATATATATATATATATATATATAGATACAGTGGGGCAAAAAAGTATTTAGTCAGTCAGCAATAGTGCAAGTTCCACCACTTAAAAAGATGAGAGGCGTCTGTAATTTACATCATAAGTAGACCTCAACTATGGGAGACAAACTGAGAAAAAAAATCCAGAAAATCACATTGTCTGTTTTTTTAACAATTTATTTGCATATTATGGTGGAAAATAAGTATTTGGTCAGAAACAAACAATCAAGATTTCTGGCTCTCACAGACCTGTAACTTCTTCTTTAAGAGTCTCCTCTTTCCTCCACTCATTACCTGTAGTAATGGCACCTGTTTAAACTTGTTATCAGTATAAAAAGACACCTGTGCACACCACCAAACAGTCTGACTCCAAACTCCACTATGGTGAAGACCAAAGAGCTGTCAAAGGACACCAGAAACAAAATTGTAGCCCTGCACCAGGCTGGGAAGACTGAATCTGCAATAGCCAACCAGCTTGGAGTGAAGAAATCAACAGTGGGAGCAATAATTAGAAAATGGAAGACATACAAGACCACTGATAATCTCCCTCGATCTGGGGCTCCACGCAAAATCCCACCCCGTGGGGTCAGAATGATCACAAGAACGGTGAGCAAAAATCCCAGAACCACGCGGGGGAACCTAGTGAATGAACTGCAGAGAGCTGGGACCAATGTAACAAGGCCTACCATAACTAACACACTATGCCACCAGGGACTCAGATCCTGCAGTGCCAGACGTGTCCCACTGCTTAAGCCAGTACATGTCCGGGCCCGTCTGAAGTTTGCTAGAGAGCATTTGGATGATCCAGAGGAGTTTTGGGAGAATGTCCTATGGTCTGATGAAACCAAACTGGAACTGTTTGGTAGAAACACAACTTGTCGTGTTTGGAGGAAAAAGAATACTGAGTTGCATCCATCAAACACCATACCTACTGTAAAGCATGGTGGTGGAAACATCATGCTTTGGGGCTGTTTCTCTGCAAAGGGGCCAGGACGACTGATCCGGGTACATGAAAGAATGAATGGGGCCATGTATCGTGAGATTTTGAGTGCAAACCTCCTTCCATCAGCAAGGGCATTGAAGATGAAACGTGGCTGGGTCTTTCAACATGACAATGATCCAAAGCACACCGCCAGGGCAACGAAGGAGTGGCTTCGTAAGAAGCATTTCAAGGTCCTGGAGTGGCCTAGCCAGTCTCCAGATCTCAACCCTATAGAAAACCTTTGGAGGGAGTTGAAAGTCCGTGTTGCCAAGCGAAAAGCCAAAAACATCACTGCTCTAGAGGAGATCTGCATGGAGGAATGGGCCAACATACCAACAACAGTGTGTGGCAACCTTGTGAAGACTTACAAAAAAACGTTTGACCTCTGTCATTGCCAACAAAGGATATATTACAAAGTATTGAGATGAAATTTTGTTTCTGACCAAATACTTATTTTCCACCATAATATGCAAAAAAAATGATAAAAAAACAGACAATGTGATTTTCTGGATTTTTTTTTCTCAGTTTGTCTCCCATAGTTGAGGTCTACCTATGATGTAAATTACAGACGCCTCTCATCTTTTTAAGTGGTGGAACTTGCACTATTGCTGACTGACTAAATACTTTTTTGCCCCACTGTATATAAAGCTGCGTGTATGTGTGTGTGCATGTATCAAGCCACGCCAACTTGACATAGCCACACTCACTCCACACGCAAAGCCCTGTTCAAACGGCCCACATTGTTAGCGTACACGGGTAGAGACACATTCACCTCGAAAGCCACCCTGCAAAACTCACCAGCTGTGACGTCCCAGTCGCTGCAATCTACAATCAGGGCCACCGCCTTCAGAGTATCAGTGTGCGGCAGGCACATGCCACATCTAGCTTTGTCCTGTCTAGAATGGAGTTGCTCCTGTGAGGCATGACGTCAAGGGAAAGAGAGGAGCCTCATGGATTACAACGCTGTGCTCATAACAATACGTTGCTGTGCACATGTGAGGGGAAGAGAGGAGTGAGGTGAAAATGAGAGGAGTGAGGTGAAAATGAGAGGAGTGAGGGGAAAATAGTGGAGTGAGGGGAAAATAGTGGAGTGAGGGGAAAATGAGAAGTGTGAGGTGAAAGAGAGGTGTGAGGTGAAAATGAAGAGGTGTGAGTGGAAAATGAGAGGAGTGAGGAGAAAATAGTGGAGTGATCGGAAAATGACAGGTGTGAGGTCAAAATGACAGCTGTGAGGGGGGAAACAGTGCTCATAACAGTACGTTACTGTGCACATGTGAGGGGAAGAGAGGAGTGAGGTGAAAATGAGAGGAGTGAGGTGAAAATGAGAGGAGTGAGGGGAAAATAGTGGAGTGAGGGGAAAATGAGAAGTGTGAGGTGAAAGAGAGGTGTGAGTTGAAAATGAAGAGGTGTAAGTGGAAAATGAGAGGAGTGAGGGGGAAAATGAGAGGTGTGAGGGGAAAACAGTGGAGTGAGGGCAAAATGAGAGGAGAAAGAGGAAAATAGTGGAGTGAGGGGAAAATAGTGTCGTGATCGGAAAATGACGGGTGAGGTCAAAATGCCAGGTGTGAGGGGGAAAATGAGAGGTGTGAGAGGGAAAATGAGAGGAGTCAGGGGAAAATGAGAGATGTGAGGGGAAAAATTAGAGATGTGAGGGGGAAAATGAGATACGTGATGGGAAAATGAGAGAAGTGAGGTGCTGCTGCAGTATGAGGCTGTGTATAGAGAAGAGTGAGGTGCTGCAGGTGGAGGCTGCGTATAAGGCCCCATTCACACATTCAGTATTTGGTCAGTATTTTACCTCAGTATTTATAAGCCAAAACCACGAGTGGGAGAAAAATACAGAAGTGGTGACGTGTTTCTAATATACTTTTCCTCTGATTGTTTTACTCCAAGTTTTGGCTTACAAATACTGAGGTAAAAACACTGACCAAATAACGTGTGAACAAGGTCTAAAGGAGAAAAGTGTGGTGCTGCAGAAGAAGTAGGCTGTGCATATGATACGTTTTATTGCAATTAGTGCAATTTCTCTTGGAATCACGTGTTTCCAATTGTATATGGAAGAGGAGTGTGAGGTGCTGCCAGAGGAGGCGATTATAAAGGAGAAAGGCTGTGCTGCAGAAAAATGCTGTGTAAAAAGGAGCATGAGGTGCAGGAGGTATAAGGCCCTTTAATTGCCTCTGTTAAAAGTTATATTGGCAGTCGTTAAGGGGCTAATATTGTGTTAAAAATACCTTTTTGCTTCGACAAAGAGTTTTTATGTGCAATATAATCATTATAATTTGTTATAACTAACCACAGTTAGTTACTATGCCCGGGCAACGCCACACATTGCCCGCTATTAAATTGAAATGAATATTCACTGCCCTTCACACTCATGGGCGTGGGAAGCAGTGAATATTCATTTCTCTTTAGCAGTGGGCACAGGCTTTAGAAGGGATGTAAGATAAGGTACCGTCACACTGAACGATATCGCTAGCGATCCGTGACGTTGCAGCGTCCTGGCTAGCGATATCGTTCAGTTTGACACGCAGCAGCGATCAGGATCCTGCTGCGATGTCGTTGGTTGCTGCAGAAAGTCCAGCACTTTATTTGGTCGCTGGACTTCCTGCTGACATCGCTGAATCGGCGTGTGTGACGCCGATCCAGCGATGTCTTCACTAGTAACCAGGGTAAACATCGGGTTACTAAGCGCAGGGCCGCGCTTAGTAACCCGATGTTTACCCTGGTTACCAGCGTAAAAGTAAAAAAAAAAAACACTTCATACTTACCTTCCGCTGTCTGTCCCTCGGCGCTGTGCTTCTCTGCCCTGTGTAAGCCCAGTGGCCGGAAAGCAGAGTGGTGACGTCACCACGGTGCTTTCCGGCCGCTGTGCTTACACAAGGCAGAGAAGCAGAGCGCCGAGGGACAGACAGCGGAAGGTAAGTATGAAGTGTTTTTTTTTTTTACTTTTACGCTGGTAACCAGGGTAAACATCGGGTTACTAAGCGCGGCCCTGCGCTTAGTAACCCGATGTTTACCCTGGTTACCAGCATCGTTGGTCGCTGGAGAGCTGTCTGTGTGACAGCTCTCCAGCGACCAAACAGCGACGCTGCAGCGATCCGGATCATTGTCGGTATCGCTGCAGCGTCGCTCAGTGTGACGGTACCTTTAGATTATTGCACTACAGATGAGGACACAGAATCACTGCTCGGTCACTTCCAATGCTGGAATGAGAGGGCAGGGCTAGACACTGAGGCGGGGCTAACTCTGGCTATGAACTTAAAAAAAAAAAAAAGCTCAGTTTTTTCAGGTCTGGAGAGCCAGTTGTAACCAAACTGTGTGCAGGAATGAGGTGAGATTCAGAAGACAAGAAAGGTAGAATTAAAAAATATATATATATCTATAGGGTCGTTATATATTACAATACAGCACAGATTTTGGGGTTGTACAACCTCTTTAAGTCTGCACCGTTTCTTTTCACCTTATGTTTCATGCTGCTGAAAATATTAAATCTATTCCATCTTACGTGATAACCAGGGCTCTCCTTCAGAGAAGTAGTCAAGTAAGTTCGATGAAGAATTTGGGGAACATAATGATGATATGTCGATGTGTCACCACTACTTTCCCCAGGATGGAAGCTGTCCTCTGGGGAAATAGCTGCTGGTCCTTAGTGCTGGACAGAGAATAAAATGTATAGAATACTATATTTTGGTACCTTTTAACCAGTTTTTGCAGCCCTGTGAATGTGGAGACTGGATGGATTTAACTTCAATAAAAGTAGAATGTAAAATATAGAAGATGAATAATAATCATACTAATTTCATTTAACATTGTTTTGCTTATAAAATGTAAAATCCCCTCAGAGCTTTGGCAACCGCCAACGCAAGGTACCTGTGACAGACCACCACATCTAAGGATCTCTATTAAGGCGGTATTGAGAAGAGCTGTGACATCTGAGTCATCCCAAGCTATTACGGGCTTCCCCACAACACCGCAGCTCTGTGAAATCTATATATAGCAGTGCAGATACCTAGGGAATGGTGTCAACTTGGAGATAGAATTCATAGATATGAAATATAGATTTTTCCAGTTGTATGTAGGTTACTTGCAGAAAGGATGCAGAAACTGAGATAAACATAAAGCAGTAAACGATATGTTGTCAAAAATAAAAATGTGCCTGCTGCTGTGCTTTTATCATCCAGCTCCTATTGTGTAACCCAAACATAATACGTCCTAATGTAAAGTACAGACACAAAGATTTATTTCATATCATTTATCCCGTTGAATGATATAGTTAAAATGAGAAACACTACATAGTAATTGTTGGAAGTGGATCATACAAATCAGTGTTCACAGCCTAATAGAAGATTCTTGAATACAGGCTTCATTTTCATTTCAGTGATAAATAGATCTAGAGCAGAGGTCCCCAACGTTTCTGGGCTTGAGAGCCACAGTCAGCTCTGAGAGAAGGTCGCGAGCCACATCCAGCCTTGAGAGAGGGTCACGAGCCACATTCAGCTCCCGCCCCCCTCACAATAGTGGCAACCAAAGCCCCCATTACAGGCATAATGGTAACCAACGGTTTTCCACAAAAATCAATCACCCCAAAGCAGTATACAAAGATCCAAGGGTTCCTACAATACCCCCATTCACTATTCTCCTATAAAGCACTCCCAAGACACTGTCACATCCAGCTTCAAACATCTCCTCTGACAGGTGGTGTCATCTTGTCTCCAGCGTACCATACTTAAATCATCTCAAAACCCTAAGACCAGTTCATGTGCATCCAGATCTGCTCTTCTGTGCAGGGCTGCTCACAAAATTCAGATGTGCTCTTCATACCTGTTTGCTAGAACTAGAGCTAATGCACCAAGCTGAAAGACAGCCGCGAGCCACAATTAATGGGGCCGCGAGCCACACGTGGCTCCCGAGCTACAGGTTGGGGACCCCTGATCTAGAGAGATAATGATGAACATCAGAAGCATAAGGAAAAAAATAACCTTTGTTCAGCGGTGGCATATTTTTGGAAATGCAGTAATATAGATAGAATGTCACCATGGTAACCAAGATTCAGTCCAATAGAATTGATATACCCATCGTTGATTAAGCTCTATAATAATATTCACAGGATAAGGCAATCAATGACCTTGTCTATATTTCATATATGCTGTGCACTAGAAAGCATTTCTGGAACCGTAAAGAGCTAGGCATGCAGATATACACTCAATAAAAAGGTCAGAGCCAGAAAGGCTTCCTGTCGTTAGATCACTTTCATTCTGTCCTGGATTACAAGGTCAATTTAGAAAACAAGGCGCACTACCATAACCAAATTTATCATATAGGTGCTAAATCCAGTAGTAAATAAATATAACATGAAAGATATCAGAAAAAAACTTTATTAGCAATAATAAATAAAATGCTAATTTAGTTTTTTCTGATATTATTATTCAACTGGTAGTGTGCATATCGTATAGTAATGCTTTTTTCTCTTTTCTTCGTGGATTACAATGTCAAACTAACTGAGAAAATAACAAAATTCTGGATAATCCAACAAGTACTAATAATATATTCATGACGAATATGCAGCTTAAATGTAACAGTATTAGCAAACAGAAGCAAATGATTAACACTGTGAATTGTTATGTAAGCTTTGCCATGCACAATATTGAAGTGATGTAAGATGGATATCTTGTGCATCTCTATTAAATGCCACAGTATGCACCTGATCAGATTTAAAGGGAATCTGTCACCCCCTGGACGAACTTAAGCTATTACTATTTAAAGGGACACTGTCACCTGAATTTGGAGGGAACAATTTTCAGCCATAGGGGTGGGGTTTTCGGGTGTTTGATTCACCCTTTCCTTACCTGCTGGCTGCATGCTGGCTGCAATCTTGCCTTGCGCAGGCGTGTACTATGGAGGACAGAGAATGAACTTCAATCCAATATTGCAGCCAGCATGCAGCCAGCGGGTAAGGAAAGGGTGAATCAAACACCCAAAAACCCCACCTCCATGGCTGAAGATTGTTCCCTCCAAATTCAGGTGACAGTGTCCCTTTAAGCACCATACTGTGTGAGAACCAGTATCGGGTTGTGGAGGGGCCATCATACTGTGTGGGTAGCTGTGGTGGACATCATAATGTGTAGGGGGCTGTGGTGACCATCATAATGTGTGGGGGGCTGGAGTGACCATCTGATTTTGTGAGGTTTGTGGGGCCATTATGCTGTGCTTATGGAAGGACATGCGAACATCATTCTGTATGGGGAAATTTTTTTGGCATCATACTCTATGGGGATCATGGAACGGGTATCATAGTAGGTGAGAAAACTAAGATGCTTCAGTAGGGGCGAAATAACTGTGTAAGTCTAGTAACACATACCCCTCTCTTAAGTCTTCTTCACTTCCGATAATGTGAATTGTGCCTCACTGAAATCGGGACACGTACACCCGGCTTCAGAGTATCAAGGCAGGCAGGTAAAGAAGCCGTGCACATGAGCGAGGTATGTGATAACATGCTTGTTACGTGTTACGGAACCACTCAGCACCCAGAATATGTTGTGCAGTTATATGTATGTATAATAGGTTCCATGTGAGATGCATGTCCCTAATGCATCAGCCCACAGGCTGCGCCCCTGGGCAGAGGGGACACAATATTCCCCTTTTGTCTGCCCCCCCACCTTTGTAATTCCCACAGTAAATATCGGCAGGCTCCGGCCACCTGTGGCTATTGTAATGTATGTCTGGCCTGCCGCTTTTCTATTGGCCTGCCCTCTGTATCTGTGTGATATATTCTGTGTCCTGTGAGTAAAGTGTTGTCAGACTGGAAATACGTGGAGAAGCAGTGATCTTTTATATGCGCCCATGTAACCAAGGAATTCCAGCCAGCGTCCTTCATTCAGACTCCAGCCAAAGCAGAGTGGACCTCCTGAAACATGGGGTGGTACTGAAAGAGGTACCCCAGCTTGGTAGACCCTGTTACAATGGTAAGTGAGCCGGCTTGTCTGGGGACACGAATGCCCAATCGACTAGTCAAAAATCTTATTTACATATCATAAACGCACTTTAGACATACTTTTTCTAAAGATCTGTTTAAGTGTGTAATGTAATAAAATGACTGTTAGTCAGGGAGTTTAGCTATGTAGACACAACAGCTGGTGGTTCTGGGGTTTCTGGGGTCCTGACAGGTTCCCTTTCAGTTCTTCTCTTCTAGCCCTCAGGAATAAAGCTCAGTTTCGCTTGTAAAGAGCACTAAATCACTTAACCACTTAGCATTGTACAATATAAAATTCTGGCATTACATAGCCACAGCTTTAGAGGACATGCTAAATTTAATTTGTGTATATGTGTATCTACAAATTGAGCAAAGCTAGGTCTGTGACTATTTTGACCTCAGTTTGTGATTTCATCATGAAGTGATAATATTGGGGGTACACATACCAAATATATGGCTTGTACAGTTGCCCAGGGGTCCAGTAGATTAGATGGATCGTTGCCACCACCAAATAAACTTCCTACTGTCTCTTAGATTGCATTTAAGGGACTGAGCTAATGAATTTAATTAGCGCTACTATACATAGGGATGCACTATGATGAGAAATTGAGTAGAAAGAGGCCACTATTACGTTTTTGCACAAGGAGCATCTGTTGTGTCTGCCCCAGGATATGGTCATAGCTAGCAACATTTGTAACTTAAGGACATTTTAATACATCCAATGGAAGGAGCAATGGAATGAAACTGAAAGGGAGATGATACAGATTACAAAATAGGGTGACTAATGAGTGTAACAGGCTGCGACGAGAGGTGTGGTGAGTTCTCCTTGAATGGAAGTCTTCAAGCAGGATGGGCAGACATCTGTCTGAGATGGTTTAGTGAATCCTGCATTGACCAGGGGGTTAAATAGGATGACCCTGGAGGTCCCTTTCAACTCTAACATAATATGATTAAATGATCCCTGCTCTGTCTGAACCCTGCCCTCGACCACCTGTTTGTGGGCAAAGTTTAACCTCATTCCTTTGGTCTGGGATACCTCACATTTGTCATGATTGTTTCTGATAACTTGGGACAGTGTTAGAGATTCAGGACAGTTGGCATATATGTATGACGTAACAATGTATTATCTGTGATTACCCATAAAACAACAGACGTGCAAGTAACAATACTGTGTAAGGAGAGGGCTAAAAGAAGCAACAGAAACATCCCTGGGAAATGTCAATGTACATATATTTTTGAGCTCTCTAATAAACCAAATAACTAGACATTGAGTACTAAAACTATATCACAAAAAAAACAAAGTTTTTGTCTCTCTTTCACCAGGAATTGTGCCAGGACCTGTTTGGCCTGCATGTCTAATGGGAAATATTGAAGCCTTTTTTGAACAAACAAGTAGTGTAGGACTGGTAATGGCCCAGCACAGTAATGAACTGGTATAGGACAATTGTTTAATATACAGGTGCTTCTAAGACAATTAGAACATCTCAAAAAGTTAATTTATTTCAGTTCTTCAATACAAAAAGTGAAACTCATACAGTAAATTATATGGAGTCATTACAAACAGAGTGATCTATTTCAAGTGTTTTCACTGAGCTATAAGGCAAAAAGACGGATTGCACCACCAATGCTGCTGATTCCTGTGCTGTCAATGTCATACCATACTTCAGGCTTAGCCTTATGACCCCGGGTGCCAGTCCAGGAAAACACAGTGTCATAAATCCTCCAAAGAAAAGCAGATAGCACTCACCGGTCTTTTGTAGAAATTCCACTCTTTATTTGTAGTAAAAAAAACATGGTGGCTGGGGGAGTGAGGACAGGAGTGGGCAGAAGCTTGACGACGGCCGTTTCGTGCCTTCTAGCACTTCCACGGGTCAATTCAAGTGTTTATTTCTGTTAATGTTGATGATTATGGCTTACAGCCAATGAAAAGTTTACAAAAGAAAAAAAACCCACATACTCCCTCATTATCATCTATCCTCTCCTGATGAACCCATGTCTGGGGGAAATGCGTCGAGAGTTTTGCTTTGATCTATGCGAGGACTCACTCTATTAGGACCCGCAACTGCCTATACATCATAAATCCAACAGATGAGTATAAGACTGCATAATGAGGGTATCTTTGCTACAGGGGCAAACGGTGCACCTGTTGGTTTGTGGGTGGTAGTTGGTGGGTGTAGTGACACAATATGACATCTGTATTGTGTTATCTATCTATATACATGTTGTTTACAAACACTTTTATTGTAGTAGTGCCAGCTAATTTATAATGACTTTTGGTGTTTTGTTTATTGAGGTCATGATGATGTTGCAGAGTACCTAGACCCTTCTTTTCCATGTATGTATACATTTATTTGCATAGGATATGTTTGATAGTATATGTCTCTTTACTTACATCACATTGTTGGTGGGCCCCATGTTTGCTATTTAGCACGATAATGCCATTACATGATATTACAGCCATCTGGCCTTCTATTTCTGACTATCTCCTTATAGGGTGTAGCTAGGAGATTAGGGACAGCCATCGTACGAGCGGGGGTGCCATTCTCATATTCCTTAGGGTGCCAACCTCCGCATCTAGGTAGGCATTTATATATACAGGTCTTTTGCAGTGTCTAGGGAAATTTCACCTATATCTGCACATCTGTAGAATTAAGTGAATGGCAACACTGTTGTATCACGGGTACTACTATTTGTAGGTGGGTTTACCTCTCTATTAGTCAATTGAGGTTTTCTGTGACTGGATTTTTATCAGTCTAGTCTTATCTTGGGAGATCTCCCGTGAATTTTTGAGTTACCTACCATTTAAGGTACCTTCACATTTAGCGACGCTGCAGCGATCCAGACAACGATCCCGATCGCTGCAGCGTCGCTGTGTGGTCGCTGGAGAGCTGTCACATAGACAGCTCTCCAGCGACCAACGATGCCGGTCCCCGGATAACCAGGGTAAACATTGGGTTCCTAAGCGCAGGGCCGCGCTTAGTAACCCGATGTTTACCCTGGTTACCAGCGTAAACGTAAAAAAAAAAAACACTACATACTTACCTTCCGCTGTCTGTCCTCCGGCGCTGTGCTTCTCTGCACTGACTGTGAGCGCCAGCCGGAAAGCACAGCGGTGACATCACCGCTGTGCTCTGCTTTCCGGCTGGCCGGCGCTCACAGTGCAGAGAAGCACAGCGCCGGAGGACAGACAGCGGAAAGTAAGTATGTAGTGTTTCTTTTTTTTTACGTTTACGCTGGTAACCAGGGTAAACATTGGGTTACTAAGCGTGGCCCTGCGCTTAGTAACCCGATGTTTACCCTGGTTACCAGTGAAGACATCGCAGAATCGGCGTCACACAAGCCGATTCAGCGATGTCTGCGTAGATCCAGCGACGAAATAAAGTTCTGGCCTTCTAGCTCCGACCAACGATGGCACAGCAGGATCCAGACAGCGTGTCAAACTCAACGATATCGCTAGCCAGGATGCTGCAACGTCACTGATCGCTAGCGATATCGTTGAGTGTGAAGGTACCTTAAGTCTATTGCTTTTTTTGGGTATCTTTTGCTTGTTATTTAAATAAAGTATATTCTTTTACGGGGGGGGGGTTCTTTTGTAAACTTTTTTTTTCCCTTGTTGGATATTTAGCTTGTGAGTCAATTACAGCCAATGAAAACCCAAAAGTCATTATTTCAGTAACTTAGATTAATTAGCAAAAAACACCTGCAAAGGCTTCCTAAGCGCTTAAAAAGGTCCCTCAGTCTGTGTCAGTAGTCTCCACAGATGTCCAGAAGGCAGTCAATTACACACTCCACAAGGAGAGTAAGGCTGGGTTCACATTGCGCTAGGTGTGTCCGTCTAACGGACTCGTTTTTAAGTAGTAAAAACGCAATGTAACGCACATACTAACGCGCCCATAGACTTGCATTGTCTGACGCATCGTGACGCATCCCTAAATTGGTATGCGTTTGTCACATAACGTTTTTTTTCTGACGGACCTTCAACGCGGCTTGCAGCGTTCTCGGGTCCGGCCAAGCTAACGCACTACTAACGGAAGCGTTCATTCTGCCATAGAAGGCTATGGCAAATGCAGTCAGACGCAAATCATGAAAAATTTCCAAATAGGACCACACATTTCAATAGCGTTTGAGTGTGGTCACATGTGGTCATGTGACAGGAAATGTGATTTCGGCCATTAAAGGAGGAATATCCCACTCACACAAAGTCTCCTGCACGTGACAGTGTTTTGCCGTAGCTCTTCTAAAATGTAAGTACATTTCTATATATATATCTCAGTATACATCATAGGAGTCTGTAATGTCCGTCGGATGTGTGTGTACTAAAAATGTATTGCTTTGTTGCACACAAATGTCGGATACAGATGTCAGCAGCAGCAGCAGCGTGTCTGCGATTTTTTCTTCTGAGTCGGTAGGCTTGCACTTTAAAAAACCATGTTGTGTGAAACTCCATTGTATTGAGCTAGGCATAACAATCCTGTTTATTGTTTTATTGTGAATAGGAGTCTTCTGAGCCCATGGCTGCTAGACCTCCTCCCAAAAAACACGCAAAAACAACAAAGGTACATAGCACACATGTTGAATTTTTCAGGCATAAATTTATTGATCCAATGAATGTTAACATTATTTAATGTTAAAATATTTTTTTTTACATTTTACATACACAATAGGTTGTGGCACACGGAGGACAAAAAAGAAAAAAGGTCCCTAGACGTCTGTCGTCGCCACAACTGCCAGAGGTAAATATAAAACTAGAAATATTCTATCCAATATTTACCAACAATCTATCTATTCACTTTCTATCTACTATACCTATAAACTATCTATCAACTATCTATCGCTCCATCTATTAGTCTATCTATATCTATGTATCTATCTATCAATATCTATGTATCTATCTATATCTATCTATATCTATGTATCTATCAATATCTATGTATCTATCTATCTATATCTATCTATCAATATCTATGTATCTATCTATCTATCTATCAATCTATATCTATGTATCTATATCTATGTATCTATATCTATGTATCTATCTATCTATCTATATATCTATCTATTGCTATATCTATGTATCTATCTATCTCTGTATGTATGAATATGGCCATCCAGTGAAATTGACACTATCAACATAACGTTTTGTGTTTACATAGTCCAAGTCAGCGACTAAAAAAAAAAAAGATTGTCGTTGACGAAGAGCCATTGACTATCCACAATGAGACACTTATTAACCTTGTGGAAGCCAACCCCTCCATATGGGACCAGAGCGACAGCTCCCACCATGACATTGTGAAGAACCGCAAGTTGTGGGATCAAATAATCTGTCACTTTGATCCCCGATACATGGAGAAGTCGACAACCTCAAAGAAAAAAATTGGTAAATATTGGTGACGTAACATCTGAAAATGTTTAAAAAAAAAAAAAAATTCTATCCTATCAACCTATCCACTTGTTGTCTGCTATCTATCTCTCAATTATCAACTATCTGTACACTATATATATATCTATCTATACACTATTTCTACACTATTTCTTATCTAACAACTATCTATCTACTATTTATATATCAACTATCGTAGCAAACTATGAACAATTTTTCCTATATCTTAAAACTATCTATCTACTATTTTTATATTTTTTTTTTTTAATTTAAAGCCGATGCTGTCCATACCCGTTGGAAGTCCATCCGCGATCGCTTTGTCCGTGACTACCGGAACAGTCAGAATGCACCAAGCGGATCAAGTGGCAAACGGGTGACACCGTATGTGCATTATGACCAACTGCTCTTTCTTCAGAAAACATTGTCTCAGCGCTCGTAAGTACAAAAAGATCTGTGTGCGAGACTAAATTGTTTAAAGGAAAATAATTAATTTTTGTTTTTGGGTTACAGCACGATATGCAGTACCGCTGCTCCTAGACCAGCAGAGGAACTTGAGCCTTCTCCAGTGGAACCAACGCAACCTGAAGATGTGTCTGGCATCAGCGAGCCACGATCTGCGGATAGAAGCACTGTTGCTGCAGGTGTGAGTGCCCGGTTGCAATCACAACGTGGACGCAAGCGAGCATCTCAAAAAGATGAAGCAGATGCAATTATCGTGGATGGACTCCAACGGGTAGAGGACATGTGTCGCAGTGAGCTCAAAGACCTGAGACGAGAAATTACCGAGCTGCAAGCACGCGAGTCTGTATACTCTGCTAATGAGTGGAAGCTACTTTTCTTATCCTATGTGCCTGTAGCACAAAATATCCCGGCACATAGAAACCTTATATTTCGACAAAGACTGAACGAGCTTCTAGAGGAATTTGTGGGCCCCCTGGAACCCGCTCCATCGGGAAGAAGAAGACTGGACATGCCGGCCTACAACCCTCAATATAGAGGCCGGGGTGAAACGAGCGTGGAACCTGAAAGACAATGTAGCAGTCCATCATATAGTTGGGCAGACAATACTCCCGTGCAGTACCAAAGTCTTTAGTACCGTTCACTGTCCCCAGCCAGGTGCAATTACCGCGTTGCAAGTTTTTTTTAATTTTTTGGGGGTTTTTTGTTGTTAAGTTCTATTTTCGTTTTTTTTTCATCCCTATGGGATATCATATGTTACACCTGTGTACCAACAGTTTGTTGGAAAAATACAAAAACATTTAGTAAACTGTTTCAAAGTTCAGATTCTTGTATGACTTTAACTTTTACTTTTTACACGACATAAGGTAACTTTTTACACGACATCAGGTTAAACAACATAACTTTTTACACGACATCAGGTTAAACAACATAACTTTTTACACTACGTAACTTTTTACACGACATCAGGAAGACTTTAAATTATTTTCACACGTGTCTGTCTTGCCATGGAACCTGGCCTTCATGTGTGAAGTAGTGTGCAAATTGATCACGAATCCTCATTATTTGTGATGCAGAACGAACTGCAGTCGATTCAATGCTACTGAGGTTCGACTCACAATCATTGGGGTCTACCAACAGGGGTCCATGTCTCGCCACAAAATTATGTAGACAGATGCACGCCTTCACAACACGGTCCACATTGTCTGGTTGCAGTTGCATGCAGGTTAGTAAAATACGCCATTTTAAGGTCAAAATCCCAAAGGCACACTCCACATAACGTCTAGCCCGGCTCAAGCGATAATTAAAAATGCGCCTGCTGGAGTCTAGACTATGGCTTGAGTAGGGCTTGAGGAGATTTTGTCCTAGTTGGAAGGCCTCATCACCAACTAAAACATAGGGCAAACTTGGGCCTTCGGTCCCCGGAAGAGGCCGTGATGACGGTATATTTAAACTTTGGCTGTACAAACATTGGCCCATGTTGGAGTCTCTGAATACTCTGGAATCGTTAGTCCGGCCATAAGCTCCAATATCCACAGCAACAAAACGGTACCTGGCATCCGCAATCGCCATCAATACTATAGAAAAGTATTTCTTATAGTTATAGTAGAGGGAACCACTATGCGCAGGTTTCTGAATCCGAATGTGCTTTCCGTCCACGGCACCAATACAATTGGGGAAATTAGCCACATCCTCGAACTGTTGGGAAATTGCTAGCCACATTTCTGATGTTGGTGTTGGTAGCACAAGTGGTTGCAAGTTGTTCCAAATGGCATCACAAGTTTCCCGAACCAGTTGACAAACTGTTGACTTCCCAAGTCGAAACTGGTAATGCAGTGACGCAAAAGTTTCTCCGGTAGCCAGATATCTGTCGACATTCAAAACCAAAAAAAAAAAAAATTAGGATTTTAATGATCATCTAAAGGCTAGTTTACAATAGAATATACAATTGCTAAATGAACGTTAGGCAACACGATACCGAGATCTAGTCTTTGTCAATAGAATGATAAAAAAAAATGTATAATTACCTCACAGTCACTACTAAACGTTGCTCCGCACTGATGCTTTCACGAAAAGTGCTGCGATGATGATGTATCTCATCCTTCACATGTGTGAGCAGAACATCAAAGGTCTCAATGGACATCCGTAGATAGCGTTGGAATTTGAAGGGATGATCCCGAAGCTGCACATACAGGGTGTGAAAGGCACCATATGTACTCCGCAAGAAATTCACTTCGTGGATCCAATATCTCCTTTGCGAACTACGCTTTCTCTGCCGAAGTCGCAACCGCATCAAGCGAAATCTGACGAGCTCAGACACAAACATCTTGCTAGCAGAAGTTCACTCAATGCTTTCAAAATGGAGAATGAGTCTGTGCCCACACCCGACAATGACAAAAGGGAAAAAAAAAAAATGAACAACTTTATTGACAGTGACAAACGCAGACAAACGGATACTTCGTAAACGGACATCAAAATGAAAAAACGCGATCACATGCGTTAACGCTAGCGTTACCGTGACGACGAATTTCACATATTTTTGCTCCGTTTCTGTACATGCGTTTAACGCATCCGTTTAACGCCATGTACTTGACGCAATGTGAACCTAGCCTAAGCCACACAAGGTCATTGCTAAAGAAAATGACTGTTCACAGAGTGCTGTATCCAAGCATATTGATGGAAAGTTGAGTGGAAGGAAACAGTGTCGTTGAAAAAGGTGCACAAGCACCACCACTTATAACAGACCTGGTCATGTGCTGGTATGAGCAGGGTAACCTTGCGTGCTCTGGAGGATTTTAATCTATGATGATAGAGTTTGTTACTAATGGTACTTCTTGAGACTGTGGTCCTAGTTCTCTTCAGGTCATTGACCAGGTCCTCCCCTGTACGTACTTCAGGATTGATTCTCTACCTTTTTCAGAATCGTCCATTCTTTACGAGGCAAGATCTTGCATGGAGCCCCAGACCGAGGAAGATTGACAGTCATCTTGTGTTTCTTCTATATTCTAATAATTGTGCCAACGGTTGTTGCCTTCTTACCAAGCTGCTTATCTATTGTCCTGTAGCACATCCCAGCTTTCTGCAGGTCTACAATTTTGTCCCTGGCGTCTTTAGACATCTCTTTGGTCTTGGCCATGGTGGAGAGGTTGGAGTGTGATTGATAGTGTTGACAGGTGTCCTTTATACAGGTAACAAGTTCAAACAGGTGCAATTAATACACAGGCAATGAGTGCAGAATAGGAGGACTTTTCAAAGAAAAACTAACAGGTCTGTGAGAGACTGAATTCTTGCTGGTTAGTGGTGATCAAATACTTATTTCATGCAATAAAATGCGATTTAATTATTTAAAAATCATACAATGTGATTTTCTGGTTTTATTTTTAGATTCTGTCTCTCACAGTTGAAGTGTATCTATGTTAAAAATTACAGACCTCTCCATACTTTGCAGGTGGGAAAACCTGCAAATTTGAAAGTCTATCAAATACTTTTTCCCCACTGTATTATCAGAATGGGAAGGTCCCTGGTTAGTCGTTCTTGTTTGTTTTTTTAATAAAATATTTGTGCATATGTGTGTTTTTTTCTTTTAATTTACTGGGTTTGTAATGGGGGTGCCTTATAGACACCTCTCCATTACAGACACCAGGGCTTGATGCCAGATGACATTGCACAGCTGATAAACAAAACTTGGCACTCAACTTAGGATAAACTTAAGAAGAGCTTTAATGCAGTCCAATGTACGGTACAGACGTTTCGGTCACTACATAGACCTTCATCAGACTGCTTTATCTGAGGACAGTTTATGTGGGTCGCACGGTTTGTGATGATAGTATAAACTAAATCCTAAGTATATAGTAGAAGGGATATGCTGATATGGAGTTGGTGAAGGGGCCAATAGCCAGTGACCTTGCCAGCCTGCTATAAATGTGCTCATAAGTGCCCTGCACTTGTTTCTATTATACTTTTCCTCTGATTGTTGCACTCCAGATTTTGGCTTACAAATACTGATGTAAATACTGACCAAATACTGAGCGTGTAAATGTCGCCTTCTACTCAAACTAAAACCACCTGTAGCCTTGTAGTAAACTGGAACCACCTGTAGGTTTGTAGTTGAACACGAACCACCTGTAGCATTAGGCCACGTCCACATGGTCAGTATTTTACATCAGTATTTGTAAGCCAAAACCAGAAGCGGGTGAAAAAGCAGAAGTGGTGCACATTTTTCTATTATACTTTCCTCTTATTGTTTCTCTGCCGATTTTGGCTTACAAATACTGATGTATAACACAGACCAAATACTGAACATGTGAACGTGGCCTAAGACACTGAAAGTAAAACCACCCGTAGCCTCATACTGCAAATGGAGCAAGCAGTATCCTTATACTGAATCTGGAACAACCAGTAGCTTTTTATTAAACTGGAATCACATTTAGCCTTATACTCAAAATGGAACCACCCATACCTTTACACTGAATTTGGAACCACCAGAAGCCTAAGGCCGGGGTCACACTAGCGTATTGCATCCGATGCGAAAGCATCGGATGCGATATGCTAATGACACTCGGCTCCTGCTAGCAGCAGAGCAGGAGCCGAGTGTCATGCGTCTGTGCTCCGATTCTATCGCACAGGGAGAATCGGAGCACAGCTGCGGAGGAGGCGGAGAAATGAATTTCTCCATCTCCTCCATTGCTGGGGTCCGCTTATAGCGCACATCACTTGGATGATATCCGAGTGGTGTGCGCTGTCTCACTCGCACCCATAGGCTTATATGGGTGCGAGAGAGCCGAGAGTTTTCCTCGGTCCGAGACAATCGCAGCATGCTGCGATTGTCTCGGACCGAGGAAAACGGCCGACAAAAAGTCGGCTGGTGGGAGCGGCCCCATATGGTAACATTGGTCCGAGTGCAATGCGATTTTTTATCGCATTGCACTCGGCCGTATTACGGTCTAGTGTGACCCCGGCCTTACACTCAAACTGGAACCACACATAGATTATCACTAGCAACCTTATAATGAAACTGGAACATGTAAATGTATACTTTAACTAGAACCAACAGCAGCATTAGGCGGGAGTCACACTAGACCGTAATATGGATGAGTGCTATGCGATAAAAAATGTTAATCTATGAGGCAGCTCCCATCATCCGTTGTTTTCTCGGCCGTATTATACGTGCGAGAGAAATCGCAGCATGCTGCGAATTGCACCATACTACGGCCGAGAATTGCCAATGAAAGTCTATAGATGCGAGAAAAACTCACACACCACACGGACCATGAGTGTGACTTGCGAGAAATATGCACCGGTGTCCTTTAGAAAAGCCGGGAATTCAGTGCGGTGTACAGTAAAATCACACTGACAGGTTAAAAAAGAATAGATAAAATAAATGTCTACACATAGTATAGGTAGATATATATATATATATATATATATATATATATGTCATTGACATACATATATATATATATATATATATCTTTATATTTCATAGAGCGTTAGATAGCAGAATAGCCAATAATTCAATTGTCGGGTTCTGTAAAATCATTGCAGAAACAGACAAGATATGAGACATGGTTTACATACAGTAAACGATTGCAGAACAGTTAGATTTTTATATATCCCTCACTAATAATGTTGGTAGTGTTTGTGTCAAAATTTTGGAGCTGTAAGTGTTAAATTAAAGGATTAATTCACAGAAAAAACTTGAGTGGGCTCCCGTGCAATTTTCTCTGCTAGAGAGGGAAAGCCAGTGACTGAGGGCAGATATTAATAGCCTAGAGAGGGACCATGGTTATTGGCCCCCACCTGGCTAAAAACATCTGCCCCCAGACACCCCAGAAAAGGCACATCTGGAAGATGCGCCTATTCTGGCACTTAGCCTCTCTCTTCCCACTGCTGTGTAGCATACTGGCTGGACTGTGTAATGAATGAAAAGCTGTCTGCGCAGCCTCCCCGCCAGACCGATCATGAACTTATTAGCGTGGGAAAGTTTCTGAATATTTTCCCACGCTGTCAAGTTCACCTCAGGTCAGGCAGGACCGACTACCGTTGACGTCACTGAGCATGCGCCGACTCCCCTCCTGATCCGCGGTGAACTGACAGTGTGGGAAAATATTCAGAAACTTTCCCACGCTACAGTGTTCATGTCTGGTCAGTCAGGGAGGCTGTGCAGGCAGCTTTTCATTCATTGCTCCATGGTTCACAGCCCGGACAGTAACATTAGCACCGCTCCAGGTTGTAAACTAATATTCACCTTCAGGTGGTTTTACAGCGTGGGACTTGACTGCACAGCGGACAGGTATGGGATATTGTTGTTTTTTTATTTTGGAATTTTTTTACAGGAGAACGAGGGCTTCACTTGGATTGAGAGTGTAATAAAGATGTTAAAAAGTGTGTTCAATTATTTCATTAAAAAACTTGATTTTTAATTTGTGTGTGTATTTTTAACCTTTTCATACTATTGGATTACCATATATACTCGAGTATAAGCCGAGATTTTCAGCCCACTTTTTTGGGCTGAAAGTCCCCCTCTCGGCTTATACTCGAGTCATATACACGGGGTCGGCAGGTGAGGGGGAGCGGGGGCTGTGTAGATATACTTACCTGCTGCGGCGCGGTCCCTGCAGTCCCTGGCTTCCCCGGCGCTGCAGATTCTTCCTGTACTGAGTGGTCACATGGTACCGCTCATTACAGAAATGAATATGCGGCTCCACCTCCCATAGGGCAGGAGCCGCATATTCATTGCTGTAAATGATCGGTAACTGTGACCGCTCAATTACAGGAAGAAGCTGCAGCGCCGGGGAAGCCAGGGACTGCAGGGACCGCGCCAGGAGCAGGTAAGTATACGGGGAGCGCAGCGCTGCGCGATATTTACCTGCTCCTCGCTCCGGTGCGGCTCCGTCTGCAGCATCCTCTAGCAGTGACGCTCAGGTTAGAGGGCGCGGTGACGTAGTCAGTGCGCGCCCTCTGCTGAGCGTCAGTGCTGCAGACGGAGCCGCATGAGGAGCAGTTAAATATTGAAAGCGCTGGCGTCCTGAGCAAGAGAGGTGAGTATGTGATTTTTTTTTTTTATGGCAGCACCAGCAGCATTCTATATGGCACAGCATTATATAAGGAGCATCTATGGGGCCATATAGAACGGTGCAGAGCATTATATATGGCACAGCATTATATAAGGAGCATCTATGGGGCCAAAAAGTACGGTGCAGAGCATTATATATGGCACAGCTTTATATGGCACATCTATGGGGCCATAAAGAACGGTGCAGAGCATTATATATGGCACAGCATTATATAAGGAGCATCTATGGGGCCAAAAAGTACGGTGCAGAGCATTATATATGGCACAGCTTTATATGGCACATCTATGGGGCCATAAAGAACGGTGCAGAGCATTATATATGGCACAGCATTATATAAGGAGCATCTATGGGGCCAAAAAGTACGGTGCAGAGCATTATATATGGCACAGCTTTATATGGAGCATCTATGGGGCCATAAAGAACGGTGCAGAGCATTATATATGGCACAGCTTTATATGGCACATCTATGGGGCCATAAAGAACGGTGCAGAGCATTATATATGGCACAGCATTATATAAGGAGCATCTATGGGGCCAAAAAGTACGGTGCAGAGCATTATATATGGCACAGCTTTATATGGCACATCTATGGGGCCATAAAGAACGGTGCAGACTGCAGAGCATTATATATGGCATAGCTTTATAAGGAGCATCTATGGGGAAATAATGAACGGTGCAGAGCAATATACCGTATATGGGGCACAGCTTTATAAGGAGCATCTATGGGGCCATAATCAATGGTGCAGAGCAATATACCGTATATGGGGCACAGCTTTATAAGCAGCATCTATGGGGCCATAATCAACGGTGCAGAGCAATATATATGGGGCACAGCTTTATAAGGAGCATCTATGGGGCCATAATCAACGGTGCAGAGCAATATATGGGGCACAGCTTTATAAGGAGCATCTATGGGGCCATAATCAACGGTGCAGAGCAATATATGTGGCACAGCTTTATATGGAGCATCTATGGGGCCATAATGAACGGTATAGAGCATTCTATATAGCACAGTTGTATATGGAGCATCTATGGGGCAATAATGAACGGTGCAGAGCATTATATGTGGCACAGCTTTATATGGAGCATCTATGGGGCCATAATGAACGGTATAGAGCATTCTATATAGCACAGTTGTATATAGAGCATCTATGGGGCAATAATGAATGGTATGGAGCATCTATTTTTATTTTTGAAATTTACGAGTAGCTGCTGCATTTTCCACCCTAGGCTTATACTCGAGTCAATAAGTTTTCCCAGTTTTTTGTGGCAAAATTAGGGGGGTCGGCTTATACTCGGGTCGGCTTATACTTGAGTATATACGGTAATTATGGATAGGTGTCTTATTGACACCTTTCCATTATCAACCAGGCTTAATGTCACCTTACAATAGCAAGGTGACATTAACCCCTTATTACCCCATATGCCAATGCTACACGGCAGTGGTAAGAGAGAGGCTAAGTGCCGGAATAGGCGCATCTTACAGGGGGTTCTTTTCTGGGGTGGCTGGGGGCAGATGTTTTTAGCCGGGGGGGGGGGGGATGGGCAATAACCATGGTTCCTCTCTGGGCTATTAATATTTGCCCTCAGTCACTGGCTTTCCCTCTCCGGTGGAGAAGAATAATCCTTTATGATTTATTTTAACACCTACAGCTTCAAAATTTTACACACACAAACTACTAACATTATTAGGGAGGGATATATCAAAATATAATGGATAAGCAATGGTTTACTGTATGTAAGTTTTTTATACGTTGTGTGTGACGCCGGCCTTATACTGAAACTGGAACCACCAGAAGCCTTATATTCAAACTGAAACCACTAGGAGCCTTAGATTAATACTGGAACCACTAGTACCCTTTCTCAAACTGGAACCACCAGTAGCTTATTCTCAAACTGAAACCACTAGGAGCCTTAGATTAATACTGGAACCACCAGTAGCTGTACACTAAAACTGGCCCCACACGTATCCTCAAACTGAAACCACCAATAGCCTTATATGCAACGGAAGCCACCAGTATACACAGTAGCCTAAGATTAATACTGGAATCTCCAGAAACATTCGACCAATACTAGAGCCACTGGTAGCCTAAAACTGGAACCAACAGTAGGCTTATACTCAAACTCCTGACAATTTAGCTAAAGCTTCTGTTGCAAATGGAAAAAGTCTGCTGTCTCTGTTTTTCACATCAAAGACCTTTAACCTTTTGTTACATTTTATAAAAATCATTTTAGGTTCCAAAAACATACTATAAGCTAACAATGCAGAATAAATAAATGGGCAGGAGACCATGAAAAGCCTCATATCTGTACAAATGTTACACAAGTCTGGAGAAAGAATAACATTTTGTCTATGTGATTTTGCATTTAATGATTTATAGTGCACATTATTAGACCTATAATGATGTTACATACATTATTATGCTGCATTACCAGAAAGTAATTATTATTACCTTGGTCCTACTACTAATTTAACATTATCCACACAGGAAAGTAGATTAAGGATCTGGAACCTGCCTGTAATGATGGGCAATTACTGGTCTGATCCCAATGCATTACCAGGTTTAAAGACTTATGCAATTACAAAAAAGCCAGATCCTATCTTTCCACCATTTATAGTACACAGGGACGCCTTATGGATAAACAGATTATCCCAGATGCCTCTTCCTTATGATTAATAATTGCACCCACCTATATAAACATATAGGATACAGTGCTCTATCAAATCTGAGCTTCTCATACATAGCGTAAAATAGTCTTATATGTGATCAATTGCTGAAGTCAAGGCTCATACAGTGCTGTCGATAATATAGGAGACGTTATGGAGGCAGTAAGAGGAGCTCAGTATATTTGTGGTATATCTGTAGGTGTTTAATATGCACTGGATGTGACTACAGTGTATCTATAGGTGATCTGGAAGCATCCAAGATACTTATATTTTGTACTAGATGGTGGCCCGATTCTAATGCATCGGGTATTCTAGAATATGCATGTCCACTTAGTATATTGCCCAGTCACGTAGTATTTTGCCCAGTCACGTAGTATAATGGTCCATGCAGTTATGGCCCCATAGATGCCCCATATAATGCTCCATGCAGTTATGGCCCCATAGATGCCCCATATAATGCTCCATGCAGTTATGGCCCCATAGATGTCCCATATAATGCTCCATGCAGTTCATTATGGCCCCATAGATGCCCCATATAATGCTCCATGCAGTTATGGCCCCATAGATGTCCCATATAATGCCCCATGCAGTTATGGCCCCATAGATGCCCCATATAATGCTCCATGCAGTTCATTATGGCCCCATAGATGCCCCATATAATGCTCCATGCAGTTATGGCCCCATAGATGTCCCATATAATGCTCCATGCAGTTCATTATGGCCCCATAGATGCCCCATATAATGCTCCATGCAGTTATGGCCCCATAGATGCCCCATATAATGCTCCATGCAGTTATGGCCCCATAGATGCCCCATATAATGCTCCATGCAGTCATACCATCATTGGCACCGGAACCTGCCGCTTCCATGGAGAGGTCACCGGAGCATCGCGAGGAGCGGGAGAGGTGAGTATATAATAATTTTTTTTATTATTTTTAACATTAGATCCTTTTACTATTGACGCTGCATAGGCAGTAAAAACTTGGTCACACAGGGTTAATAGCGGTGGTAACGGAGTGAGTTACCCACGGCATAACGCGGTCCGTTACCGCTGGCAATAACCCTGTGTGAGCAGTGACTGCGGGGAGTATGGAGCAGGCACTGACTGCAGGGGAGTAGGGCGGGACTTATCGAACTGTGGCCGTCGCTGATTGGTCGCGGCAGCCATGACAGGCAGCTGCCGAGACCAATCAGCGAATGAATATCCGTGACAGAAAGAATGAAAGAAGGACGGAAGTGACCCTTAGACAAATATATACAGTGGGGCAAAAAAGTATTTAGTCAGTCAGCAATAGTGCAAGTTCCACCACTTAAAAAGATGAGAGGCGTCTGTAATTTACATCATAGGTAGACCTCAACTATGGGAGACAAACTGAGAAAAAAAAATCCAGAAAATCACATTGTCTGTTTTTTTAACATTTTATTTGCATATTATGGTGGAAAATAAGTATTTGGTCAGAAACAAACAATCAAGATTTCTGGCTCTCACAGACCTGTAACTTCTTCTTTAAGAGTCTCCTCTTTCCTCCACTCATTACCTGTAGTAATGGCACCTGTTTAAACTTGTTATCAGTATAAAAAGACACCTGTGCACACCCTCAAACAGTCTGACTCCAAACTCCACTATGGTGAAGACCAAAGATCTGTCAAAGGACACCAGAAACAAAATTGTAGCCCTGCACCAGGCTGGGAAGACTGAATCTGCAATAGCCAACCAGCTTGGAGTGAAGAAATCAACAGTGGGAGCAATAATTAGAAAATGGAAGACATATAAGACCACTGATAATCTCCCTCGATCTGGGGCTCCACGCAAAATCCCACCCCATGGGGTCAGAATGATCACAAGAACGGTGAGCAAAAATCCCAGAACCACGCAGGGGGAACTAGTGAATGAACTGCAGAGAGCTGGGACCAATGTAAAAAGGCCTACCATAAGTAACACACTACGCCACCATGGACTCAGATCCTGCAGTGCCAGACGTGTCCCACTGCTTAAGCCAGTACATGTCCGGGCCCGTCTGAAGTTTGCTAGAGAGCATTTGGATGATCCAGAGGAGTTTTGGGAGAATGTCCTATGGTCTGATGAAACCAAACTGGAACTGTTTGGTAGAAACACAACTTGTCGTGTTTGGAGGAAAAAGAATACTGAGTTGCATCCATCAAACACCATACCTACTGTAAAGCATGGTGGTGTAAACATCATGCTTTGGGGCTGTTGCTCTGCAAAGGGGCCAGCACGACTGATCCGGGTACATGAAAGAATGAATGGGGCCATGTATCGTGAGATTTTGAGTGCAAACCTCCTTCCATCAGCAAGGGCATTGAAGATGAAACGTGGCTGGGTCTTTCAACATGACAATGATCCAAAGCACACCGCCAGGGCAACGAAGGAGTGGCTTCGTAAGAAGCATTTCAAGGTCTTGGAGTGGCCTAGCCAGTCTCCAGGTCTCAACCCTATAGAAAACCTTTGGAGGGAGTTGAAAGTCCGTGTTGCCAAGTGAAAAGCCAAAAACATCACTGCTCTAGAGGAGATCTGCATGGAGGAATGGGCCAACATACCAACAACAGTGTGTGGCAACCTTGTGAAGACTTACAGAAAACGTTTGACCTCTGTCATTGCCAACAAAGGATATATTACAAAGTATTGAGATGAAATTTTGTTTCTGACCAAATACTTATTTTCCACCATAATATGCAAATAAAATGTTAAAAAAACAGACAATGTGATTTTCTGGATTTTTTTTTCTCAGTTTGTCTCCCATAGTTGAGGTCTACGTATGATGTAAATTACAGACGCCTCTCATCTTTTTAAGTGGTGGAACTTGCACTATTGCTGACTGACTAAATACTTTTTTGCCCCACTGTAGTAGATACATATATGTGTATGCAGGGTAGCAGTGTGTACAGGAGGTGTGTAGTATACTTAAAGATGTTAGTCATGCACTGGGTGTGAAAGCTATACACATATGTGTGCAGGGCGAGAATATATATAGTATATCTATAGGTAAGGTGAATATATCCTATATACATATAATACCAGGCTCGGACTGGCCCACCGGGGAACCGGAGGATCCTCCGGTGGGCCCTGGCACTGACACCTGCTGGACACAGTGGGGCAGAATGGTGGACACACATGGACAGAAATGCTGGACACAGTGGGACAGAATGGTAGACACACAGGGGCAGAAATGCTGGACACAGTGGGGCAGAATGCTGGACACAGTGGGGCAGAATGCTGGACACACAGGGGCAGAAATGCTGGACACAGTGGGACAGAATGGTGGACACACACAGGGGCAGAAATGCTGGACACAGTGGGGCAGAATGCTGGACACAGTGGGGCAGAATGCTGGACACACAGGGGCAGAAATGCTGGACACAGTGGGGCAGAATGCTGGAGACACAGGGGCAGAAATGCTGGACACAGTGGGGCAGAATTCTGGACACAGTGGGGCAGAATGCTGGACACACAGGGGCAGAAATGCTGGACACAGTGGGGCAGAATGCTGGACACACAGGGGCAGAAATGCTGGACACAGTGGGACAGAAGGGTGGACACAGTGGGGCAGAATGCTGGACACAGGGGCAGAAATGCTGGACACAGTGGGACAGAAGGGTGGACACAGTGGGGCAGAATGCTGGACACACAGGGGCAGAAATGCTGGACACAGTGGAACAGAATGGTGGACACACAGGGGCAGAAATGCTGGACACAGTGGGACAGAATGGTGGACACAGTGGGGCAGAATGCTGGACACAGTGGGGCAGAAATGCTGGACACAGTGGGACAGAATGGTGGACACACAGGGGCAGAAATGCAGGACACAGTGGGGCAGAATGCTGGACACACAGGGGCAGAAATGCTGGACACAGGGGCAGAAATGCTGGACACAGTGGGGCAGAATAGTGGACACACAGGGGCAGAAATGCTGGACACAGTGGGGCAGAATGATGGACACAGTGGGGCAGAATGCTGGACACAGTGGGGCAGAATGCTGGACACACAGTGGGGCAGAATGCTGGACACACAGTGGGGCAGAATGCTGGACACACAGTGGGGCAGAATGCTGGACACAGTGGGGCAGAATGCTGGACACACAGTGGGGCAGAATGCTGGACACACAGTGGGGCAGAATGCTGGACACACAGTGGGGCAGAATGCTGGACACACAGTGTGGCAGAATGTTGGAAACAGTGGGGCAGAATGCTAGAGACAGTGGGGCAGAATGCTGGACACAGTGACAGGGGCAGAAATGCTGGACACAGTGGGGCAGAATGCTGGACACAGGGGCAGAATGCTGGACATTGGGGCAGAATGCGAGACACAGTGGGGCAGAATGCTGGACACAGTGGGGCAGAATGCTGGACACAGGGGCAGAATGCTGGACATTGGGGCAGAATGCGAGACACAGTGGGGCAGAATGCTGGACACAGTGGGGCAGAAATGCTGGACACAGTGGGGCAGAATGGTGGACACACAGGGGCAGAAATGCTGGACACACAGGGTTAGAAATGCTGGACACAGTGGGACAGAATGGTGGACACACAGTGGGGCAGAATGCTGGACACACAGGGGCAGAATGGTGGACACAGTGGGGCAGAATGCTGGACACAGTGGGGCAGAAATGCTGGACACAGTGGGGCAGAATGGTGGACACACATGGGCAGAAATGTTGGACACAGCGGGACAGAATGGTAGACACACAGGGGCAGAAATGCTGGACACAGTGGGGCAGAATGCTGGACACAGTGGGGCAGAATGCTGGTCACACAGGGGCAGAAATGCTGGACACAGTGGGACAGAATGGTGGACACACACAGGGGCAGAAATGCTGGACACAGTGGGGCAGAATGCTGGACACAGTGGGGCAGAATGCTGGACACACAGGGGCAGAAATGCTGGACACAGTGGGGCAGAATGCTGGAGACACAGGGGCAGAAATGCTGGACACAGTGGGGCAGAATTCTGGACACAGTGGGGCAGAATGCTGGACACACAGGGGCAGAAATGCTGGACACAGTAGGGCAGAATGCTGGACACACAGGGGCAGAAATGCTGGACACAGTGGGACAGAATGCTGGACACACAGGGGCAGAAATGCTGGACACAGTGGGACAGAAGGGTGGACACAGTGGGGCAGAATGCTGGACACACAGGGGCAGAAATGCTGGACACAGTGGGACAGAAGGGTGGACACAGTGGGGCAGAATGCTGGACACACAGGGGCAGAAATGCTGGACACAGTGGGACAGAATGGTGGACACACAGGGGCAGAAATGCTGGACACAGTGGGACAGAATGGTGGACACAGTGGGGCAGAATGCTGGACACAGTGGGGCAGAAATGCTGGACACAGTGGGACAGAATGGTGGACACACAGGGGCAGAAATGCTGGACACAGTGGGGCAGAATGCTGGACACACAGGGGCAGAAATGCTGGACACAGGGGCAGAAATGCTGGACACAGTGGGGCAGAATAGTGGACACACAGGGGCAGAAATGCTGGACACAGTGGGGCAGAATGATGGACACAGTGGGGCAGAATGCTGGACACAGTGGGGCAGAATGCTGGACACACAGTGGGGCAGAATGCTGGACACACAGTGGGGCAGAATGCTGGACACACAGTGGGGCAGAATGCTGGACACAGTGGGGCAGAATGCTGGACACACAGTGGGGCAGAATGTTGGAAAAAGTGGGGCAGAATGCTAGAGACAGTGGGGCAGAATGCTGGACACAGTGACAGGGGCAGAAATGCTGGACACAGTGGGGCAGAATGCTGGACACAGGGGCAGAATGCTGGACATTGGGGCAGAATGCGAGACACAGTGGGGCAGAATGCTGGACACAGTGGGGCAGAATGCTGGACACAGTGGGGCAGAATGCTGGACACACAGTGGGGCAGAATGTTGGAGACAGTGGGGCAGAATGCTGGAGACAGTGGGGCAGAATGCTGGACACAGTGGGGCAGAAATGCTGGACACAGTGACAGGGGCAGAATGCTGGACACAGTGACAGGGGTAGAATGCTGGACACAGGGGCAGACTGTGAGACCCAGGGGCAGAATGCTGGACATTGGGGCAGAATGCGAGACACGGGGCAGAATGGAGATACGGGGCATGATTGGAGACACGGGGCAGGATTGCAGACATGGGGGCATGGTTGGAGACATAGGGGGCAGAATGGAGACATGGGGCATGATTGGAGACACTGGGGGCAGAATTGGAGACAGATCGTGCAGGATCATGGGGCAGGATGGATATGATGGAGACAGATGGGGCAGGATGGAGAGATCACATGGGGCGATCATATGGGGCAGGATGGGGAGATCATATGGGGCAGAATGGATACTCATGAGGGCAGGATGGGAGAACATCTGGCTGACGCCAGGAATGAGACACACGACACGGGGCCAGGCTGGGGGATATTATTAATACCATAGGGGCTAATTTAGGGATATTATTACTGCAGTGATGTATTTATTTTATTTTTTGAGTATACTGTTTTAAATGGGGGGCGGTCCTGTTACTGTGTAGAGTGATACTATGTCGCCTTCTTCATGTGGTGTAATGTAGAGGCTGTGAAAAATTAAGTAATGTGTTCTGCAAGCGGAGCTCGAGATAACTGTGTTATTTCCTGCAGAGAGAAGTCCTGGCTGGATGAAATGATGGCGGTCTGTGCTGGATGAAAGATGAAGGACTTCACCTAGAGATGTCACTGGTGAGTCAGTGTGTTACCTATACACTGACACTATACACTGTATACAGAGCTCCTGTGTATAATTTCACTAGTGATCACTATATTATCTGTATACTAAGTACAGATCTCCTGTGTATAATGGCACTTATGGTGATAGTATGGTGCTTTTTTTTTTAATTACTGATCAGAATTGTAGTATTCAGTCACTATGTGGTGGTAATATGTGGTCTGGACATGGTGTTGTGGTATTTGTTCCTTGTATGTGATATTATTCGATCACTGTGGTGGTAATATGTCATCTGGTCATGGTGTTGTGGTATTTGTTCCTTCTATGTGATATTATTGGGCATTTTAAAAATTGAAAAATAAATAAAAATATACCTAAATTGTATTGCATATTTTAACAAATATTTAATAGGTTACAGTAGAGTAGGGCCTGGCCAAAAGTGTTTACCGTGTTATGGTGGCGGCTTAAAAAATCTTTTGGCCAAAACAAAAGCTGCCTGCTATGTAAGTGATCTGGTGATGGGAACTGTTAATGTGTGATTGGTGAGAAGTGGAGTTTTTCCAAGAGAGAGCGGTGGGACTGTGGACAGTTCGAGGGGTGGAGCCTGGAGGCGGGGCTGGGGTGGAGCCTGGGCGGAGTCTCAAGGGGGCCCCGAAAATTTTGCCAGTATGGGGCCCCGAAATTTCTAGTGGCAGCCCTGGTGGCCGTTATACAGTATGGAGCATCATTTGTCGCCATTATACAGTATTGAGCATTATGTGGGATCATTATACAGTATGGAGAACTGTGTGGCCGTTATACACTATGGAGCACTATGTGTGTGTGGCCATTATACAGTATGGAACACTGTCTGGCCATTATACAGTATGGAGCAATGTGTGGCCATTATACACTATGGAGCATCATGTGTGGCCATTATACAGTATGAAGAACTGTGTGTGGCCATTATACAGTATGCAGCATCATGTATGGCCATTATACAGTATGGAGCATCATGTGTGGTGGCCGTTATACAGTATTGAGCATCATGTGTGGCCATTATACAGTATGGAGCACTGCGTGGCCATATTTTTGTTTGCTTATAATTATTGTATATAAAACAGTGTGATCAGCAGTGCTAAATGGCTGCGGTTGGGACGTGGATATGGGTGTGACTAGTTGTGAAATGGGTCTGGTCAGAGGCGTGGCCTAAAATTTGCCGCGGCGCACTGCGCGCGCCGCAAACTTTATGCCTCCTTCCCTTCTTCAAAAGTTGGGAGGTATGGTACCGCATTTGCCAGATCACGGCAAGTGCCGCAAATCCCATAGGGAATGAATGAGGCCGAACGCAGTGTTGCCGTAAGTGATCCGTTACGCGGCAGATGCAGAAAAACTGCCCGATCTGCTGCAAAAGGTGACTTTCACATCAGCGATTCTTGCCAAAGTCACTGCTGATAGTGTCATACTCAGGGGGAGGCAGCACTAAAAGTGCCTAGGGCAGCAGAAACTCTAAATACGGCCCTGGGGGGCTACATTATATTCTGTGGGGGGACTGCATTATACTTAAGGTACTACATTATATTATGGGGAGCTACATCATACTATATGAGGGGTTACAGTATACTCTATGGGGGGCTGCATTATATTCTGTGGTGGGGCTGCATTATTCTCTCAGGGGACTACATAATATTATGGGGGCTACAGTATACTCTGTGGGGGGGCTGCATTATATTCTGTGGTGGAACTGCATTCTCTCGGGACTACATTATATTCTATGGTGGGTGGCATTATACTATATGGGGGGGGGCTGCATTATACCCTATGGGGTGCTACATTATATTCTATGGTGGGGACTGCGTCATACCTGAGAGGGTTGCATTATATTTTGTGGGGTGCTGCATTATATTCTATGAGAGGGGACTGCATTATATTTTATGAGGGGGCTACATTATATTCTGTGAGGGGGCTACCCCAACCCTTGCTACATTATTAAGATGTGAACTACCTTATATTATACCCTGATATTAGCGCTTTTTACCGCACAATTGGTGGTCTTGTATCTATTTCTATGTAGCTACATAGTGGGCCCCAAGAATGATTTTCTCTGGTGGGCCCAAGGTGCTCCAGTCCGACGCTGTATAATACTGTATATACATATACGTGTATGCAGGGTAGCAGTGTACAGTAGGTGTGTAGTATACCTATAGATGTTAGCCGTGCACTGGGTGTGAATATATCTTTATGTACATATAATATTTACATCTATGTGTATGCAGGGTGCAGGACAGCAGTGTGTAGTTTACCTATAGACGATAACTATGCACTGGCTGTAAATACATCCATAGATACATATAATTCATCCTTATACGTGTATGCAGGGCAGCAGTTTGTAGTATACATATAGACGATAACTATGCACTGGCTGTGAATACTTCCATATATACATATAATTCATTCTTATACTTTTATGCAGGGTGCAGGGCAGCAGTTTGTAGTTTACCTATCTACTACATAATTGTTTAAGGCTATGTGCTCATGTTGCGGATTAGGCTTAGGAATTTCTGGTGCGGATTCTGCCTCTCCTGGCAGAAAACGCACCTGCGGATTTGTCGCGTTTTTTGTGCGGCTCCGCAGCGTTTTTTGTGCGTTTTTGCTGCTGTTTTCTTGCGGATTTGCTGCGTTTTTTACCCCTGCGGTTTTCTATAATGGAATGGGTACAAAAACGCTGCAGATTCACAAAAAATAAGTCACATGCTACTTCTTTTAAACCGCAGCGTTTCCGCAGCGGAATTTCCGCAAAGTGTGCACAGCATTTTTTTTTTTCATTGGTTTATATTGTACTGTAAATCAATTGCGGATCTGCAGCGTTTCTGCACCTCAAAAAACGCTGAGGATCCACAGAGAATCCGCAACATGTGCACATAGCATAGGGTCACTTCCGTCTGTCTTTCTGTCTGTCTGTCACGGATATTCATTGGTCGCGGCCTCTGTCTGTCAAGTAAATCCAAGCTGCTGATTGGTTGTGGCAAAACGCACTGTCACGGATATTCATTGGTCGCGGCCTCTGTCTGTCAAGTAAATCCAAGCTGCTGATTGGTTGTGGCAAAACGCCCACGACCATTGCCACGACCAATCAGCGATGGCCATAGTCTGGCAGCGAAATGGCCGCTGCTTTACTGCCCTGCAGTCATCGCTGAGTGCTCACACAGGGTTAATGCCAGTGTTAACAGAAAGGGCCCGCTCCATACTCCCCTCCAGTCAGCCCTCCCACAGGGTTAATGGCAGCGTTAATGGACCGCGTTATGCCGCGGTGTAACGCACTCCATTAACGCTGCTATTAACCCTGTGTGACCAACTTTTTACTATGGATGCAGCGTATGCAGCATCAATAGTAAAACGATCTAATGTTACAAATAATAATAATAATAGTAAAAAAAAGGTTATTCTCACCCTCCGACGTCGATGACTGTCCTCGGCAGTGCAAGCGGCAGGTTCCAGTGCCAAGGATGCTATGTGAGAAGGACCTTCCATGACGTCACGGTCATGTGATCGCGACGTCATCACAGGTCCTGTGCTGATACCAACCCTGGGACCAGAAGCTACCGCGTGCATCGCACACAGGCGCAAGGACTTCAAAGGGGTCTTCGGAAGGTGAGTATATGTTTATTTTTTATTTTAAGTCTTTTTTAACCACGCATATAGTGCCCACATTGCTATATACTACGTGGGCTGTGTTACATACTGCGTGGGCTCTGTTATATACTACATCTCTATGCTATATACGATGTAGCTGGGCAATATACAACGTGGCTGTGCAATATACAACGTAACTGTCCAATATACTACGTGGCTGTGCAATATACTACGTGCTCTGTGCTATATACTACGTGCTCTGTGCTATATACTACGTAGCTGTGCAATATACTATGTGGCTGTGTCGGTTTTGTTATATACTACGTCGACTGTGCAATATACTACGTGGCTCTGTTATATACTACATGGCACTGCAATATACTACGATATACGACATGGCTATGTTATATACTACGTGGCTCTGCTATATACTACGTGGCTGACCAATATACTACGTGCCTGTGCAATACACTACGCAGCTGTGCAATACACTACGTGGCTATGTTATATACTACGTGGCTGTGTTATATACTACGTAGCTCTACTATATATACTACGTAGCTCTACTATATACTACGTCGATTGTGTTATATACTACATCACTGTGCAATATAGTACATAGCCTGTGCTATACACTACCTATATATTCTAGAATACCCGATACGTTAGAATCGAGCCCCATCTAGTAGAATATAACCAGGCACTGGCTGTGAATACATCCATAGATACGTGTATGCAGGGTGCAGGGCAGCAGTGTGTAGTTTACCTATAGACTATAACCAGGCACTGGGTGTATATACATCCATAGATACGTGTATGCAGGGTGCAGGGCAGCAGTGTGTAGTATACCTATAGACTATAACCAGACACTGGATGTGAATACATCCATAGATACGTGTATGCAGGGTGCAGGGCAGCAGTGGGTAGTATACCTGTAGACTATAACCAGGCACTGGCTGTGAATACATCCATAGATACGTGTATGCAGGGTGCAGGGCAGCAGTGTGTAGTTTACCTATAGACTGTAACCAGGCTCTGGGTGTATATACATCCATAGATACGTGTATGCAGGGCACAGGGCAGCAGTGTGTAGTTTACCTTTAGACTATAACCAGGCACTGGGTGTATATACATCCATAGATACGTGTATGCAGGGCGCAGGGCAGCAGTGTGTAGTTTACCTATAGACTATAACCAGGCACTGGATGTGAATACATCCATAGATACGTGTATGCAGGGTGCAGGGCAGCAGTGTGTACTTTACCTATAGACTATAACCAGGCACTGGGTGTATATACATCCATAGATACGTGTACGCAGGGCACAGGGCAGCAGTGTGTAGTTTACCTATAGACTATAACCAGGCACTGGCTGTGACTACATCCATAGATACGTGTATGCAGGGCACAGGGCAGCAGTGTGTAGTTTACCTATAGACTATAACCAGGCACTGGCTGTGAATACATCCATAGATACGTGTATGCAGGGTGCAGGGCAGCAGTGTGTAGTATACCTATTGCCTATAACCAGGCACTGGCTGTGACTACATCCATAGATACGTGTATGCAGGGTGCAGGGCAGCAGTTTGTAGTATACCTATAGACTATAGCCAGGCACTGGCTGTGAATACATCCATAGATACGTGTATGCAGGGTGCAGGGCAGCAGTGTGTAGTTTACCTATAGACTATAACCAGGCACTGGGTGTATATACATCCATAGATACGTGTATGCAGGGTACAGGGCAGCAGTGTGTAGTTTACCTATAGACTATAACCAGGCACTGGGTGTATATACATCCATAGATACTTGCATACAGGGCGCAGGGCAGCAGTGTGTAGTTTACCTATAGACTATAACCAGGCACTGGGTGTATATACATCCATAGATACGTGTATGCAGGGCACAGGGCAGCAGTGTGTAGTATACCTATAGACTATAACCAGGCACTGGCTGTGAATACATCCATAGATACGTGTATGCAGGGTGCAGGGCAGCAGTGTGTAGTATACCTATAGACTATAACCAGGCACTGGCTGTGAATACATCCATAGATACGTGTATGCAGGGTGCAGGGCAGCAGTGTGTAGTTTACCTATAGACTATAACCAGGCACTGGGTGTATATACATCCATAGATACGTGTATGCAGGGTGCAGGGCAGCAGTGTGTAGTTTACCTATAGACTATAACCAGGCACTGGGTGTATATACATCCATAGATACTTGCATGCAGGGCGCAGGGCAGCAGTGTGTAGTTTACCTATAGACTATAACCAGGCACTGGCTGTGAATACATCCATAGATACGTGTATGCAGGGTGCAGGGCAGCAGTGTGTAGTTTACCTATAGACTATAACCAGGCACTGGCTGTGAATACATCCATAGATACGTGTATGCAGAGTGCAGGGCAGCAGTGTGTAGTTTACCTGTAGACTATAACCAGGCACTGGCTGTGAATACATCCATAGATACTTGCATGCAGGGCGCAGGGCAGCAGTGTGTAGTTTACCTATAGACTATAACCAGGCACTGGCTGTGAATACATCCATAGATACGTGTATGCAGGGTGCAGGGCAGCAGTGTGTAGTTTACCTATAGACTATAACCAGGCACTGGCTGTGAATACATCCATAGATACTTAGAGAACAAAAAGAAAGATGATCAAAAGGCCAAAATATGAAAAAATGCCAAACTTTATTAAATAACAACCATATAAAAGCATATGATCACAGTGTAAAATACAGGGAAAGCACACCCACCCATAAGATACCATCATACATAAAACGCACACCCACAGGATATATATGACAACACACGATCATATATTGGGACAATGTAGGCACCCAGACTAACCAAATAGAACTAATACAGATCTATAATGACCCCTAGCCCAATCACTGCCCACGGGGAAACCTCGCTTAGTCATATGGAATTTACATCTGCACAACAGACCTCATATCCAGTATATCCTACTACCCAAAGTATCCCCATGCCCCCATAGTCTGTAGCATACACGGCTCCAAAGCCCTATAGTACCTAAATGATATCTGCATAATCACCTGCTCCAGACGGTGGGGGGAGTGTTGTCAGTCCTGCGGTAGCGCGTCCGCCCCGACGCGCGTTTCGGTCACCTTTATCAAGGGGCCGCACATGCACACACATCCCTAATCTTCCTGTTATATAGTCACCGGCCGCCGCATGAGACGCGCGACCGGATGTGACGTCCACACCCCCCTGGATGTGACGCGTACTGTTGCCCAGTCAACGGGCGACGCTGGCCGGCGTCGGCGTCACATGAGAGGCGGGGCCGGGGCGGGCCCAGCACTCATGTAGAGACGCCGAAAGCAGGCAAGCGCAGCGGTGAATGGACACAGCACGCGTCAGGGGGAGGACTTAAGATAAGCCACTTACGCCCAGATACAACACGTAAACATATGAATACCCTACCATAACAACCAGTGCCGGACTGTGGTGGAACAAAGAGATATTATCTACATAACGTATGCAATATATGGGAACATTTACAAACACCTGGAACAATATATTAAACAATAGTCATCACATCTCGAATCCTCCAATGAGAACATCGCAGCCACCAAAATATTCAGTATGACTTGAGTATTGTGTTCATAGTGCTATCGACGCTATTGCTCCAGTATGCGTGTCCAATCCTTTATTGCTCCCACTTTCGAATACATCACCACGGTGTGCATGAACGATCAAAACTGAAATATATTAAAATGAAATAATCAACCCATCATATAAAAACACAATATAATTAAAAGAAAATATGTAATGACAGTACCAAATACATATCGGCGGTACCGTGGTTATAAGAAGGGGGCATAACTAATATTGTCGTTGAGTCCAGATGGATGGACCGTATCCAAGGTCCATATCCACCTGGACTCTAGTTGGGCCAGCCTCCTAGTCATATTACCACCACGGATGTTCATATCCAACATATCGATCCCCCTACATCTCAACAGGTCCCCATTACAATCATGGTACCGTCTGAAATGACGGGGGATCGTTTTAAGTGCCGTGATGTCCTCGGCATTAGCCGCCGCCGTAATCCCTAAGATGTGCTCACGGATCCTCTGTCCGGTGGGAACTGACTGGATCATGTGACCCGGGTGGGAGGAGGAAGTGTGCAACAACATGTTTGTAGAGGTGGGCTTACGGTATATACTTGTTTGCACCTCCCCCTTCTCATCTTTTGAGAGTAAGACATCCAGAAATTCAATGGTTTTAGAATCATACTTATAAGTGATAAATATGTTCAACTGATTGTCATTTAATGATGACATAAAACTTTCCAGGTCGTCACTAGACCCCTGCCAGATCAGCAAAATGTCATCGATGTACCGCGTCCACGAAAGGACACGGCACATCGGCGACGACTGATCTGGCAGGGAGAGGTCCCTTTCCCACAGCCCCAGGAACAGGTTGGCATAAGCCGGGGCAAAGGACGCCCCCATCGCTGTTCCCTGGAGCTGCAGGAAAAAGGACCCCTTAAACACAAAAAAATTATGTGTCAACGTAAACCTTAACAATTCAACCACCAATTTCTGGATGTCTATCGGAAGATTGGACATACTAAGAAAGACCTCCGTGGCATGGATCCCATCCACATGCTTAATGCTCGTATACAAGGATTCCACATCCCCAGTCACAAACACCATATCGTCATCGAGCTGTAGGCCGTCTACTCTCCTCAACAGTTCACCCGTATCTTTCAAAAATGATGGCAACCCCTCCACAATAGGTTGCAGTTTGGAATCTATCCAACGGTTTACGTGTTCAAGATAATTGCCCCTTCCAGAAATAATAGAGCGTCCAGGGGGAGTCTGCGCGTCCTTATGGATTTTCGGTAGTAAATAAAGCGTAGGGATGGTCGGTTCAGGTACCACCAATGCAGTAGCCAATTCCTTGGTTATGGTACCCTGCTCCCTCGCTTGGTTGATAATCAGATGTAGCTGTGTGGTAAAGGAGGACAATGGGTTGAATGTTAGTTTTTTATAACATGTGGTATTATTTAGTTGGCGAAAGGCCTCCTTTTCATAGAGTACCTTTGGCCAAATCACCACATTGCCCCCCTTATCAGCTGGTTTATATACCACATCCTCTACCTCCTGAAGGACGCGCAGACGCCCCCTCTCTTCCCTGGTCAGGTTATCTTTATACACATACCGTGGAATACTCATAAACTCCTTGGAAACAATTTGAACGAACAAGTCTACATTAGAACAAGTTGATAGAGGAGGAAATATATGTGGGTATGACCACTAGACCATTGAAGATAAGGATCCGTGAGCACATCTTAGGGATTACGTCGGCGGCTAATGCCGAGGACATCACGGCACTTAAAACGATCCCCCGTCATTTCAGACGGTACCATGATTGTAATGGGGACCTGTTGAGATGTAGGGGGATCGATATGTTGGATATGAACATCCGTGGTGGTAATATGACTAGGAGGCTGGCCCAACTAGAGTCCAGGTGGATATGGACCTTGGATACGGTCCATCCATCTGGACTCAACGACAATATTAGTTATGCCCCCTTCTTATAACCACGGTACCGCCGATATGTATTTGGTACTGTCATTACATATTTTCTTTTAATTATATGGTGTTTTTATATGATGGGTTGATTATTTCATTTTAATATATTTCAGTTTTGATCGTTCATGCACACCGTGGTGATGTATTCGAAAGTGGGAGCAATAAAGGATTGGACACGCATACTGGAGCAATAGCGTCGATAGCACTATGAACACAATACTCAAGTCATACTGAATATTTTGGTGGCTGCGATGTTCTCATTGGAGGATTCGAGATGATATGACTATTGTTTAATATATTGTTCCAGGTGTTTGTAAATGTTCCCATATATTGCATACGTTATGTAGATAATATCTCTTTGTTCCACCACAGTCCGGCACTGGTTGTTATGGTAGGGTATTCATATGTTTACGTGTTGTATCTGGGCGTAAGTGGCTTATCTTAAGTCCTCCCCCTGACGCGTGCTGTGTCCATTCACCGCTGCGCTTGCCTGCTTTCGGCGTCTCTACATGAGTGCTGGGCCCGCCCCGGCCCCGCCTCTCATGTGACGCCGATGCCGGCCAGCGTCGCCCGTTGACTGGGCAACAGTACGCGTCACATCCAGGGGGGTGTGGACGTCACATCCGGTCGCGCGTCTCATGCGGCGGCCGGTGACTATATAACAGGAAGATTAGGGATGTGTGTGCATGTGCGGCCCCTTGATAAAGGTGACCGAAACGCGCGTCGGGGCGGACGCGCTACCGCAGGACTGACAACACTCCCCCCACCGTCTGGAGCAGGTGATTATGCAGATATCATTTAGGTACTATAGGGCTTTGGAGCCGTGTATGCTACAGACTATGGGGGCATGGGGATACTTTGGGTAGTAGGATATACTGGATATGAGGTCTGTTGTGCAGATGTAAATTCCATATGACTAAGCGAGGTTTCCCCGTGGGCAGTGATTGGGCTAGGGGTCATTATAGATCTGTATTAGTTCTATTTGGTTAGTCTGGGTGCCTACATTGTCCCAATATATGATCGTGTGTTGTCATATATATCCTGTGGGTGTGCGTTTTATGTATGATGGTATCTTATGGGTGGGTGTGCTTTCCCTGTATTTTACACTGTGATCATATGCTTTTATATGGTTGTTATTTAATAAAGTTTGGCATTTTTTCATATTTTGGCCTTTTGATCATCTTTCTTTTTGTTCTCTATGTAGTAATTGATGATAGGCTCTATTGTCCTATTGTTTCTAGCATGGTATATGATTTGATATTTAGTGATTGATTTTCAATTATTATATTACCATGTTTTTGTGTCATATTCACCTTTACATAGATACTTGCATACAGGGCGCAGGGCAGCAGTGTGTAGTTTACCTATAGACTATAACCAGGCACTGGCTGTGAATACATCCATAGATACGTGTATGCAGGGTGCAGGGCAGCAGTGTGTAGTTTACCTATAGACTATAACCAGGCACTGGGTGTATATACATCCATAGATACGTGTATGCAGGGTGCAGGGCAGTAGTGTGTAGTTTACCTATAGACTATAACCAGGCACTGGGTGTATATACATCCATAAATACGTGTATGCAGGGTGCAGGGCAGCAGTGTATAGTTTACCTTTAGACTATAACCAGGCACTGGGTGTATATACATCCATAGATACGTGTATGCAGGGTGCAGGGCAGTAGTGTGTAGTTTACCTATAGACTATAACCAGGCACTGGGTGTATATACATCCATAGATACGTGTATGCAGGGTGCAGGGCAGCAGTGTGTAGTTTACCTATAGACTATAACCAGGCACTGGCTGTGAATACATCCATAGATACGTGTATGCAGGGCGCAGGGCAGCAGTGTATAGTTTACCTATAGACTATAACCAGGCACTGGGTGTATATACATCCATAGATACGTGTATGCAGGGCGCAGGGCAGCAGTGTGTAGTTTACCTATAGACTATAACCAGGCACTGGGTGTATATACATCCATAGATACGTGTATGCAGGGTGCAGGGCAGCAGTGTGTAGTTTACCTATAGACTATAACCAGGCACTGGGTGTATATACATCCATAGATACGTGTATGCAGGGTGCAGGGCAGCAGTGTATAGTTTACCTATAGACTATAACCAGGCACTGGGTGTATATACATCCATAGATACGTGTATGCAGGGTGCAGGGCAGCAGTGTGTAGTTTACCTATAGACTATAACCAGGCACTGGGTGTATATACATCCATAGATACTTGCATGCAGGGTGCAGGGCAGCAGTGTATAGTTTACCTATAGACTATAACCAGGCACTGGCTGTGAATACATCCATAGATACGTGTATGCAGGGTGCAGGGCAGCAGTTTGTAGTTTACCTATAGACTATAACCAGGCACTGGGTGTATATACATCCATAGATACGTGTATGCAGGGTGCAGGGCAGCAGTGTGTAGTTTACCTATAGACTATAACCAGGCACTGGGTGTATATACATCCATAGATACGTGTATGCAGGGTGCAGGGCAGCAGTGTATAGTTTACCTTTAGACTATAACCAGGCACTGGGTGTATATACATCCATAGATACGTGTATGCAGGGTGCAGGGCAGCAGTGTGTAGTTTACCTATAGACTATAACCAGGCACTGGGTGTATATACATCCATAGATACGTGTATGCAGGGTGCAGGGCAGCAGTGTGTAGTATACCTATAGACTATAACCAGGCACTGGGTGTATATACATCCATAGATACTTGCATGCAGGGCGCAGGGCAGCAGTGTGTAGTTTACCTATAGACTATAACCAGGCACTGGCTGTGAATACATCCATAGATACGTGTATGCAGGGTGCAGGGCAGCAGTGTATAGTTTACCTATAGACTATAACCAGGCACTGGCTGTGAATACATCCATAGATACGTGTATGCAGAGTGCAGGGCAGCAGTGTGTAGTTTACCTATAGACTATAACCAGGCACTGGGTGTATATACATCCATAGATACGTGTATGCAGGGTGCAGGGCAGCAGTGTGTAGTTTACCTATAGACTATAACCAGGCACTGGGTGTATATACATCCATAGATACGTGTATGCAGGGTGCAGGGCAGCAGTGTGTAGTTTACCTATAGACTATAACCAGGCACTGGCTGTGAATACATCCATAGATACGTGTATGCAGGGCGCAGGGCAGCAGTGTGTAGTTTACCTATAGACTATAACCAGGCACTGGGTGTATATACATCCATAGATACGTGTATGCAGGGTGCAGGGCAGCAGTGTGTAGTTTACCTATAGACTATAACCAGGCACTGGGTGTATATACATCCATAGATACGTGTATGCAGGGTGCAGGGCAGCAGTGTATAGTTTACCTTTAGACTATAACCAGGCACTGGGTGTATATACATCCATAGATACGTGTATGCAGGGTGCAGGGCAGCAGTGTGTAGTTTACCTATAGACTATAACCAGGCACTGGGTGTATATACATCCATAGATACGTGTATGCAGGGTGCAGGGCAGCAGTGTGTAGTTTACCTATAGACTATAACCAGGCACTGGGTGTATATACATCCATAGATACGTGTATGCAGGGTGCAGGGCAGTAGTGTGTAGTTTACCTATAGACTATAACCAGGCACTGGGTGTATATACATCCATAGATACGTGTATGCAGGGTGCAGGGCAGCAGTGTGTAGTTTACCTATAGACTATAACCAGGCACTGGCTGTGAATACATCCATAGATACGTGTATGCAGGGTGCAGGGCAGCAGTGTGTAGTTTACCTATAGACTATAACCAGGCACTGGGTGTATATACATCCATAGATACTTGCATGCAGGGCGCAGGGCAGCAGTGTGTAGTTTACCTATAGACTATAACCAGGCACTGGGTGTATATACATCCATAGATACGTGTATGCAGGGTGCAGGGCAGCAGTGTATAGTTTACCTTTAGACTATAACCAGGCACTGGGTGTATATACATCCATAGATACGTGTATGCAGGGTGCAGGGCAGCAGTGTGTAGTTTACCTATAGACTATAACCAGGCACTGGGTGTATATACATCCATAGATACTTGCATGCAGGGCGCAGGGCAGCAGTGTGTAGTTTACCTATAGACTATAACCAGGCACTGGGTGTATATACATCCATAGATACGTGTATGCAGGGCACAGGGCAGCAGTGTGTAGTATACCTATAGACTATAACCAGGCACTGGGTGTATATACATCCATAGATACTTGCATGCAGGGCGCAGGGCAGCAGTGTGTAGTTTACCTATAGACTATAACCAGGCACTGGCTGTGAATACATCCATAGATACGTGTATGCAGGGTGCAGGGCAGCAGTGTATAGTTTACCTATAGACTATAACCAGGCACTGGGTGTATATACATCCATAGATACGTGTATGCAGGGTGCAGGGC